>NC_033796.1:86624348-86634998 GCF_001876935.1 Asparagus officinalis | reverse complement strand
TTTATTTCAAATCACACCTGGGGGTAATCTCCGGCAATGAGCCTCTGATGGTGCGGTCATTCGTCGGCCTCTTCGCGGAGCGGCTTTTGATTGGTATCGCCGCCTCAAGCCAGGCAGCGTAAATAGCTGGGACGACATGGAGACAAAATTCCTTGCTAATTTCTTCGACGACGACACCGAGGTATCTATCGGATCGTTGCTCGATGAGAAGCAGAAGGACGGGGAGTTAGTCGACACCTTCGTCAAAAGGTTCCGGAACAAAGCGATGAATTGCCGGGACCCGATCACCGAGGAATTCATTCTCCAGACCTGTAACAAGACGATCATTAAGATCCTGTCCAAGCTCGTGAAGACCAATAAACGAGACTGGGACGATAAACTCGGTGAAGCACTCTGGGCTTATCGCACCACCATACGCACGCCTACGGGAGCTACCCCGTATTCGCTGGTATACGGATGTGAAGCTGTGCTACCGCTGGAAATTCAGATTCCGTCCCTTCGGATCGCCCTCGCAACGGAGATGACGACGGAGGAACAACATCAGAAGCGTCTCGAAGAGCTCGAGAGGCTGGATGAAAAGCGTTTGGAGGCTCAACAACACATCGAGTTTTACCAAGCCAGGATGTCAAGGGCTTTTAACAAAAGAGTCCGACAGAGAAGCTTCAAGGAAGGAGATCTGGTCCTCGCTGCTCGCCGACCAATAATTCTCACCTCCAAGAAGAAAGGTAAATTCGAACCCAAATGGGAAGGACCGTTTGTAATAGACACAGTCTATTCAAACGGCGCATATCGCCTGATTACTCAAGAGGGCGCCAGGCAATTAATGCCAATAAATGGGAAGTTCCTGAAAAAGTACTATCCCTAGTACATTCAGGATAACTCGTTTACCGGGAAGTTCCTTGAAGAATATTACACTTAATATTCTAGAGGATAACCCAAAATCATTGTCACCACCAAAATCCCTCACTGATCAGTTTCAATTGACAGTGAGTCCACCAAAAGTATCCATCTGGCCCTCTTGACTCTTTCCATAGACAAGAGGTCCATTTTCATTTCGGAGTCCCCTTTCGATAAACGAAAGAACTCCCTTCTCTTTCTCTTTGGTCAAGCCTTCCCATGGTTATAGCCAAAGTTGAAATTCCACTTCGATAAACGAAGAACCCATTTTCAGTTTAGATAACCCATCCTATAAAAGGCAAGTTTATCTAAATTTTCCAGATTCTCGGAGTGGACACCCCACTTCTAGTTTCTTCTTCGCTGGAAATAGAATATAAAATTCTTCCTTTCCAGAATCAGGGAATAGAATATAAAATTCTTCCTTCCTTGTTTTCCGGGTTTGCCTTCACCCTAAAAGAAGACCGGGAAATAGAATATAAAATTCTTCCTTTCCCGCACCAACCTTTTCTAAGAATCTATCAATCTAGGATTGGTACTAGGAAGTTTATCCCGAATCCTAAGCAGGGATAAGTCTGCGCCTAACACGCGCTGCCGGTTTAGTCTTTTTCCGCACAAAAAGACACCAGAGTTCGATTCTGGGGTATTCTATCCTAAAACCTAAGTAAGGATAAGTCTGCGCCTAACACGCGCTGCCAGTTAGTTCTTAACCGTTAAAAAGAACACCCGTTCACATATTCAATATTGTGACAGGTTGTTATTAATAACACCAGAATCCATGCCTTATACGTATGGGGAATTTCATCTTGAATCCTAAGAAAGGATATGCCGACGCCTAACACGCGCTGCCGGTTTAGTCTTTTTCCGCACAAAAAGACACCAGAGTTCGATTCTGGGGTATTCTATCCTAAAGCCTAAGTAGGGATAAGTCAGCGTCTAATACACGTTGCTGGGTAGCCCATTCCCATGACAATGACGAAGTCTACGTATTCAATGTCGTAGCACAAAGTCTAAGGGAGTTCATTCCTTCAGCGCAACGTTACATGTGGAACGGATTTAGACAATCCGCATGCTAGCCCGACTCAAACGGTAGTCGGTAAAGGCTAATCAAATCCGTTGAAGGCTGGGGGTTAGCCAAAAATCATAAAGTCAACGCCTAACACGCGTCGCCGGGTAACCTATTTCCGTAACAAATGGTAAGCCTATGTATTCAACATCATAGCAAAAAGTCTAAGGGAGTTCATTCCTTTAGCGCAACGTCACATGCGGAACGGACTAAAACAATCCGCATGCTAGCCCGACTCAAACGGTAGTCGGTAAAGGCTCATCAAACCCGTTGATGGCTGAGAATTTGCCAAAAAGTCTATAGATACGAGTCATCGACGCATCAATTTTATAGATTGGTCTCGTGACTCAAGTATTTGCCACGCTCCAATCTCTTAAGAGCTTAAACTGTGTATACTCCAGCAGACGTACGAGTATAAACTATGTCAAACGTCGGACAACGCGTTGTAATGAAGCCTGGACGCCGGACAACGCGTCACCAGGAAGCTCAAACGCCGGACAACGCGTTATAAATGAAGATTCAACGCCGACGACTGATGATTAGTTCTGTGTTGAAGCAGTAAACTCGAGCTAAAAAGTCAGGAAATCAAGAATCGACTTCAAGTTCAAAATTCCGACAACGGTCAGACAATAAATGCAACACCAAAATCCTTACAGACGTTCGACAAAGCACCGAATAGCATGAAGGAATTGAAGGAATCCAGAACAGAAGCCATTCCAAAGTCCCGTTACACTGACTGAAGGTTGGGACAATCACATCCAAAGTATTCCAGACTCTTCTATAAAAGAACGAGACTGAAATACTTTGGAGGGGGTATCTGTAGGCGTATAAAATTGCCTATAGGTCCCTTGAGTAGCTCGACGACGCCGATTCAACAAAAGGACCATCGGGCGACGTATCCAAGCAAGACCTTTAGCCCGCAAACGCCGAAGCCAAGCTATACGCGATGGAGCAGGTTAACGAGGCGACGAAGTCAACAAATCGCACTCAAGTATCGGAATGCATCCACTCGCATGCGGAATCAAACCAACGGTTTCAGGGAATCACCGAGTCATCCAAACAAGAGCGAACTCGGATGAATCACGATCGAATCAAGATCAATTCCGGAACCCGACTTACTGCCAAATCTGGAATCAAGTCAACGAGTCGTTTCCAGGTCAATCAACCACACAACAGAAACACAACCGAATCAAGTCCAGATCAACAACGAAGCACAGAACCGGACAACGGAAAATGACGGAACGAACAACACCCGGAGGGGCTCGGCTGAAACCGAGCCACCTTAAGGTGGCTCGGCCCAAGCTGAGCCACCCTGAGGTGGCTGGGTGGCCGAGCCACCTCAGGGTGGCTCGGCATGGGCCGAGCCATCTTGAGGTGGCCGACGGCTTGAGTTCTGGCCACACGTGCACACGGGCACGGGCACAATGACGAGAGCTTATAAATAGGCCAAGGGGTTCTTCATTTCAGGAGGTTGGATTTTGGAGGAGGCGAAGCCCTGCAGGATTGAAGACTCAGATCTAAAAAAAGATCTCAACTTTGGGACATCAAGGACTTGCTCATCCAGATCTAGTGCTCGGCGATCATCAACGTCAAATAAGGCAGGTGTTCGAGGGGATCGGATCTCAGATCTACACAGGCATACTCCGGATCAAAGCTTGGCCTTTGATCCCGAGATTTGGACGATTGTTTCCTTGGTGAAACAATCCTCCCCGGCTATTATTTCCTTGGTGAAATAATACCCGTTGTACTGCGTAGATCCGACCGGATCTAGATCGCGCGGTGGTCCATGGCAAACAACCCCGGCGCAGGCAAAGAACCCACAAAGCGAGCGACCGCAAAACAGGAGCTCGTGATTCGTTCGACAAACAAGGAAACAAAGTTGTAATTTTTATTTCTTTTCAATTTGATTTTCGTTGTAACCGGATCTTATAAAAAGACCGGATCTTTGTAATCGATAAACTATTACAAGAGTGTACAATGGAATCATTAATGAAGAAAGCAACAATTTTTCCCGCAAACAAGCACAACGTTACATGTGAAATGGGTTTTAATAATTCACATGCTAGCCCGATTCAAACGGTAATCGGTAAAGGCACGTCAAATCCGTTGATGGCTGGGGGTTTGCCAAAAATCCCAAAGCCTATGTCTAACACGCATTGCTGGTTAGTCTTTGACCGTAAAAAAGGACAAAAGACCATATATTCAACATTATGGCAAGTTGTTATTAATAACACCATAATCCGTGTCTCACACGCACGGGGAATTTTATCCCGAAGCCTAAGCAGGGATAAGTCAACGCCTAACACGCGTTGCCGGTTTAGTCTTTTACCGATTGAAGAAGACACCAGAATCCGAGTCTGGGGATTTTTATCCTGAATCCTAAGTAAGGATAAGTCAGCGCCTAACACGCGTTGCTGGGTAGTCTATTCCCATAAGAAAGACGAAGTCTACGTATTCAATGTCGTAGCGCTAAAAGAGTTAACTCTTTTAGCACAACGTTATGTGCAGAACGGATCTAAACAATCTACATACTAGCCCGACTCAAACGATAGTCGGTAAAGGCTCATCAAACCCGTTGATGGCTGAGAATTTGCCAAAAATTCTATAAGTGCGAGTCATTGATGCATCAGCTCTGTTAGTTGGTCTCGTGACTCGATTATCCAACAACATTAAAATAAGATCCACAAATGCAGATGAATCAGCTTTAACAGTTGGTCCTGCAACCCCAAAACTTGGGACTGTCATGCTCCAATACCTTAAGAGCTTAAACTGTGTATACTCCAGTAAACGTACGAGTATAAACTATGTCAACGTTCGACGTTCGAAACCCTAGGGTCAACACCGGTCAACGCATAACCCTAGGTCAACGTCAGTCAACGCGTTGCGACAAAAAGCCAACATTCGACGTTCAAAACCCTAGAGTCAATGCCGGTCAACGCGTAACCCTAGGTCAACGCCAGTCAACGCGTTGCGACCAAAAAGTCAACATTCGACGTTTGAAACCCTAGGGTTAGCGCCGGTCAACGCGTAACCCTAGGTCAACGCCAGTCAACGCGTTGCGACCAAAAAGTCAATGTTCGACGTTCGAAACCCTAGGGTTAACGCCGGTCAACGCGTAACCCTAGGTCAACGTCAGTCAACGCGTTTCGACCAAAAAGTCAATGTTCGACGTTCGAAACCCTAAGGTCAACGCCAGTCAACGCGTAACCCTAGGTCAACGCCAGTCAACGCGTTGCGACCAAAAAGTTAAAGTTCGACGCTCGAAACCCTAAGGTCAACGCTGATCAACGCGTAACCCTAGGTCAACGCCACTCAACGCGTTGCGACAAAAAGTCAACATACGGTGATCTGAAACCTTAAGTCAGCACAATGTGACGGAGGTAGTCAATTCAAAGTCAACTCAATGACACGAGCCAAACTCAACTCACTAGTGATAGACTCGAGATTCCGACGACGGCCAGGCGATAAACGCAACGCCGGAAGAACTTCGGTTATTCGTCAAAGCATCGAATAGACCGAAAATCGAAGGAGCCGAGAGTTGAGGCTAACTACAGGTCCTTTATGCCGACTGAAGGCTAGACCAATCACATCCAAAGTATTCCAGCCTCTTCTATAAAAGAAACGAGTCCGGAACGCTTTGGAGGGGGTATCTGTAGGCATCGAAAATTGCCTATAGGTCTCTACGAACAGCTCAGTGTGAAGGAATGACGATGAACGTCACTATCTAATTCACAGGAGTTCGATTGACGTCCATGAATGCTTGAAGTGAATCGACGAACTATGTGAGCTGACAGAATTCCGGAATAACGAAGGTGCGGGCTAATCGGGAGCCCCGTAATGTTTACAAAGGGAACAATGCCCTTCGTGTCTCATTCATTCTATAGATAATCCAACCATTGGAGCTGATAGAACTCCTTGTCGGCTTTCCAACGCATTTGGAATCACTCAGATCCGGGTACAGACAAAGAAGTTACAGCGAAAAGAGTCAAACGGGCATTGAAAATGTCTCAAAGCTGAACTGAGGCACCTACGGTGTCTCGGCCAAGCCAAGACACCCCAAGGGTGTCTCAGTGCGGATTTGACCCCTTTAAGTGGTTTTAACCGCTCCGCAACCCCTCATGTCTATAAATACAAGCCTTAGGCCTCATTTTTTCAGATCTGGAATTTTGGAGATTAGGCGAAACCCTGCCGGATTGAAGACTGAAGGTGCACGGATTTTAGAGAGGAGGAGGAGAGATCGGATCCAGTTCTTCAACACAAGAGAGAGAGATTCGTCAGATCAACATCACCCGTACCCGATCCTTAGTCTTATCCCGTTGTGGTAATACTAAGAAGAGCAAATATCTCACTTTTATCGAGATAGGCGCTTCAAGTTTCTAGATCTCCTCGCGGATCGACGAAGCTCTGCCCAATTTTTCAGCAATCAGATCTGATCGACGGTGGTCCACGGATAAACCCCGGCACAGGCAAAGATCCCACGCAAGCAGAAGACCCGATAAACGATCTCTGCGTTTGTTTGATAAAGTTGTAAACTTTAAACGATCTCTGCGTTTGTTTGATAAAGTTATAAACTTTTTTTTATTTTCATTGTGTAAGGAGATCTTATAAAAAGATCAACTTTTTATTTCATTCGAGTTTATTGTAACGACTAAAGTTGTAATAGATTCGATAACAATGGAAATAGCAACATTCTCCGTAAACAAAGTCCTTGTATAAACTTAAATGCAAACTCATATATCATCATAAACTCATTTAAAAATCTAAATATCATGAATTACACCACATACTCATTTTCAAAATCTTTTCCGTCCATCTTTTTCCGGCGATCACTTCTCTATTCTATAATGGCATCAGATCTTGTAGACCGACGAGCTCTTCTGGCGGAGGTCCACTCTAAGGTGATCCAGGCATAGATGAGGACGCTCCATCAGAGATTTGATACCGAACGCCATCGCAACTTTGATGGTGTTCGTGGTGTTCTGCCATTGGCCGGGAATAAAGCCATCCTTGCGAGTCTTGGGCCGCCTGGTGACTGTGAAGGTGAACTAGACTGAACCCCACTTCCATTTTTACATGATGTGGAAGTTTAGGGTCATCACTAGCCTTCCTGATTTGCATAACTATTGGAAGGAAATGTTCGTCTGGGTCGTGGGGGATGACTTGGAGTTAGACTGCTCGAACTGGCTCGAAATAAGGAGGGAGGTGCTCATGGAGGGTGACTTTCTTGAGGCCGAGAGGGATGCACTTGATTAGATTGAGGCGTATTCTATCTCTCGTCGAGTCAAGCACCTACTTGATAACTCGGTCTTGTGAGTTGCTAAAGTGTCTATTGAGCTTCCTACTACCAAGGACCAGGATAGGGCTTCAGCCCTTATTTTAGGGATAACGGAAGTGGCGATAGCACCGACTGCTCCTCTGGCTGATCCCCAGGAAGGGCTATCTGTAAGGCACGAGAAGCGTTTCTGATGCGACTTTCCCCATGTAGAGGCCGAGATGACCGAGGAGGATCCTTCTGTTGCCCTCGTTCATAGACGAAGGAGGCGGCCACTGAGGGATGAAGAACAAGCACCTCAGGTGGTGGCCAAGGCAGTCGAGACCGACGTCGTCCATCCGGATGAGTTAGCTCTAGAAGAAGAGGTTGGAGCCGAGGCTAGAGCCCATGCTGGTGAAGCGGGGTCATTTACTCATTACGGCGATTCGTCTCGCTGCAAAAAAGGGCCGGCTGAGGAGGAGATGAAACCTCCTGCCGGACTTGAGTATCCCTTCCCCCATCGTGATGATGAGATTGGAGAAAAAGAATGGGAGAGGATGAGGGAGTACCTCATTGGGACTTCAAAGGTTGGCCCTCGATATGTGCTGGAGCTCGACCCTAATCACTGCTATAAGCCTGCTCGCCACCTTGATGTCAGGGGTGTTCGCGTGGAAAACTATAGCTTTCTTCATTAATGAGATAATTGTCATCTTGAGTTACAACTTTTTGAGTTACAAAAGATCCGGTCTTTTATAGATCCGGTTACAACTAAATCAAAGAAAATAAAGAAAAATTACAACTCTCCTCTGTGAACAAATCACGAGCTCCTAGGGTGTCTCGGTTTAGCCGAGACACCCCAAGGGTGTCTCGGCCAGGCCGAGACACCCCAAGGGTGTCTCAGCCAGGCCAAGACACCCCTAGGGTGTCTCAGTGCGGATTTGACCCCTTTAAGTGGTTTTAACCGCTCCGCAACCCCTCATGTCTATAAATACAAGCCTTAGGCCTCATTTTTTCAGATCTGGAATTTTGGAGATTAGGCGAAACCCTGCCGGATTGAAGACTGAAGGTGCACGGATTTTAGAGAGGAGGAGGAGAGATCGGATCCAGTTCTTCAACACAAGAGAGAGAGATTCGTCAGATCAACATCACCCGTACCCGATCCTTAGTCTTATCCCGTTGTGGTAATACTAAGAAGAGCAAATATCTCACTTTTATCGAGATAGGCGCTTCAAGTTTCTAGATCTCCTCGCGGATCGACGAAGCTCTGCCCAATTTTTCAGCAATCAGATCTGATCGACGGTGGTCCACGGATAAACCCCGGCACAGGCAAAGATCCCACGCAAGCAGAAGACCGATGAACGATCTCTGCGTTTGTTTGATAAAGTTATAAACTTTTTTTTATTTTCATTGTGTAAGGAGATCTTATAAAAAGATCAACTTTTTATTTCATTCGAGTTTATTGTAACGACTAAAGTTGTAATAGATTCGATAACAATGGAAATAGCAACATTCTCCGTAAACAAAGTCCTTGTATAAACTTAAATGCAAACTCATATATCATCATAAACTCATTTAAAAATCTAAATATCATGAATTACACCACATACTCATTTTCAAAATCTTTTCCGTCCATCTTTTTCCGGCGATCACTTCTCTATTCTATAATGGCATCAGATCTTGTAGACCGACGAGCTCTTCTGGCGGAGGTCCACTCTAAGGTGATCCAGGCATAGATGAGGACGCTCCATCAGAGATTTGATACCGAACGCCATCGCAACTTTGATGGTGTTCGTGGTGTTCTGCCATTGGCCGGGAATAAAGCCATCCTTGCGAGTCTTGGGCCGCCTGGTGACTGTGAAGGTGAACTAGACTGAACCCCACTTCCATTTTTACATGATGTGGAAGTTTAGGGTCATCACTAGCCTTCCTGATTTGCATAACTATTGGAAGGAAATGTTCGTCTGGGTCGTGGGGGATGACTTGGAGTTAGACTGCTCGAACTGGCTCGAAATAAGGAGGGAGGTGCTCATGGAGGGTGACTTTCTTGAGGCCGAGAGGGATGCACTTGATTAGATTGAGGCGTATTCTATCTCTCGTCGAGTCAAGCACCTACTTGATAACTCGGTCTTGTGAGTTGCTAAAGTGTCTATTGAGCTTCCTACTACCAAGGACCAGGATAGGGCTTCAGCCCTTATTTTAGGGATAACGGAAGTGGCGATAGCACCGACTGCTCCTCTGGCTGATCCCCAGGAAGGGCTATCTGTAAGGCACGAGAAGCGTTTCTGATGCGACTTTCCCCATGTAGAGGCCGAGATGACCGAGGAGGATCCTTCTGTTGCCCTCGTTCATAGACGAAGGAGGCGGCCACTGAGGGATGAAGAACAAGCACCTCAGGTGGTGGCCAAGGCAGTCGAGACCGACGTCGTCCATCCGGATGAGTTAGCTCTAGAAGAAGAGGTTGGAGCCGAGGCTAGAGCCCATGCTGGTGAAGCGGGGTCATTTACTCATTACGGCGATTCGTCTCGCTGCAAAAAAGGGCCGGCTGAGGAGGAGATGAAACCTCCTGCCGGACTTGAGTATCCCTTCCCCCATCGTGATGATGAGATTGGAGAAAAAGAATGGGAGAGGATGAGGGAGTACCTCATTGGGACTTCAAAGGTTGGCCCTCGATATGTGCTGGAGCTCGACCCTAATCACTGCTATAAGCCTGCTCGCCACCTTGATGTCAGGGGTGTTCGCGTGGAAAACTATAGCTTTCTTCATTAATGAGATAATTGTCATCTTGAGTTACAACTTTTTGAGTTACAAAAGATCCGGTCTTTTATAGATCCGGTTACAACTAAATCAAAGAAAATAAAGAAAAATTACAACTCTCCTCTGTGAACAAATCACGAGCTCCTGTTTTGCGGTCGCTCGCTTTGGTGGGTTCTTTGCCTGCGCCGGGGTTAATCCGTGGACCACCGCGCGATCTAGATCCGGTCGGATCTACACGAGTATGCGGGTATTATTCCACGAAGGGAATAATAGCCGGGAGGGATTAATCCACCAAGGGAATAATCGCTCGGATCTCGAGATCTAAGACCAAGCTTAGATCTGGAGTGTAGCCTCGTGTAGATCTCAGATCTGTTCTTTCTTCCTCTCGAGATCCTGCCTTTTCTGACGTGGATGGTCGCCGAGGATCAGATCTGAATGTGCAAGTCTTCTGGTCTTCAAGCTCCGAGTTCACTCTTCAATCCGGCAGAGTTTCGGCTCTTGAAAGTTCGACCTCCGAAAATGAACATCTCTAGGCCTATTTATAGGCTCTCAGGACAGTGGCTGCAAAAAGAGAATTGTCGGCCACCTCTGGCCACTGTCGGCCACCTCGGGCCACTGTCGGCCACCTCGGGGTGGCCGACACTGTGCCTAGCCACCTTGGGGTGGCTCGGCTCATGGCCGAGCC
>NC_033796.1:86600673-86617236 GCF_001876935.1 Asparagus officinalis | reverse complement strand
AAATCCAAAAGCTACATTGTGGAGCAATAATGAAAGACGGCTCCTCTAAATCCCAAATCCAAACTACAACGTAGAGCAATACCTCCATTTCAAACTATATCAAAAATGTCCTGTCAGACATCAGAATACTTGTTCAACTCATGAACTGCATCTACTATATGTTATATAAGGCAAAATCCCATTGAATGTCCAACACATGGACTAAAATAGGAAATAGCCCAACACATGGACTATATATAATGCATGTCCAACACATGGACTATATATGATGTAGGTCCAACGCATGGACTATAAATACTACAGGTCCAACATATGGGCCGCAAGCTACATGTCCAACGCACGGACTAAAATAACGAATGTCCCACACATGGACTATATGATCAAGGTCCAACACATGGGCCACAATAGCTAAACGTCCAACACATGGACTGCGATGAATTATCTCTATAGCATACATGTTTACACTATTCACTATCATGTGTCGGTGAATAAACTAGTCTCTAGTCTGTAGTCAACTCATGTACACAAATCTCAGTGTTTAACAATCCCAAATAATCCTGAAAATCTTGCCAGCGACACTACGTATGCACAACAGAATGATGCAGGAAAACTAACTCACGGTCGACCGCCGCACCCAGCGCGGTCGACCGCACAGAGAACAGAAACTTACTGTGCCTCGGTGCTCTCCAGCGGTCGACCGCCGTGCCACGCACGGTCGACCGCAATCGACGGTCGATCGTCACGCCCAGCGCGGTCGACCGCGATCATAACAGAAACTTAGCTATGACTGTGCACGATAAGCGGTCGACCGCCGCGTCCATCGCGGTCGACCACGAAGCAGCAAAACCTAAATTCTCAGTTTGTTCTATATAATTCGATCTCGATATTCGTGTGTGATATTTATGCATACTAGCAACCCTAAACATGTGATATTGCATATCTGAAACGTGATATAAATAGTCTAATCACTATAGACAAGATGAAACAAATGAAAACATGCATCTATATGTCGAAAACCTTTGAAAACAATTATTCTTCTTTCAAATCTCTTGTTAGAATAAACACCAGATCTAGATCTGCACTTAGGAACATGTGGGTGATCTTTATTAACTAAAAACATGTTCTTTTGTAACATACAATACAAAGATCAACTTTTTATACTCGAACTAGTATGTTAGGCTCATAAAAACATATGAAAACATCATGTAAAAACATTTTAAAACTGGATGAGGGATTAGGCGAGATGAAACTCGCCTGAGAGGTGATGAACTACTGTGGTAAGGCCGTGAGAAGGTTCTCCTCTACTGAACACCACTGGATCTCGCTCGAACTCCTCGAAATCCTCCAAAAACGCCCCAAAGAACAAGCTAGGGTTTGCAAGAGGGTAGGGGGGCTACTAGGGTTTTCTTTGACAAAAAGGAGGCTCCCACGAATTAAATAATATATATATGAGCCCCCAAACCCGACCCGAAACCCAAAACCAACTCAGACTGGGAAAACAGTCTGGCCGCTGTGCGGTCGACCGCCATGCCCAGTGCGGTCGACCGCACAGCAGAAAACTGCTGGGCCGCTTGGCGGTCGACCGCTGCGCCCAGCGCGGTCGACCGCGCAGCAGCATACTGTTGTGCATGATACGTTCGTGTGCTGGTCTTTTCCACTTAATTTCTCTCTCATAAATACACTAGTTTGATCCCCAAACACTTGTTTTTCATACTCTTCCATGACATAAACATATATTTCACAATAAAACTCTTTTAATAAATTTTTACGGGGCTTTACATTCTTCCCCCTTAAAAGAATTTTGTCCTCGAAATTCCGAGATTGCATCTCAAACATCAACAACATGAGGAAAAACACAATATCCAGTAACTATCATGTATAGACATAGCGGTATTTATAGTTAACAGTCTAGAATGTAAATATTTATACCTTAATCCCCAACTAAATGGAAATAGTATTTATAGTACAAGGAACCCCCCATATATATACCATGTATTCCAAATGATTACGGATTAGGTGTCCATACCCTCATTCTAGTGTTAAAGATAAATACAGCTATTCTAAAATCATCATGAAACATAAGAAAACAATATTCAAACAAATTACCTGTTCAAACAGGTATGGGTAGTCGCAACGCATATCCTCCTCGCGCTCCCAAGAAATCTCCTCGGATCCTCTCCGGTTCCATTGGACTTTCACCAAAGGAATCACTTTATTCCTAAGCTTCTTGTCCTCTCTAGAAAGTATACAAATTAGGATCTCAATCGTAGTCAAATCGTCCTGAATCTCAATCTCTGGGGCATCTAATGCTCGCTGCCTCTCCTCATCATGAAGGTGCTTCCTGAGCATAGAAATGTGAAATACATCGTGTACACTAGACATCGATGCTGGGAGATCTAGTCTATATGAAACAGCCCCAATACGCTCAATGATCCGAAAAGGGCCAATAAATCTCGGGGCTAGCTTCCCCCGTCTACCAAAACGGTGCACACCCTTCATCGGCGATACCTTCAACATGACGTAATCTCCCTCCTGGAACTCTAAAGGTCACCGCCTATGATCTACGTAGCTTTTTTGCCGGCTCTGGGCGGCTAGAATGCGCTCCCTAATCAATGCTACCTTTTCGGTAGTCTGTCTCATCAGCTCTGGTCCAAGCAATAAGCTATCCTCTGATTCTGTCTAACATATAGGGGATCTACAAGGTCTCCCGTATAGTGCCTCATATGGAACCATACCAATAGTTGCTTGATAACTGTTGTTATAAGCAAACTCTATCAACGTAATATGATCCTCCCAGCTGCCCTGGAAATCTATAATACAAGCCCGTAGCATGTCCTCTAACACCTGGTTCACTCTCTCAGTCTGGCCATCCGTCTGAGGGTGGAATACACTACTGTGCAATAACCTGCTACCGAATGAGTCCTGAAAACTCCTCCAAAAGTGTGAGGTGAACACTGATCCTCGATCTAACACAATCGTATCTGGAACTCCGTGAAGTCGAACTATCTCCCGAATGAATATCCTCGCATATGCCTCAGCTGTATAAGTAGTCCTCACTGGAATAAAATGTGCTGACTTCGTCAGTCGATCCACAATCTCCCAAACTAAGTTGTTCCCCTTCTTCGACTTCGGCAAACCCACAATGAAATCCATCGAAATATCCACCTACTTCCACTCAGGAATTGGTAAAGGCTGAAGTGTTCCTGCTGGTCTCTGATGTTCTGCTTTCACTTGTTGACAGGTGAAACACTTAGCCACAAAATCTGCAATGTCTCTACGCATACCACTCCACAAAAAGTGTCTCCTCAAGTCCTTGTACATCTTAGTGGTCCCTGGATGTACTGTATACCGGGTACGGTGTGCTTCATCAAATAACTCCTTCTTCAGCTCCACACTGGCTGGCACAACTAATCGACCCTTCATTCGAAGGCCTCCATCTGCCCTAATGGTCCAATCATTTTTGGGCTCCTTGGAAACCTCCTCCTTTCGGATTTGAATCCAAGAGTCCTCTAACTGAGCTCTGACTACTCTATCCTTCTAAGATGGCTGCACTGATATAGCTCCCAAGTATGCGCTGGTCCCGCCAACCTCTGGCCTAAAGTCGAACTGGCTAAGAGTGAGAAGATCTCTATACAGCGAGCATCTCACAGCCGCTACCTGATGTCGACGTTTCCTACTCAAGGCATCTGCTACGACATTCGCCTTCCCCGGATGATACTGAATCACGAATTCGTAGTCCTTAATGAACTCAACCCATCGCCGCTACCTCTAGTTAAGTTCCTTCTGGGAGAAAAGATACTTCAAACTCTGATGGTCTGTGAAAAGCTCGAACTGTACTCCATACAAACAGTGTCTCCACGCCATTAGCGCGAACACAACTACGACTAACTCCAAATCATGGGTGGGGTAGTTTTGCTCATGAACTCTCAACTGTCGTGAGATGTATGCTACTACTCTCTGAGTCTGCATCAAAACACCTCCCAAACCTGATAGCGATGCATCTGTGTATACAACAAACGTCCTGTCACTGCTCGAAATAGAAAGAACTGGCACCGTAGTCAACTTAACCTTTAAGGTATCAAAAGCCCTCTGGCACTCCGTGTTCCAAATGAACTGTACGCCCTTTTTCGTGAGGCGTGTAAGTGGTGTCGCAATCTTCGAGAAGTCCTGAATGAACTTCCTGTAATATCCGGCCAATCCTAAAAAGCTACGAATCTCGGTTACCGTCTTCGGTGGTTCCTAATCAAGCACTGTTGAAACTTTAGCCGGGTCTACTGCTATGTCCTCTCTGCTGATAATATGGCCAAGAAACCTGACCTCAGAAATCCAAAACTCACACTTGCTGAACTTAACATATAGCTGATGTTCACGCAAGGTCTGCAAAGCCAAATGAAGATGATGTTTGTGCTCCAACTCCGATCTCGAATAGATAAGAATATCATCAATGAATACGATCACGAACTGGTCCAAAAATGGACGGAAGACCCGGTTCATTAAATCCATGAATACCACGGGTGCATTGGTCAACCCAAATGGCATAACCAAAAAGTCAAAGGACCCATATCGAGTTAGAAAGGCGGTCTTGGGAATATCCATCTCCCGGACCCGCAACTGATGATAACCAGAACAAAGATCAATCTTCGAGAAACACTGCGCTCCCTGTAGCTGATCGAACAAGTCATCAATCCGAGGCAAAGGGTACCTATTCCGGATAGTGACCTTGTTCAACTCACGGTAGTCGATACACAATCGCATACTACCATCCTTCTTCTTCACGAAGAGGACCGGCGCTCCCCACGGAGAATGACTCCGACGAATAAAGCCCTGAGCTAACAACTCATCCAACTGGGTCTGCAGCTCCCTCATCTCAGCAGGTGCCATACGATAGGGTGCTCGGGATATCGGGGCTGTGCCCAGCTGCAACTCGATACAGAACTCAACCTCTCTCACCGGAGATAACCCAGGTATGTCCTGAAAGACATCCTAAAAATCTGAGACAACTCTAGTCTCACAAATATCCACACTCTGATCTCGCAACATCACCTCCTCGATGTACGCTAATAATGACTCCGCAATCTGGTTCCCCTGAGAGGTAGCTACAACTAACTCGGACCCATCGGACGCTCGTAACTTAACTGTTTTCGCAAAACAGTCGATACTGACATGGTAGGAAGATAGCCAATCCATACCAAGAATAACATCGAACTCTGACATGCTCAACACTATCAGGTTGACCATAAACTCAGACTCATCGATACTGATGATACACCTCCTACAAATGCTCTCTAAGAGCGACACCTCACCTAGAGGGGTGGAAACTGACAAAGGAATATCTAGAGGCTGAGCTACAAGATGAAGTCTACTCATAAAGACATAAGATATGAAAGAGTACGAAGCTCCTGAATCAAAAAGAATACGAGCTGGAAAGGAGTTCACTAAGAACGTACCCTCCACTACGGCTCCACTCGCCCCATGGTCACGAGGGACTACTGCATAAATTCTGCCGGTGCCCTAAATCTGCTTCGCGGCTGGAGGTGGGGCATATGGAACCACCTGTCCCTGAGGGATCTCCTGAACTGCTCGAACCTGTCCCTCTATCCTAGGTACCACTGGCGGTGCCTCTAGCCTCGCCTGCTGGCCCTGACCGCGGCCCTAGAATCTGCCCTGCTGCTGGTTCTGTCCTCTCCCTGGCTATGCTCCCGTTGGTGCACTGCGACACTCTGATGCCTTGTGCCCAACTTTACGACAGTTATAACATGTGCCCTGAAACTTGCGCTGCTGAGGCGCTCTCTGATCATGCTGAGGTCCTCTCCTATGAGGGCCTTGCTGCTGTTGTTGGGGTCCTGAGAAAGGTCTCTTATTCTTATTCTTTTTCTTGCTGTTACCTTCCTTGTCCTTCTGGAACATGGCTGACTCATTCTCCTGAGAGATGGCAGCATCCGCTACCTCTCGAACTGAATAAAACCTCCTAGAAGCGAGGTATCGACGAAGGCCGGGGCGAAGTCCTGCTAGAAACATCTGAGCCTGGCGCTCTCCGGTCTGCCACATGCCCGTGAAATAAAGTAGACTCATAAATTTGCTCTCAAAATCTACTACTGACATGTCTCATTGAGTCAATCTGGATAACTCAAGCTCTTTCCCGGCCAGTGCCGCGGAAGAGATAAACTGCTCATCAAAGAAAAAGGTGAAGTCCTCCCAGGTGAGCGTCATCCTCTGATCTGGAGTAAACTACAACCGATACCATCTCCCTGCATCTCCCTTGAGACTGTAAGATGCCAGCCTCTGCTTCTGAACCGATGTCATATTCATAATCTCAAGAATGTTGCTTACATCCTCCTTCCACTTATGCGCTGCCAGTGAATCTGATGATCCCTGAAACTCTGGCGCTCTCATCTTTTGGTATCTCTCCACCAGACGGAGCCAAGTCTTCTGCTCTGCTGCTCTGTCCGTAACTGCCTGTGGGATAGGTGCTGGTGTGTTCCCCTGAAAACCCTCAGCAACTGGAAAAGCTGGTACAACCGGTGGTGGAACTACTGGTGGCGGCGGTGGGGTGATGTGACTCATCACAAGCTCCTCAAGAGCTACCATCCTCGTAGCTATGGGAGCCATCAGATCTATCAAATATTGTGGAGCCTGCTGCGGATCTGGTGGAGTCTGCTGCGACTCTGGTGGAGCCTGCTACGGCTCTGCCGGACCAGCTCTCCGGGTACTAGGTCTACCACGTCCTACCATCTGTTCACATAAAAGAAGGTTTATGAGTCTTCAATCAAAACACTTATGCATCTCATATAAGTAGAGAGCTCATATCATATATCTTCACTCAAATACTTTTAAATGTTACAAAAAAAAATATTTGAAATTTTTGAATACGCGTATATAACGTCCTCACTTTTTCTAGGAAATTCTTAGCGGACTCTATACATGAATCCTTAGAAACTCTATTCTAACTCCACGACCCAACCCAGAATGATCCTAAGGATACTGGAACTAGAGCTCTGATACCAACAGTGACACCCCTGGTTTCAACAAGGCTGCAGTCCGAGGTGAAACCAAGAATGTCAAACCTGCCATGCACTACACCGCGCAATAACATGTTTCACCATCACAGAAAATATCTATCTAGTGGAATCAATAACAGGTGTAGGTACAAACAGGCAAAAGAGAAAGTACTGAAGAGAGTAATAACCAACGGATACTCTAAAAGAGATAATCAAGGCAAAAGAGAAAGTACTGAAGAGAGTAATAACCAACGGATACTCTAAAAGAGATAATCACCACTGATAAAAATAAAACAAATCTCTGAATAAAGGAACAATATCTGAATTGAAATACAAATATCTCGACATCAATCGGAAGAAATGATACTAAGGCACCCTGCCTTTACAAAACTAGAAATAATATCTCAATGTCTCATAAACAAAGTCATCATGGAGTTCTAACAAAAATACTATTAATAGAATATCCATAAATAGAACTAGTCAACTTCATCAAGCTACGACTCTCCGTGCACCTGGCTCGTTACCTGAAAGTAGGGAAACAACGAGCGTCAAAGCGCTATAGCGAGTAACATCTCAAACCATTCCAAGGGGGAGGGCTAGTTGGATAGAAAAATAACTGATAATACATATAGATCGACAATCATCTACACTGAAATAAATGGAGATTTGATATTTAGAAATTTACAACACAAGCATGGTACGTCGAGCGAAATAATCCAAACAAGGAAACCCTCATGTATATACCATATGTCTAAATTGTAAATCCAAAAATGCCAAATCCAAAAGCTACATTGTGGAGCAATAATGAAAGATGACTCCTCTAAATACCAAATCCAAACTACAACGTGGAGCAATACCTCCATTTCAAACTATATCAAAAATGTCCTGTCAGACATCGGAATACTTGTTCAACTCATGAACTGCATCTACTATATGTTAGATAAGGTAAAATCCCACTGAATGTCTAACACATGGACTAAAATAGGAAATAGCCCAACACATGGACTATATATAATGCATGTCCAACACATGGACTATATATGATGTAGGTCCAACGCATGGACTATAAATACTACAGGTCCAACATATGGGCCGCAAGCTACATGTCCAACGCATGGACTAAAATAACGAATGTCCCACACATGGACTATATGATCAAGGTCCAACACATAGGCCACAATAGCTAAACGTCTAACACATGGACTGCGATGAATTATCTCTATAGCATACATGTATACACTATTCACTATCATGTCTCGGTGAATAAACTAGTCTCTAGTTTGTAGTCAACTTATGTACACAAATCTCAGTGTTTAACAATCCCAAATAATCCTGAAAATCTTGCCAGCGACACTACGTATGCACAACAGAATGATGCAGGAAAACTAACTCACGGTCGACCGCCGCACCCAGCGCGGTCGACCGCACAGAGAACAGAAACTTACTGTGCCTCGGTGCTCTCCAGCGGTCGACCGCCGTGCCACGCACGGTCGACCGCAATCGACGGTCGATCGTCACGCCCAGCGCGGTCGACCGCGATCATAACAGAAACTTAGCTATGACTGTGCACGACAAGCGGTCGACCGCCGCGTCCATCACGGTCGACCGCGCAGCAGCAAAACCTAAATTCTCAGTTTGTTCTATATAATTCGATCTTGATATTCGTGTGTGATATTTACACATACTAGCAACCCTAAACATGTGATATTGCATATCTGAAACGTGATATGAATAGTCTAATCACTATAGACAAGATGAAACAAATGAAAACATGCATCTATATGTCGAAAACCTTCGAAAACAATTATTCTTCTTTCAAATCTCTTGTTAGAATAAACACCAGATCTAGATCTGCACTTAGGAACATGTGGGTGATCTTTCTTAACTGAAAACATGTTCTTTTGTAACATACAATACAAAGATCAACTTTTTATACTCAAACTAGTATGTTAGGCTCATAAAAACATATGAAAACATCATGTAAAAGCATTTTAAAACTAGGTGAGGGATTGGGCGAGATGAAACTCGCCTGAGAGGTGATGAACTACTGTGGTAAGGCCGTGAGAAGGTTCTCCTCTACTGAACACCACTGGATCTCGCTCGAACTCCTCGAAATCCTCCAAAAACGCCCCAAAGAATAAGGTCGGGTTTGCAAGAGGGTAGGGGGAGGCTACTATGGTTTTCTCTAACAAAAAGGAGGCTCCCACGAATTAAATAATATATATATGAGCCCCCAAACCCGATCCGAAACCCAAAACCATCTCAGACTAGGAAAACAGTCTGGCCGCTGTGCGGTCGACCGCCGCGCCCAGTGCGGTTGACCGCACAGCAGAAAACTGCTGTGCCTGAACCTGGCCGCTTGGTGGTCGATCGCCGCGCCTAGCGCGGTCGACCGCATAGCAGCATACTGTTGTGCATGATACGTTCGTGCGCTGGTCTTTTCCACTTAATTTCTCTCTCATAAATACACTAGTTTGATCCCCAAACACTTGTTTTTCATACTCTTCCATGACATAAACATATATTTCACAATAAAAATCATTTAATAAATTTTTACGGGGCTTTACAAAAAGACAAATCGTTTGTATTATATGTATAAAGATTAGGTCTTTTCATGCTAAAAAGGCTGAGAACGAATTTTACCGATGTATTTAAGATCTAAAGATGATTTTAAAATGTGGTTAATCTAAAGAAAGAAGTTTGATTCATCATTTTGAGCTTTTATGCATGTCTTAGGGTTTTGAATATAAATATAATGCATAAAATTTTATGGTTATATATGTTGATTTTGTTTCCAGATATTTCTATCTGCTGTAACACGTTTATATGCAAGATTCATGAAGTTTTTACCATGTTTGAATCACAAAAACACGACGTGAACACGACACACACAAAAATCTGGAAAAAACTAGATTTCAGGCTCACGGCCGATCGCCACGGTCGACCGCGTGCATGGCAGAGACCTGGGTAGTCTCTGGCGCCCCCCCGCCACGGTCGACCTCTAGTCTGATGTTGGCCTGTGCATGGTTTTGATTAGATTTCGGTTTGTCGAGCGTTTCTCTCGACCTTGTGATGATTAACTACAATCTTAAAACTTGTTAAACACCTTGGACGATGGTGAACTTCAGATGTGGACTCGTACACAGAGATATGTGCACTTAGGCTTGGTTTGTGTTAAATTAACACACTTTTGTCACAAGTTAAAATTTATAAATACACATGACTAGTATTTAATCTTTCACGTATCCGAAAATAGGAAGATAAAACCTATTAACGCAGAACGATTGAGTAAGAGTATTACAATAGTATCGTTATTACATGTATACGGAATAGGGAGATAATGAATCCTATTGCTACAGAGCGATTGAGTAAGAGCATTACAAGTATCGCTATAGCATAAGATGATGCACACATAGATATTTGATCAGTTGTAAGTTTTACTTCCATGATAGATTACCCGGGAGTAGGGTATTTCCTTTGAGATTTTGGCACACCCATTATGGATGGCAGTTATATTTATTTTAGTTTGGTTGACATCCTCTTATATTAGAGCAGACTACTCGGATGTAATTCGAGATGATGTATTTATTCTTTATGTTGGAGATTTAAGTATGTTTCCTTGACTATTTGTTTTTCATAAAGAGATATATGAATGATTTGATATATGTAAGTACTGACTCTATTTTCTTATATATTCCTACCCCTTCCCCTAGGAAGAGGTAGTGATGATCTCGCTAGCGTTTTGACGCTCGTTGTTTCCCCTCTTTCAGGCATCGAGTCTGGCGCACGGAGAGTCGCAGGTTGATGGGACTTCTTAGTTGTCTAATTAGCTACTTATTATACTTTGTAACTATTGCAAAACTCTACATGTAGTTGATTATTTTCAGACTCTAGATGGGTATTTTAGTTTAGAGTTGAGAGCTTCTGTGAGACTTTATTTATTTGACTCATTGTATTTGAGATCCCGTTTATACTCAGAGATATTTCTATTTTATTTCAGTTGGGCTCATTATTGATATTTCTTATGCTTCTTCTGTGTATATCCAGTGTTGCCTATTGCTATTTTTGCCTGTCTGTACCTTCACCTATTTATTGTTTCCACTAGAGAGATAGTGATTGTGATGGTGATGTCTGTACCTTCACCTATTTATTGTTTCCACTAGAGAGATAGTGATTGTGATGGTGAAACATGTCGTAGTATGGTGTTTGGTGCTTGGCTGGTTTGACAATCCGGGTTTCATCTGGGACTGCAGCCTTGTGTGAACCCTCGGGTATCACAAGAATATTGTTGTGAATATGTTGATTATCATTCTTGAATTCACACTGTTCGGGTTGATAAGGTGCACGGGCTGTGCATGTTTTTTGCACCAACGGTTTCAACGGTTGGTGCAAACATCAGCACTAAGGGTTGAATCCGTTGGTGCTGATGTTTGTACCAACGGTTAAAACCGTTGGTGCTGATGTTTGCACAAACAGTTGAAACCGTTGGTGTATGTTTTTTTATATTTTAAGAATTAAAATTTAAAAAATATCAACACCAACGGTTGGAACCGTTGTTGCTGCTAAAACAACGACCTATTTTGTACTAGTGGGGATGGGGTGTGAATAGGTTAATTGCTAATCTAATCCGATTTCGATACCAAATTAAATACTTGAATGTAATATCCTAGTAAATATGACATACAATAAAATGTGCAAGGATAAGCAATGAAAATAGTAGGCGATATAAACAACAAGCACAAGATAAGGAAAGAAATAGTGCGCAAAAGATAATTACAAACACAAAGATATGATCATGGAGTTCGGTCAACCCACGACCTACGTCTCCGCTCCTCACCTCGAGGAGATCTCCACTATCTCAAAGATAACTACACAATACGGTTTCCAAAGATCACCGAAAACTTTTACAACTCACACGATTAACAATACCATAAGACACACTCCTCTAAGTGTTGGACTACCCGTGTCACTTCCTCATGTGTTTTGATTTACGATCTCTTCCTAGGATTTACAACCAACCCACTCCTCTTGGAATTGGCCCCGATCTCTCACCAACCACTCTTCTAAGTGTTCTTGTGTATTACAACATGTTTCAACAATAAGTACAAATAAATGATTTGTTCTCTAAGACAAATGAGAACGAAATTTTAAGCTCACTCAAAGAAAACACTCTCACAAATCAAGTATACTAAATGTAAAATGTTTAAGCTCAAGTGGTTGTGTGTGTAAACTATGAGTATAATGAAATTACAGTTAAACTCAAATCAATCTAGCATAAATATATGAGAATTAAAATAATAAATAGCTAGAGGATGAGTTTAGAAAAACTTCTCTAAAACAAAGAGAGGTAGAGATTTGAAGATGAAATCCTTCTCTTTGTAAAACTCCTTCAAAAAAACAAACACACTTGATTTTCTCTAAAAAAAACCTTAAACAAACTTGCAAAACCTTTTTCTAAACTTCCATTTTGAAACAACTAAGATCGAGCTTCAATGAGATATCATTAGCTTGGGTATAGTGTTTTAGTTTTTAGGAGTTTATACTTGTGTGCAAATATTTCAAGCTCAATATTATACACACACACACGCACACATCATTTTCGTTTTACTTGCTTTCAAGTTTAGCGACATAAATATGAAATAAATAGATATAGCTATATACACACATATTTGTTTCATGTTTATACGTGCTTGAAATGATTTTAAAATCAAGCTTTAACAATTTCAATTCAATGAAATCATGTTTAGTGTTTTTTAAGATTGCAAAATATGTGTACTTTTGAGAAAATATTGTATTATTGGTTTATGAACTTAATAACACTAGTTTACATCTTTTACTAAGTCTATAGATCCATTCAAAAGCTTTTGAAACTTTGTTTAAGTTATTTTGTCAAAATCAAGTAATTGAACGAACACGTATTTGTGAGATTTTGCAAAATAATAAGTTTTCACAAATAGAAAATGCAATTTGAAAAATTATTTTTGTAACATGTTCATTTTCATGTTCATAAACGTTTCCTCAAATTTTACAATTTTTAGAATTTATTTGATATTTTTAAACAAGGTTTAAAGTTAAAATTTACTCCACATTTCAGGTCCTGTACACGTTTAAGTTGACTCATAAGTCGACTCATAAGTCGACTTATAAGTCGACTTATGATATATTGTGAAGTTAGATATTTTCGTCTGCTGAGTTGACTTATAACTCATACAAGTCAACTCATGAAGACACAAGTCGACTTATACCTGTTATAAGTCGACTTATAATATGACCGTTGCACAATAACGACTATTTTCTAGATTTTTATTGTTTTATATTTTTTGTTAGTTTGAGTTGGTTTCTTAGAGTCTTTATATATACCCCATACCCTCTAACTTTTGAGTTCAACCAAGAGAGTTTGAAAATAAGTTTAAGGGTGTTTTAAAGTTTGTTTAAGTGTTTTTTCACAAGTGCTTTGTGAAGAAAGTTTCACAAGAAGAAGAGGAGATTATTTCTATTGTTTGAGCTTCAATCTCATCCATCTCCCTCTCTTGTTTTTCAGAGAAGATTCCTCTAAACTCAATTTCTAGCTTCATACATTTATTTATTATTTATTCATTTTATTTAGCTAGAATTTACATTGAGTTTAGTTTTGATATTGCTCATTGTTTACACACACCCACTTGAGCTTAAGTATTTCATACATAGTATATTAGGGTTGTGAGAGTGTAACATTGAGCATGGGCTTAATTGAGTTCTCACATTGTTTAGAGAATAAATATTTGTTGTTGTGTTTAATTATGAGATACATTTTGTAATACACTTATACACCAAGAAAAGTGTGTGATGAGAGACGGGGTCGATTTCAAGAGGAGTGAGGTTGGTGGTAAAGCCTAAAGACAGGTGGTAATTCCAGGCAGTTGAGGAAGGCGATACGGTCTAGGTCAACACTTAGAGGGTGTAGAGTATGATTACAAGAGTGTCAGTTGTGAAAGTTTTCGGTGAGCTAGAAACCGAGATTGTGAGGTGTAAATGTTTTCGGTTAGCGTTGAAAACCGATTAAGATAGTGGAGTTCCCCTCGAGAGTGGGAAGCAGAGACGTATGTCGAAAGGACCAAACTCCGTGATTATTTTCTTGTGTTTTCATTGGTTATTTGCCCACTATCTTGTTTATATTGTTTCATGTCTATTTCACTCGTGTGTTAGTTACATATCCTTGCACATATAAGTTGTTGAATATCATACTTGCTAGGATATTTGTTAATAAGTTTTTAATTGGTATTAAATCGGATTAGATTAGCACATTACCCTATTCACCCCCTACTAGGGCAATTTCAAGTTGGTACCCGAAATGAGACTACAGATGGACTACACTCTGTGTGCGTTAGTCAGTAGTGTAATGAGGCCGCGATGGACTTCACTCCCTTATTCATTTTTGTGTCCGCACGAGTGTGCACAGAGGTCCTTAAACCTTTGTTTTGGGTCCGCATGGTTATGTGCAGAGGTTGATATACCTATTTGTTGGTCCGCACGGGGGTGCATTGAGTTGAAGAATTTTAGAGAAGGATGATTTGATAGATTGATGATAACCTGAGTGTAGGCGATTATTAACATTCTTTTGATACGATTTAGTGTGGAGGTACTTCACATCATTAGCACATGAGATTGTGTATGGGTATCTATTTTGTCCATTAAGGGTAACATGAGGAGTTAGATGATATTTTTAGAGATGGTTGTTGTGATACTTACTTGTATTGTGTTTCTTTATTATTTTACTTGTTTTGTTGGAATTTATATTTAGAAAATTATAACTTGAGACACATGGTATATACATGAGGGTTTTCTTGTTTGGATTATTTTTCTCGACGTACCACTCTCGTGTTGTGAATTTCTAAATATAAATCCCATGTAGCACAGGGTAAAATAATTTAGGTAGACTATGCACTTATAGGTAGAGCCTCCATCATACTTAGTAGCCCTTTCCCTAGAGGCGGATGGAGATGATCTTGCTAGCGCTATGATACTATTGATTTTTCTTATTTTCAGGCAGTGGATCAGAGTTTCAGAGAGTCACAGGTTGACGGACTTTCAGCATAGTCACCGTCACTTATTTATAGTAGTTTCTACTCTATAGTTTTTTAGATTTATTTTAGTTGATTATTAGACTTGCATTTCATTTTGAGAACTGAGAACCTATGTACTTTTTAGTTAACTCTTGTAGTTGAGAGTATTGACCATTTATATCAGATTGTTGGAGACATTTTATTCTATGTCTATTGAGACTTGATTACTTTTGATATTGATCATTTATTTCTTATGTTCTATTTCCTATTTTTTATCTCTTTTATATCTGCTTGTACCTACATTGTCTTTTATTGGTTCTACTAGAGAGATATTACTGTGATGGTGAAACGTGTTTTTACACTGTGTGGGTGCATGACAGGTTTGACATCTCTGGATTCATCTTGAACTGTAGCCTTTTGTGAACCCAGGGGCATCACAGTTGGAATCAGATCTCTAGTTCCAGCATCATTAGGATCATCCTGTGTCGAGTCGTAGAGCTAGGATAGAGTTTCCTAGGAATCATGTATAGAGTCCGCTAGGAATTCCTAGATTGAGTGAGGACGTTATATATATACCTCAAAAAATTACAAAATTTTTTATGGTAACTATTTTGCTTTGATTATAAAGTATACTGTGAATGATATGTGATACGATTTACCTATTATTATATGTTATGCTATCTATGCTTGAGGTCTCATTTACTGTGTCTAATAAGCTTTGTTCCTGAACTTATAGATGTCAGGGAGAGGACATGGTCGAAGAGGAACCCATGTTCAGGGATCTAGGCAAGCTGAGCTAGAGCTTGAGCCGTAGCAGGCTCCGCAGTACTTGATCGACCTCATAGCACCGATTGCTACCAGACTTGTAGCACTTGAGGAGCGTGTAGCGACTCCAAACCAGACACTGAAGGTTCCACCACTAGAGGAATCGCTTACAGTGGATCCACTACCTGTCGTTGATAGGGCCACTAATCAAGAGGCGTGGCTCCGATTAGTGGAGAGATATCAGAAGCTAAGGGCACTAGAATTTCATGGTACATCAGATTCTCTTGTAGCCCACAAGTGGAAGGAAGATGTGGGAAACATTCTTGATTTACTTGATGTCGATCCGTCTAGAAGCAGAGGTTAGAAGCTTTTAGCCTCAAGGGTGATGCCGGGGGGACTCCAAACCAGACACTGAAGGTTCCACCACTAGAGGAATCGCTTACAGTGGATCCACTACCTGTCGTTGATAGGGCCACTAATCAAGAGGCGTGGCTCCGATTAGTGGAGAGATATCAGAAGCTAAGGGCACTAGAATTTCATGGTACATCAGATTCTCTTGTAGCCCACAAGTGGAAGGAAGATGTGGGAAACATTCTTGATTTACTTGATGTCGATCCGTCTAGAAGCAGAGGTTAGAAGCTTTTAGCCTCAAGGGTGATGCCGGGGGATGGTACAGGCTTCGGTTTATCCTAGAGCAGCGGATGACACTTACTTAGGAGGATTTTGTCTTTTTCTTTGATAAGGAGTATGTATCGGCT
>NC_033796.1:86600403-86600651 GCF_001876935.1 Asparagus officinalis | reverse complement strand
CCGACTGGAGTAGGGAGATATGTCAGTAGCGGATTATGAGAGCAAGTATGTGGGATTGCTCAGGTTCATGGGCATATGGCACACTGGAGAGCAACAAACTCAGATGTTCTTGATGGGACTTCGCCCGAGTTTACGTCATTATCTTGTATCCAGAAGATTTCATTTAGTGCGGGAGGTTGCCGATGCCGCCATCTCACAAGAGACAGAGACGATTATGTTTAAGAAGGGAAATGAAGGGAACAGTAAAG
>NC_033796.1:86600030-86600268 GCF_001876935.1 Asparagus officinalis | reverse complement strand
CAGGGCAAGGGTTCACAGCATCAGCATCAAGGCCCATACAAGAAGGGATCACAGCCGGATCAGAGGCAGCGTAGATTTCTGGGCGCATGTTTTCATTGCCATAAGTTTGTCCATAAAGCGACAGATTGTCATAGTTCACTAGTAGAAGGACAGCAGGGCAGAGGTCAGGGTCAGCAGCCGTAGGGTCGTGGGCATGGACAACAGTAGGAGAGTCGTGGATAGGGTCCACAGCTGCAGA
>NC_033796.1:86592899-86600020 GCF_001876935.1 Asparagus officinalis | reverse complement strand
GGCTAGTAGCAGAGGATCGAGGCGCCACCAACCGTTCTGAGGATTAAGGGATAGATACATTCCATCCAGGAGGCACCTCAGGAACATATAGTCCTATATGTTCTAGAGTCTTCAGTACAACAGGCTACAGCTACCGATAGAGTTTATGTAGTTATGCCGCGTGACCATGGTGCGAGTGGGGCTATTGTGGAAGGTACGTTCCTTGTGAACACCTTTCCATCTTGTATTCTTTTTGATTCTGGTGCTTCACATTCTTTCATCTCCTATGATTTTTCTTTGTTAGTTTCCACCCCTCTAGGTGATGCATCTCTTCTAGAGAGCATATATAGGAGATGCATTGTCAGCTTAGACAAGGCTGAATTCGTTGTCGATTTGATCGTCCTGCGTATGTCCGAGTTTGATGTGATTCTTGGTAATGATTGGTTATCTTCCTACCATGTTAGTATTGACTATTTTGTGAAGATAGTCAGCTTGCGAGCATTCGATGGTACTGAGTTGGTTATAGCGACCTCACGGGGCAACCAGTTTGAGGAGTCATTTTTGACCTATGTCGAGGAGGTGATGATGCGGGATCAGGGTGCCGATGTGAGCGAGACATTAGTAGTCTCAGAATATCAGGATGTTTTTAGGACATACCAGGATTGCCTCCAGTGGGAGAGATAGAGTTTTGCATATAGTTGTAGCCGGGCATAGCACCGATATCCTGGGCATCTTATCGTATGGCGCTTGCTGAGATGAGGGAGCTACAGACTCAGTTGGATGAGCTATTATCTTAGGTTTTTATTCGCCGGAGTCATTCTCCATGGAGAGCACCTGTCCTCTTCGTGAAGAAGAAGGATGACAATATGCGCTTATGTATTGATTATTGCAAGTTGAATAAGGTCACCATTCGAAATAGGTATCCACTATCGAGGATTGATAACTTATTTGACCAGTAGCACGGAGCGTAATGTTTCTTAAAGATTGATCTTCATTTTGGTTATCATCAGTTGCGGGTTCGGGAGATGAATATTCCTAAGACCGCATTTCTGACTCGATATGGGTCTTTCGAGTTTCTTGTCATTCCATTTGGGATGATCAATGCACCCCCGGTATTCATGAATTTAACAAACCTAGTTTTCCATCCATACTTGGACCTGTGTTTGATTGTGTTTATCGATGACATCCTCATTTACTCGCAATCGGAGGCCAAACATAAGCAACATCTATGATTGGCGTTGTAGACTTTGCGGGAGCACCAGTTATATGCTAAGTTCAGCAAGTGTGGGTTTTGGTTATTAGAGATTAGATTCTTAGGCCATGTTATCAGCAAGGAGGGCATTACTGTAGATCTAGCTAATGTAGAGGCAGTACTTGATTGGGAGCCGTTGAAGACTGTTACAGAGATTCGTAGCTTCTTGGGTATGGCTGTCTATTACAGGAAGTTCACCCAGGACTTCTGGAAGATTGCTACGCTGCTGACACGCCTTACAAAAAAGGATGTATAGTTTGTTTGGGGCCCAGAGTGCTAGAAGGCCTTTGAGACTTTGATGACTAAGTTGACTACAACGCTAGTGTTGATCATCCCGAGCAGTGATAAGACATTTGTTATCAATACAGATGCATCATTATTGGGTCTAGGAGGTGTTTTGATGCAGACCCAGAGAGTAGTAGCTTACATTTCGAGGCAGTTGAGGACTCATGAGCAGAACTATCTCACACATGACTTGGAGTTAGCAGTAGTGGTCTTTACACTAAATACATGGAGACATTACCTTTATGGAATACAGTTTGAGCTATTCATAGACCACCAGAGTTTGAATTATCTTTTCTCCTAGAAGGAACTCAACCCGAGGTAGTAACAATAGGTCGGGTTCATTAAGGATTATGAGTTTGCACTTTAATATCATCTAGGGAAGGTGAACGTTGTAGCAAACTTGCAGCTTTAAGGTTCTCGTTGTATCAAGATCTTCTTACCCTTAGCCAGTTTGATTTTAGGCTAGAGATTGGTGGGAGTAGCACATTTTTGGGAGCTTTAGCCGTGCAACCATCTTGGACTGATAGAGTGGTCAGAGTTCAGATGGTGGACTCTTGGATTCAAATCCGAAAGGAGGATATTTCCAAAGAGCCCAAGGCTGATTAGACCATTAGAGCAGATGGAGGTCTTCAAATGAAAGGCCGACTAGTCATGCCGAATAATCCGTAGTTGAAGAAAGATTTGTTTGATGAGGCACATCACACCAGGTACACAGTGCATCTAGGCACAACCAAAATATACAAGGACCTAAGAGATGTTTTTGGTGGAGTGGCATGCGTAGGGAGATCGGGGAGTATGTAGCTAAGTGCTTTATCTATCAACAAGTGAAGGTAGAACATCAAAGACCTATAGGAACCCTATAGCCTTTACCCATTCCTAAGTACAAGTGGGCAGATATTTCTATGGATTTTATTGTAGGATTGTCGATGTCAAGCAAGGGGAATGATTCCATTTGGGTGATAGTCAATCGCTTAACGAAGTTAGTACATTTCTTACCGGTGAAGACGACCTAAATGGCAGAGACTTATGCGGGGATTTTCATTCGGGAGATAGTTCGATTGCATGGAGTTCTGGAGACGATTGTATCGGATCATGACTCAATTTTCATATCTCATTTTGGAAGAGTTTCTAGAATTTGTTCGGCAGGCAGTTGTTATATAGTAGTGTCTTTCACCCGCAGACTAATGGTCAGACGAAGAGAGTTAACCAGGTGTTAGAGGATATGTTACGAGCATGTGCCATTGATTTCCAGGGTAGCTAGGAGGATCATATTCCATTGATTGAGTTCGCCTAAAATAACAGCTATCAAGCGACAATAAGTATGGCACCGTATGAGGCGTTATATGGGAGGCCTTATAGATTCCTGATTTGTTGGGCAGAGTCGAAGGACAGCTTATTACTTGAGCCAAAACTTGTGAGGCAGACTACAGAGAATGTAGCATTGATTCAAGAATATATTCTTGCCACTTTGAGTTGGCAAAAGAGCTATGCAGACCAGAGACGACGACCTTTAGAGTTTCAGGTGGGAGATTTTGTTATGTTGAAGGTGTCACCGATGAAGAGTGTTCAGCGATTTGGCAGACGGGAAAAACTTGCCCCGAGATATGTTGGTCCATTTAGGATTGTTGAGCATGTTGGAGCTGTATTATATAGGCTAGATCTTCCAGCATCGATGCCGTGTGTATACGATGTATTTCATGTTTCGATGCTCAAAAAGCATTTACGTGATGAGGAGCAACAGAGGGTGATTGATGCACTAGATTTTGAGATTCAGGCAGATTTGACCACCATCGAGATTCCAATTTGCATCCTTACCAGGGAGGATAAGAAGCTTAGAAATAAGGTGATTCCTTTAGGGAAGGTCCAATGGAACTAGAAAGGAGCTAAGGAGGCTTCTTGGGAGCGCAAGGAGGATATGCGTCGCGACTACCCTCACATGTTGAGCAGGTAAAATAATTGGTTATGATTTGTTTGTTATTCATGTTATTTATATAGCCACATTTACATTTAATGCTGGAATGAGGGTATTAACACTTAGCTCCTAATCACTCGGAATACATAGTATATATGAGGGGTTTCTTATTTGGATTTTTCGCTCGACAGACTAGTTCCGTTTAATTAGGGATTAAGTGGGAGTATTTGCATTCTTAATAGTTCAGTGTAAATGATTGTTTATGATTCATATCTAGAAATTGTTAGACCCTAAGGTCGCTATGAAATAACCCTAGAGGGGGGGGGGGGGGATAAATATTGTAGGCATATAAAATTGCTTATAGGTCCCTTAGCACAGCTCGGCACAAACCGACGAACCAACGAGGCGACGAATCGTACGCAAGCAACGGAATAAATCCATTCGCGTTCGGAATCAAGCCAAGTGCTGAAGAGTCAACGAGTGATCCAACCAAGGATAAACTCGGACGAATCAAGATCAGTTTCGGACTCGAACTCAGAAGCGGATTTACTGCCAAATCAGAAGCGGATTTACTGCCAAATCAGATCAACAAAATCAGAATCTAAGTCAACCGAATCACGGATAGAACCGAGAAACGGATACAGCGCAAAACAACGAAAAACAGCAAACCCAGAGGGGCTCGGCCAAAACCGAGCCGCCTCAAGGTGGCTCGGCCAAAGCCGAGCCACCCTGAGGTGGCTCGGTGGCCGAGCCACCTTGAGGTGCCGGCCAGGCGAGCCACCTCAAGCGTGGGCCGACCCAGAGCCGAGCCACCTCAAGAGTGGCCGGCGCCGCAATGTGCCCAAGGCACAGTGAGGGTAGCCTATAAATAGGCCAAGGGTTGTTCATTTTAAGGGGTTGGAACTTTGAGAGTCGTTACTCTGCCGGATTGAGGATTGAGCTTGGAACTTTGAAGACTTGGAGACTTGAAGATTCAGATCTGGTTCTCGGCGAGCGTCCACGTCACAAAAGGCAGGAGTTCGAGAGAGGTAAAAATCAGATCTGAGATCTACATGAGATCATACTCCGGATCAAAGCTTGGCCTTTGATCCCGAGATTTGGACGATTGTTTCCTTGGCGAAACAATCCTCCCCGGCTATTATTTCCTTAGCGAAATAATACTCATCAAATCATGTAGATCCGACCGGATCTAGATCACACGGTGGTCCACGGATTAACCCCGGCGTCGGCAAAGAACCCACACAAAGCGAGCGACCGCAAAACAGGAGCTCGCGATTCGTTCGACAAACAAGGAGAAAGTTGTAATCTTTTCTTTTACTTTCTTTGATTTTCGTTGTAACCGGATCTAAAAAAGACCGGATCTTTGTAACCGAAAAATAGTTATTTGAGATGACAATGAAATCAATAATGAAGAAAGACACGATTTTCACCGCGGACAATCTGGCGACCACAGTGGGAGCCACCGATCTCGCTGCCGAGATCGTCACGTCACAGCCGCGGATCTCAATCCCGGTCGAGGAGGAGGTCGAGTATGAATTCGACCAGGCCAAGTTCGAGGAGTACCTTTCGTCCTCGTCGGATCTACCTCCCCCCGCAAGTCCAAGAAGTTCTCCTCCAGGAGAAAAGCTCGTTGGTTTGAAGAAGTCCAGAATGCCAACGAAGCTCTCACCCCAGCTGACGCCAAAGTTGCGTCAGGTGAAGTTCCACCGACCATGGAGTCCACGGACGGAGTCCGCTACAACGCGGATTTGACGAATAGGAGAGGCAAACAGCCTCAACAACTGAAGAATGGCGGTTCCTCCAAGCCGCCGATGAACGAATGGATCCGGGTCAAGCGGAACCGTTCGACACTCGAAGAGCGGATTCACAAACGCCGCGCACTGCTTGCACAAGCAAGAATCCTCGTGCAGAAGGCCGAGGAATTGAAGAAAGGAAGAGTGGTCAAGAAGCCGCCATCAACCCCCCAAGTGTGGAGGCCGAAGCAGCCTCCAACCAAAGTTCAACCTCCGGTGAATCAACCAAAGTCGCCGATAATCCCAATAACTTCTCTGGGAGATCATGCAGAATCGTCCCAAAGGAAGAAGCCAGTCTTGGAGCGCCTCGGTCCGATTCCCGATGAGAGAGGCAAAGCTCCTGTTCAAGATCGCTTGGGCCCGATGAAAAAGCCCCGGACGACGCAACATGTTGGGGGTCGCCGTCACCTTCAACATGACAAAGAGACCAGGGCAGTTACGCGCACCAACTTGCGCATTGAAGTCCGGGAGCCCGCCGAGAACTCACGCCCAAAAAGGCATGTATCGAGGCGCGTGACTTTCGAAAGCCCTAAGAAGGCAGTTCCCCCTCAGAAGGAAACATTATCATCTGATGACGATAATGTTATACCTGAGAAGTCGTGCCAACACACGATAGGTTACTCCGATCGTCAAGCAGACGAGTTGTACTATCGTGCTGGGGGTACGAATAAAACCAGGAAAAGGAGTCCCCAAGAACAGGAAACTCAGTGCCCCTGTTCCAAACTCATTCGGGCAGTATTGTCTGAATGCAGCTGCATCAAGGCGGTCCCCGAACGAGTTTCGGTTTTCGAAAGGCTCAGTACTGAAATGCCGAAAACAAGGCCTAGGCGTTTCTGACGAAGAAGAACGGTGGTTGAAGATGGAGAATTTCCGAGTGTCACCACCAACATGACCAGCATAGGGACATCGGCGCGAGATAATCTCGAGTCAATTCTGAAAGCATCCCGGCCTAGAACCCGTTTGCAGTCCGGAACCATCAAGCGAGCAACCTATGGTAGGGTTCGGACAAGACTCCCTTCAGAAGATGAAGAATCTGATGCCGGCTCCGCGGTCGCATCAGATAATACAGTATCCAGCGAGGGACAACCCCGCGAGGCATTTATGATAAGTGCGGAGCAAGTGGCCAAAATGCTTGAAGACGCTTTAGCTAAGGAGCAGGAAACCTTCAGGTTCGAAATGCAGATGGCCTTGCAAAACATGAGAGAAATGCATGACCAGCAAATCCAGGCATTGACGACCCAGCAAGGCGAGCCAAGTCGTCGTAACCCGGTTAATCTGGAAGACGAGGATACAAATGAAGCTCGTAATACCAATAATCCTCCCGTCAATGCAGGGGGTGGTAACGAGAATGCTAGTGAAAACACAGATGAAAGTCTAAAAATTAAAAATCTCGAGAGCAAAATCAATACATTGATTTCCGCTCAAGAGACGAAGAAAACAGGCATTCCTTGCCCATACCCAAGAGAATGGGAATCAATCCCATATCCGGCGAAGTTCAACCTAATTAACTTCACGCCGTTTAATAGGATGGGTTCACCCACCCTAATGGGATGGGTTCACCCACTCAACAGTTGATTTATTTCAAATCGCACCTGGGAGTTATCTCCGGCAATGAGCCTCTGATGGTGCGGTCATTCGTCGGCACTCTTCGCGGAGCCGCCTTCGATTGGTATCGCCGCCTCATGCTAGGCAGCGTGAATAGTTGGGATGACATGGAGACCAAATTCCTCGCCAACTTCTTCGACGACGACACGGAGATATCCATCGGATCGTTGCTAGACGAGAAACAGAAAGACGGGGAATTGGTGGACACCTTCGTCAAAAGGTTCCGGAACAAGGCGATGAATTGCCGGGACCCGATCACCGAGGAATTCATCCTCCAGACCTGTCACAACAACCT
>NC_033796.1:86590717-86591899 GCF_001876935.1 Asparagus officinalis | reverse complement strand
ATGGATCTCTTTCATTGCACAAATTGCAATCGGAAGGGTCATTTGAATGAATATTGTTTTGACCATGTTTGTGCACCACATATACCTAAGAGGGTCATAACCCTAAGGTTTTGAGCTTTAATGGTAGGGGTCATGTCCCTAAATCTTTTGGTACCAAGAGTTCTTGGGTACCAAAACAAATTTAAATTTTAAACCAAGAATTTTAGTGTTCTTACTTTTCCTTCTCTTGGTTTTGAAAATTATGTCTTAAAATCTATTGTTTATGAAAACAAATTTTTAATTGATCAAATCCTTTGTCTTCATGATTTTATACTTCTAAAAGATTTTTTTATCCATAGTTCATGATTCTAGTACGTTTTGTAATCTTATTTTTGAACTATGAAAATCTTATTTTGATTTGATCTTTTGAATTCATTATATAGCACAACTAGATAATTCAAATTTCAAATATGCTTTATAATGTATTCTTTATACGGTTTGATCAAGTTTTTCAAAGAAAGTTTTCTTTGTTGATCAAACATTGCTTTTGGACTTAAAATTTGATTTATGATTTCATTTGAGTAATTTGTTTTCTTTTGAAAACTTTTTACATGATTCTCATGTATTCTTTCATAAATCTATTTTATACATAATGTTTATGTTCTTTGATATGAGACATTTGTTTTAAATGATACATTTATATGTGTTCTCATTATCTCTTGAATGTAAGTGATTGTTAGCATATCTTTTATGCTTACTCACATATGTTTGCCATGATCTTCATTTCATACATTCATGAGGCATTTTGATAGGGGGAGCAATCCCTATATCCTTCTATGTGTTATATTCACCCATGCATATTAGTAGGGGGAGCTTTCGCTCTCTTATTCTTTTTGTCCCCTTTTTGATGTTGTCAAAGGGGGAGAAATATTGTGAGTATACATTTCCTTATTTATATGCATGTGAATTATATTTTATATATCCATTTCCTTTCATGCATATATCCTTTTTTGTAAATTATTTGTCATCATCAAAAGGGGGAGATTGTTGGCCTTCTTGTTTTGATGATGTTTAACAAACAATTTACCACTAATGTTGTTTGTCTAGTATTTGTGTTTTCCTATGTATTATAGACAAACAACGTAGTTGGAGGATGGATGGAATAGAGCTTCAACGATCATATCCAATGGAGGTTAGCGGAAT
>NC_033796.1:86587295-86589677 GCF_001876935.1 Asparagus officinalis | reverse complement strand
TGTTTGAGTGTGTTTTGGCGTTCATTTATATTTATGTTCATATCTTATATCGCCATTGGCCATAGCTCATTATTTATATGATCCACTATTTAGTTCATATTGTTTACCCCTTGTGTTAGTTTCATATCCTTGCATATATCATATTATATATCTTTTTGGTAGGATATATTATCTTGTATTAGTTTATATTTCTTTGCATATATTTCTATCATTTAGGATATATCTTGTTGTTCATATTGCTTATTCTAGCTCACATATCTTGTTGTATTTTATACTTGCTAGGATAACTTATTAATTAGTTTTTAATTAGCATTTAATCGGATTAGATTAGCATAAGACCCTAGTCACCCCCCTCTAGGGTCCAACAATTGGTATCAGAGCTTGGTGCTCTTTGATTTAAGGTCTAATCACCTTGAGTTAAAGATCCAAGTTATCTTTTTGTGCTAATCTTGTTTTGATTGCATTTGTATCTTGCTTGTACATTTTTACAAATTATGGATATGAATGATGCATCTTGTTTAGGCTATGTGTTCGCGGTGAAAATTGCCTTCATTGATTCCATTGCCATCTTAAATAACAACTTTTTGAGTTACAAAAGATCCGGTCTTTTTTAGATCCGGTTACAACGTAATCAAAGAAAATAAAAAAGATTACAACTTTCTCCTTTAGAACAAATCGCGAGCTCCTGTTTTGCGGTCGTTCGCTTGTGTGGGTTCTTTGCCGACGCCGGGGTTAATCCGTGGACCACCGCGCGATCTAGATCCGGTCGGATCTACACGATTTGACGGGTATTATTTCGCGAAGGAAATAATAGCCGGGGGGGATTAATTCACCAAGGAAATAATCGCCCTTAGTTCTCGGGATCAAAGGCCAAGCTTTGATCTGGAGTGTGATCTCGTGTAGATCTCAGATCTGAGCTTTACCTCTCTCGAACTCCTACCTTTTGTGATGTGGACGCTCGCCGAGAATCAGATCTGAATATTCAAGTCCTCAAATCTTCAAAACTCCAAGCTCAATGTTCAATTCGGCAGAGTTTCGGCTCTCAAAGTTCCAACATTTTCAAATGAACCAAGGGGGGCCTATTTATAGGCTCTCACTGTGCCCGCGTACATATCGGGGTCGACCACCTATAGGTGGCCGGCACTGACCGGCATAGGAGATGAATTGACGACTCTATGCACGAGCCACCTAATGGTGGCTCGGACTTTCGGCCGACGCCCCCTTAGGACGGTTGGAGGTTTCAGTTGTTTTGTCCGGTTTCCCGTGGTTGATACAATCGGATCTGATATTGTTGATCTGAAATTGGTAGTAAGGAGGAGCGCGAGGAGTAAATCCAATTCTGAGTTCGAGTACGAAACTAAGATCCCTGATGCGATACGTGATTCGTCCGAAGTCTGCGCTTAGGTTGGATGACATCGTTGACGTCTTTGAACCCTTATGGACTTGATTCCACACGCGAATGGATGTATTCCGGTTGCTTGGGCGTCGATTCGTACAAACGACTACGGTCCCGCTCAGCAATCGTGGTATACGTTAATCACGTTTGTGCGAGCTGTGGCTAAGGGACCATTATAAGGGCGGCCGCAATTTTTTATATGCCTAACAGATAAACCACCTACCAAGTATTATCAGCCTCGATTCTTATTACTAGAAGAGTCTGGAATACTTTGGATATGATTGTCCCAACCTTCAGTGCGCTGTAAACGGGACCACGTTGGAATGAACTTGCTGAGTTCTTGATTCCTTCAATCACTCCAGGCCTAATTCGGATGCTGTGGTCAGGATGTCTGTAAGAGTCGCCGGTGCTCGCAGTTTATTGTCTGAGCACAATGTCCAGAAATTTAAACTTGAAGCGATTCACCATGATTTTCTAATCTTTGAGCTGACGGCATCGATTGTTGGACGTTAGAGTCTTTACTTGTGACAGGGACGTTGTCTTGGCGTAGTGTTGTTGAGCTTACATCCTTAGAAATATTTTATAAAAAATATTCTCCAGGAACTTCTCACGAGCAAAATAGGGATAGTTTAATACTCATATACCTTATTGGACAGTATTTTCTGTGCCTGAATGAGCTAACCAGGTCTGATAATGGAGACGCAAAAAGAAGGCCAGTAAATTCGGCTCAAAATCTTCGCGATACTTCCGAATCGTGTGGCGAGGGCCAGAATAAACAAGGACGTTATATGTTGAACTTCGGTCGGAATTTGAAAGTTGTTAATCGATGGACTCGATTACAGGGCTTCATTTGTAATCTGGTTCAACAACATAGGTCTGGTCGCGGCTTCAACTAGGCTAGTGGTTCAAGATTATAAAAGAAGGATTTTTTTCTCTGAGCTCATTGGCAGGCGGCCCCCTCTCATTCCTTTTCATTTTCTCTTCCC
>NC_033796.1:86581686-86587270 GCF_001876935.1 Asparagus officinalis | reverse complement strand
CTCTTGGCCGAGCCACCTATGGGTGGCTCGGCTTTGGCCGAGCCCCCCTTAGGCGTTGGGTTTCGTTGTTTTGTCCGGTTTCGTGGTTGATTCGGACTCTGATTTGTTGATCTGAATTGGTAGTAGATCCGATTCCCGATTTGGCAGTAAATCCAATTCTGAGTTCGAGTCCGAAACTGATCCTGATTCGATCGTGATTCGTCCGAGTCTGCCCTTGGTTGGATGACTCGTTGACTCTTTGAACCCTTTGGCTTGATTCCACACGCGAATGGATGTATTCCGTTGCTTGCGTGCGATTCGTCAACCTCGTCGCCTCGTTGGTTCGTCGGTTTGTGCCGAGCTGTGCTAAGGGACCTATAAGCAATTTTATATGCCTACAGATACCCCCTCCAAAGTATTTCAGCCTCGTTCTTTTATAGAAGAGTCTGGAATACTTTGGATATGATTGTCCCAACCTTCAGTCGGTGTAACGGGACCTTGGAATGACTTCTGTTCTTGATTCCTTCAATCCTCCAGGCTATTCGGTGCTTTGTCAAATGTCTGTAAGAGTCCCGGTGCTGCATTTATTGTCTGACCAATGTCAGAATTTTAAACTTGAAGTCGATTCCTGATTTTCTAATCTTTAGCTGACCATCGATTGTTGGCGTTGAGTCTTTACTTGTGACGCGTTGTCTGGCGTAGTGTTGTTGAGTTATCCTTAAGAATATTTATAAAAATATTCTCCAGGAACTTCTCAACCAAAAATAGGGAATAGTTTATACTCATATACCTTATTGGAGTATTAAGAAGCAGTTTATACTCGTATACTTTTCGGAGTGATTTCTGTGCCCAAATGAACTGAACCGGTCTGATAATGAGCCAAAAAAGGCAGTAATTCGGCTCAAAAAATCTTCCGACTCTTCCGAATGTGTGGGAGAGGCAAGAATAAACCAAGGACTGAACCTTCGGTCGATTTGAAGTTGTTTCGATGCTCGATTCAGCTTCAATTTGAATTCTGGTTCAAACTAGGTCTGGTCCGGTTCAACTAGGCTTGGTTCAACATTATAAAAGAGGATTTTTTTCTCCTCATTAGGGCCGGCCCCCCTCTCTCCCTTTTTTTCACTTTTCTCTTCCCTCGAGCATCCGTTCTCCCTCAAAACTTCATAATTGCATTAGATCTATTCTTCCTTTGGATCTTTGACTGAGAAATCCCTCAAAACTTCCATATTTAGAATTTCTCTCAGGCCCCTCGAGCGCGTGGTCCGAGCCTCTTTCAAGATCTGATTTTTATTGGATCCATGAGCTTTTCCTCAGGTAAATCCTCAACCATTTTAGCATATTTTATGCTTAATTCAATTTATGAATTTGTGGGGTCGCATGCGAGGGTTAGGATTAAGATTTGGCGCCTCGAGCTCACCTTTCAGGGGGGAGAATTGCAAAAAAGAGGAACTTTTTCTAGATCTGATTCCTTAATTTATTTTGCAGGTCTCTATGTCTCATATTGCGAGGGGTCAATCCTCTACCGCGTCGGCTGATGGCGCGCTTCCCTCTTATGCTGGTGAGCTATTTTTGGAAATTTACAAATTAGTCAATTTTTTCTTGGAAATTTGCAAATTGGTCCTTTTAACCCCATTTTGTTCTCCTTGGTGAGGCAATCGGGAAGAGCCTTTATTCTCCTTGGCGAGGATCGACACTTTAAAGATATGTTTTGCTTGGTCAAAACCATATCTCAGAATCAATAAAGGGGGCGTTTTGACGCTGCATTGTGCTTTATAAGGCAGGGATATATAGTCGATATACCCTATCTTATAAGTGCATAATGTGGCCAAATCGTCTCACCCTTTATAAGGCAGTGACTCTATCTTACCCATTCGTAGGATGAGTTCAACTTCCTTTTATAATTGAGGCTAACAATTGTTTAAATGTTTGCTTCCAGTGGAATACCCTTAAGCATTGGGTTTCGTCGTTTTGTCCGGTGTCGTGGCGAGTATTATTCGACTTCCGACGATTTTTCCTCTATCCTAGTCACTCCTCAGTTTGCTTCGGGCACGTCGACAGAGGTTGCCCAAGTGGTGAAGGAAGGTGGACATCGAGCTCTTCGCCAGTTGATTACAGATGCGCCCCTCGTGAAGGATGCCAGTTCGATTCAGCCTCTCAGGAAGACCGACTTTTTATTTGGCGACTCTGCCAGAGATCCGGATGCAGTGTTTATTGATGCCGAGCAGTGGCTTCATAAGACTGGCAGTGGTTTCATATATTTGCCGAAGATTCCTCGGCATCGTTCGTTGACTGAGCTCAGGCGTCAGGCTGTGACACGGGAGATGTCGTGGCGCTTGACGGAGGAGCATGAGAGCGTTCACTGTGGCTACATCACTCATCAGGCAGCTCCTGGTTCGAGCAGGAGTCATATCACTGGATTGCATCCTGGAGTATTGGGGTTGGATGCACCGCCGCGCAACGAGCTTCTTGCCTCTGCTTCTACTTTGAAGAATCGTCTCGCTGCTTTAGGACGGGAGATGCCTGCGATACGTCATAGATTTTATGGTTGGGTCCATTCTTTGGACAAGCTTTGGTGGACTCGCATGACGAAGTACGTCTTGAGCAGATGGAGCGAGGAGTTGCACGCTTGTGGTCTGTATGCAGCCGTTCGTGCCACCATGTATGGTTTGCCTGTTAGCGCGAAGCATTTCTTCGCTTTGTGCGAGCTCTATAACCCGGATTCGAACACTTTTCTGACCCGGCAAGGGGAGTTGGGCTTGGCCCTCCATGAGATGCACAGGATTTCTGGTTTGCCCATGGGACAGATGCTATATCAGGAATATTTTCCCTCCAACCAAGAATTAAGTCAGCTGAAGGATCGCATGCCCGACCGCTACGAGACTTTATGGGACCTCACATGTCACTATCATATCGCTTTGGCGCAGTCTGAACCTTTAGCGAAGAGGGCTAAATCCCATGTGAGCCAGAAACAGTTTGCGTCTTATTTGTTCAGGAATCTAGAGAGCAATTCTGGCGAGGCTATTTGTGAGCTGGCACCACTCACTCCTTCAGGGGTTAATAGTCTACTGAAGAAGGTTGATGCTCATTCCTATACCATTAGCAGTCCTGAGAGTGGTTTTCATTCGCGTGTGGAATCAAGCCAACGGTTCGGGGAGTCAACGAGTCATCCAAACAAGAGCGGACTCGGATGAATCACGACCGAATCAAGATTGGTTTCGGACTCAAACTCAGAAGTGGATTTACTGCCAAATCAGGAATCAGATTTACTGCCAAATCAGGTCAACAAATCGAGTCCAGACAAATCAACCGCACAACTGAATCACGGACAAAATGGGAACAACGACAAAACGACAGGAACCCAAACACCCTGAGGGGCTCGGCCGAAACCGAGCCACTTCAGGGTGGCTCGGCATGAGCCGAGCCACCCAGGGGTGGCCGGCCACTTGTGGCCGAGCCACCTCAGCCCAGATCTGTGCCTAGGCACAGATCTGGGTGCCTATAAATAGGCCAAGGGTGTTTCATTTGAAAAGGTTGGAACTTTGAGAGCCGAAACTCTGCCGAATTGAAGATTGAGCTCATAGTTTTGAAGACTTGAAGACTTGAAGATTTAGATCTGATTCTCGGCGAGCGTCCACATCACAAAAGGCAGGAGTTCGAGAGAGGTAAAGATCAGATCTGAGATCTACACGAGATCACACTCCGGATCAAAGCTTGGCCTCTGATCCCGAGAATTAAGGGCGATTATTTCCTTGGTGAACTAATCCCCCCCGGCTATTATTTCCTTCGCGAAATAATACCCGTCGAATCGTGTAGATCCGACCGGATCTAGATCGCGCGGTGGTCCACAGATTAACCCCGGCGTCGGCAAAGAGGCAAAGAACCCACACAAAGCGAGCGACCGCAAAACAGGAGCTCGCGATTTGTTCTAAAGGAGAAAGTTGTAATCTTTTTATTTTCTTTGATTTCGTTGTAACCGGATCTAAAAAAGACCGGATCTTTTGTAACCAAAAATCCATTACTTGAGATAACAATGAATTCAATGAAGGTAATTTTCACCGCGAACAATCTGGCGACCACAGTGGGAGCCAACGATCTCGCTGCCGAGATCGTCACGTCGCAGCCGCGGATCTTAATCCCGGTCGAGGAGGAGGTCGAGTATGAATTCGACCAGGCCAAGTTCGAGGAGTACCTTTCGTCCTCGTCCGGATCTACCTCCCCCCGCAAGTCCAAGAAATTCTCCTCTAGGAGAAAAGCTCGTTGGTTTGAAGAAGTCCAGAATGCCATTGACGCTCTCACCCCAGCTGACGCCAAAGTTGCGTCAGGTGAAGTTTCACCGACCTCCAACGAGGTCAAACCTGTTCTCGTCAACGCTTCTACTGTTGAAGGCGTTGTGACTCTCTCGAAGAGAGCCCGCCAGAGGCGACGTCAGCGCCTTGCGCGACAACTCGCTAAGGCGATGGAGTCTACGGACGAAGTCCGCTACAACGCGGATCTGACGAATAGGAGAGGCAAACAGCCTCAACAACTGAAGAATGGCGGTTCCTCCAAGCCGCCCATGAACGAATGGATCCGGGTCAAACGGAACCGTTCGACACTCGAAGAGAGGATTCACAAACGCCGCGCATTACTTGCACAAGCAAGAATCCTCGTGCAGAAGGCCGAGGAATTGAAGAAAGGAAGAGTGGCCAAGAAGCCGCCATCAACCCGCCAAGTGTGGAGGCCGAAGCAGCCTCCAACCAAAGTTCAACTTCCGGTGAATCAACCAAAGTCGCCGGTAATCCCAATAGCTTCTCCGGGAGATCATGCAGAATCGTCCCAAAGGAAGAAGCCAGTCTTGGAGCGCCTCGGTCCGATTCCCGACGAGAGAGGCAAATCTCCTGTCCAAGATCGTTTGGGCCCGATGAAGAAGCCCCGGATGACGTAACATGCCGGGGGTCGCCGTCACCTTCAACATGACAAAGAGACCAAGGCAGTTACGCGCACCAACTTGCACATTGAAGTCTGGGAGCCCACTGAGAACTCACGCCCAAAAAGGCATGTATCGAGGCGCGTGACTTTCGAAAGCCCTAAGAAAGCAATTCCCCCTCAGAAGGAAACATTATCGTCTGATGACGATAGTGTTATACCTGAGAAGTCGTGCCAACACACGATAGGTTACTCTGATCGTCAAGCAGACGAGTTGTACTATCGTGCTGGGGGTACGAATAAAACCAGGAAAAGGAGTCCCCAAGAACAGGAAACTCAGTGCCCCTGTTCCAAACTCATTCGGGCAGTATTGTCTGAATGCAGCTGCATCAAGGCGGTCCCCGAACGAGTTTCGGTTTTCGAGAGGCTCAGTATTGAAACACCGAAACCAAGGCCTAGGCGTTTCCGACAAAGAAAAACGGTGGTTGAAGAAGGAGAATTTCCGAGGGTCACCACCAACATGACCAGTAGAGGGACGTCGGCGCGGGACAATCTCGAATCGATTCTGAAAGCATCCCGGCCTAGAACCCGTCTGTAATCCGGAACTATCAAGCGAACAACCTACGGTAGGGTTCGGACAAGACTCCCTTCAGAGGATGAAGAATCTGATGCCGGCTCCGCGGTTGCATCAGATAATACG
>NC_033796.1:86486674-86580686 GCF_001876935.1 Asparagus officinalis | reverse complement strand
ATTTTGAATTGAAGTTGGTATTTGCTCTTGTGGATTCAGCTTTTATCACTGCATTGATATATCCATTGAAAGCTCATCAGGTTATCCTTAAGAATATTAATATTCTCCAGAAACTTCCTGTTGAGAGTAGGAATACAGTTTAGACTCGTGTACCCATTGGAGTATTCATCTGTGTTACACTTGGCTTTTGACCAAGAGAATATCTACTATTTCATGGAGCGAGACAGAAGAGTTTATTGTCTCGTTCGACGAGACGGAGTTTTCTGCCTCGCTGGGCGAGACAGTGTTTTTTGTCTCGCTCGGCGAGACGGAATTTTCTGTCTTGCTCGGCGAGACAGGGTTTTCTGTCTCGCTCAGCGAGACAGGGTTTTCTATCTCGCTCAGCGAGACAGAGTTCTCTGTCTCGCTCAGCGGGGCAGAGGCTATATAAGTCGGGACTTAGGGTTTTTAGGGTTTTTTCACGTCGACTTTTGGCGATTTTTGGGCGATTTCTTGGGCAATTTTCGACCAGTTTTCTTCTATTTCTTCTCCTCTTTGTTGCCGACTTGGGTGGTGCTCTTGTTTGGGAAGATTGTACTCAGATTTCAAAGGTCTGTTCACCCCCTTTTCTCCAAAATTTTGATTCTCTTCACCCGTGACTGTGCATGCATTGTTTCGGTTGTATTTGCCCTATTTTTTGTCGATTTCATGTTCAAAATCTTAGCTTTCCTCTTGGGTTTCAATGTAACTGTGCATGCATCATTTCGGTTGTATTTGTCCTATTTTTTTGTCGATTTCATGTTCAAAATCTTAACCTTCCTCTTGGATTTCAATGTAGATCACATACTCATCATGTCGCCGCGTAGAGCTCGAGGGACTCGAGGCCATCCGACTGTTCAGAGCCCTGAAGAGGCTGCCCCTGCTGCGATCTCACGTGGAGGTATATTTCTTTCACCTTTTCACAAATTTAAATACTGTATTTCGTCAGTTCCATATATATATACCTGTATTTGCTTGCAGATCCTCGTTTGTATCCTTTGAGATACCCTCGAGAAGAGCCGGTATCCTCCTTTGAGGGGATCGACGCTTAAAAGTGTTTGTTTTGCTTGGACAAAACACACTTCATAATACACAGGGGCGATTTCATATCATCCCACGTATATTGAAAGGTTTTGGTATGCCGTTATAATGCCCGCATACCTCCTTTATACATATGGTGGATAGAAAATCGTCACACCTGTTATGAGATAACGACTATATCTTATAGAATGAGATATACCGTTTTTTCTCTAAAATCTTAGGATGACACTTACACCATTTATGTGTATGCCTCTTTTATCAGTCCGATTTCCTTCCACCACATTTACTGCTGATGTGATTACTGGCCGGAGTAGCGTGACCCACTCTTATTACGAGAGGGGATCCCGTTAATTGAATCATCTCCCCAGTTCAAATCTGGCTATAGCGAAAATGCTGGAGAATTAATCCAGCGAGGTAGTTGTCGTGTTCTACGACGATTAATCACAGATGCGCCCTTGATCTCGGAGCAAGACTCGAATCAATGCATAAGGAAGCCAGATTTCTTATTTGGTGATTCGGTGAAAGATCCGGAGATTGCTTTCTGCAAGCCTGCGCAATGGTTGCACCAGAGTGGGTCATCATTCTTATATCTGCCTTTTATCCCTCGAGATCACTCGTTGTTAAAGTTCAGGAACCTATCGGTTGGACGTGAGATGTTCTGGAGGTTAACCGAAAACCACGAGCGTATTCATTGTGGTTTCGTTGGGAAGGAAGCCACCCCAGGTTCCAGTGAAAGAGCTCATGTGCGGGGACTTCATCCGGGTGTCTTAGGACAAGACAATATACCTCAGAATGAGAAGATAGTGCAAGCTAACACCGTGAAGAACCGGTTAGCGGCAGCGGGACGAATATTACCCAGAGAGACGTTTAGATGCTATGGATGGGTCCATTATTCTGGGGACAAATGGTGGTGGACCAGGATGACCCGATATGTGTTAAACCGTTTTGGGCGAGAGTTAGCAGAATTAGGGTTGGATGTCCCGATCCGTGCCAGCATGCATGGCCTGCAGATTAGTGTAGGTCATTTCCTCTGTTTGTTCGAGATCTATAACCCGGACACTAATACATTCTTTACCAAGAATGGGGAGCTCGGACTACCACTGCATGAAATGATGCGGATTGTCTCCCTTGAGTACGGATGAAATTAACCGTTTGTTAGAGAAAACCAACGCGCATTCTTATACTTCGCGCTCAGAAGATGGATTTTTGCACGGCACTAAGTTCCGCTCTTATCTGTGGCAAGCTGGTGTTCCGATTAGCCCTACTGCTCTGCTGGCGGGTTTTCTAGCCTTATGGTTAAAGAGATGTGTAGTTCCTCATCAGTCCGCAGATGCGATGCCAATGGAAGTGTTGTATCCGGCCGTCCAACTAGCTACAGGTCGCAAATTATCTTTGCTTCCCGCTATGGTGGCCGATATTCATAGTGGATTGCGGCAACTAATCTCCGCGTTTACTCAGGAGAAAAAGAAACCTTCCGCCAGCCTGTCCATTCCGAAGTTGGAGCTACCCTACACTTATCTGATGACCTGGTTAGTACTTCATCGACCAGATTTAATGGAAGCTCCTGAGACGGCAAATTCTAGCATTCCTTTGTTGCAGAGTCTCGAGAATTGCAAATGGATCAGGCATCGAGGGCCAGACATAACGAGGCAGTTTAAAATTCACAAGTGTTGGGAATTCTTCCCCTGCTTCCCTCAGTTCTCCGGTACCTACAATACTACCTTAGTGGATGCTGAAGACCCAAGGCAGAATCGCAACATTCGACCTGGATATCTATTGTTCAGGGTAAGAGATGTTTGTCACATTGAACCCTATTTTCCATGTCGATTCGCCCGTCAGTTCGGCTATGATCAAATGTACGTCGGCAACCCGAATCGTCACCTTAGCTTTCGAGGTGGACTTATCGACGGTGCGAGAGCTTGGTTTTGGAGCATCGCCGGCTGCACAAATGTTGAATTTGATCTCCCCTTAGAGGCGCCGCCCCTACGGATGACCTTCCTCTTTTGTAAGTGGTTGATTGCCGCTAATATCGTCACTCGACGCAGGAGAATACCTGACTCAGAGGGAGAGGCAGCTCCGCGGCAAGCGGCAGAGGCGACTCGTGAGGCTATGGTGTCGACTCGAGGGAAAGAAGCTGTCGAATCTTCGAGAAAGGGAAAGGAACCGGCCCACCCAACGGATAGTGAAGAAGAGTTTGATAGTGAAGAAACTGAAACTTCTGAGGGGGCGGGTGAGAATGAATCGAGTTCTGAGGAAGTATCTGGCCTTCCCGACTCATTCTTTGATAGAGGACTTGTAAGGCCTTCTGTCGCTCCGGCCCAACCACAAGCTGCTCCGAAAAAACGGAAAGAGAGAGTCGTCATGGAATATCCTAACCGGATGACGGTAGAAGTTCTCAACTGCGATGAAGAGGATATAGTGCCTCTTGCTCGTAGGCAAAGATCTCAAACTTCCACGCAAGCTCAAACTCAAGTTTCTCCCCGAGCTAAGTTACGCACCAAACATCGTCACGAAGGTTCTGATGCACGTCCTCTGAAGAAACAAAAGAAAGCTGCCTCTAAACCACGCGTTCATCTTTCTGCTCTAGAAGAGACATCTGGTCGTAGTGTTTCTTCTGATGAACAAGGTAACTATTTGTTTTTTATCGCTTTTATACTTCTTAACGCTCAAACTTATTTCTTGCTCAACTTCTGTAGGGGGTCGAGAAGAAGGAGAATTGTCAGCTGATGCTGCTTCTCCCGGAGGTATGGAAACTGAAGAGACCAGCTTTGTTCAACAAATGCAGGATGCTCTAAAAGAAGGACCAGCTGGTGTTCCACCCACTCCTGACGTTGATTCATCAGCTACGGACACAGGTACTGATCTTTCTCCTCTCGGAAGAGAAATCCGAGAAATGAATGAGTCGGACTGTGTGCCTCCTCTAATGACTTGTGCGCTTTCTCTCCTTTTAGTCAAATTAAAAGAAGCAGGTACCAGTAGTGGAGCTCTCGAATCCGTCCCAACCAACGAAGATAATTAATCTTGGTCTTGAGCAAATTCGTTTGAATTTACGTGTCATTTACGATTCAACACGTTTGGTAGATGCCACGATGCACGAATCTATTGGAGGAGAGGCCACGCATGCAACAGAGGTCGAGGAATTCAATGAGCATCACCTCGATTTTGATCTCTCTGAAGGCGACCATGAGTATATCTCCGACTTATTATCAGGGAAAACTCCTGGTGCAGCCACAGAATCCAGCGTTGGAGTCGGTTCAACAGAAGCAGGTCCTTCTGAAAGTAAGACCTCTATTCTGTAAACTCCATATATGCATACATATATATTTTAACTTGATTAATCATATAAGTGTTTGAATTATAGGACCAGTTGCTGGAACTGATACTACTATAATCATTAGAACGTCTGATCGACTGGAGGGTAGTGAACTCGTGCCATGGGCTGGAACTGAGGTTGATTTGCAATCATCAGTTCTTGAACCTCAACCTTCTACTCCTATAGACCCCATGATGATAGAAGTCACCGTTACTCCCCAAATAAGCCCAGTTGTAACAAAAGCGAGACCAACTAAAGAAGTTGGTATATCAGCCGATGTGGTGTCCAGAGCTGGTAAGTTTTACCCATAACTTGTTTCAAATTTCGGATTATCATTCCATTATACTTATTATGATTCTTTTGTTTGCAGAATATTCTCCCAAGGAGCCTCTCAATTTAGACCCTAAGTTCTATGAAGTTGAAATTAAAAAATCTTCTGATGTAGCCGGTGCGTCAAAAACTATTATTCCCGAACCGACTTTGGCTGCTCAGGAGGCCGGACTACCATCCTCGGGTGGACCAAGTCATACTGAAGGCTCTTCTGTCGAACTTGGTACGCTTTCAGCTCATTGTCTTATACGAATATATATGTTCTGTACTGACTAATTTGCCCTCATCACAGCTCCTTCTTCATCATTATCAGACCATATCCAAGCATTATTGGTCGACGACGATCCGGACAAGGCTGTCATCTGTTCCAATCTTCAAGGCTTCATTACTTTTTTGAACTCTATGGTCGATCGTATTCTCTTCAAAAGATCGTACTTTGAGAGTTATAACAAATCTCTTGAGCGTTTTATGTCAGGGTTCAGAGAGGAAGGGTATAATGAGTTAGCCGATTCAGTCAACGCTTATTTAGTTGATTTGAAGCGACATGTTGAACTTCTGCAAGCTCTTCGCACCAAAGGCATACCCTTCTATATCGCTTTTCATATGGAATCCAAGTTGCAAGCGTGGCGTGATTCCCAAAAATCAGCTAACCTCGAACTTCAAAAGCTTAGAGCCCACAGCGATCAGATTAGGGTGAATGTTGGCAAAAGGACACAAGCCAAGGTTAATCTACGTCGGGATTTAAAATCGAGTCGAGCGGAAATAGCTCGTTTAGAGGAGGAACTTGCAATGGCCAAGGATGCTCATGAGGTCTTGGAATCCGAGTTGACACAGGAAATTCAGGTTGAAGAACACCTGTTACAGCAGCTGAACCTTCAAGATAAAATAATTGCTGAAAAGGAACAAGAGGTCGCCGCGCTTCACAGTGTTGATGAAGAAGCCTTCAAAATTAAATTGGCGGCTGAGCTTGAACGGGCTTACGCATTAGAGCTTTCAAAACTTGAAAATCAGATTAGTCAATATAAATTTTTATAATTGGAGAACATATAATTTTTGTAGCTTTGTTTGAATGCTTTTGGTCAACATAATGAACTTTTTTGCCCATTATATTGAATCTTTTTGCTCATTGAGGTTTTGTTATGATTACTCATTCTTATTTTAGAATAAACAACCATAATACTTATAGGATTTTTGGCAAATCCTCAGCCATCAACGGATTTGATATGCCTTTACCGATTACCGTTTGAGTCGGGCTAGTATGTGAATTATCTAGGTCCGTTTCACATATAACGTTGTGCTAAAAGAATTAAACTCTTTTAGACTTTAAACTACAATGTTGAATATGTAGGCTACATGTGTTAGATGTAGGCTTATCTCTAATAAGGGATAGAGATAACATCCCCCATGTGTGAGCGACATGGATTTTAAAGTGTGAATAGGTTGCGTTTCCTATATAGGACAATGAACCCGAAATCGGAGAGGAAGAATTTTATATTCTATCTCCTGGCCTCTTGTTTGTTGGTAGAGATGAACCCAGAATCGGAGAGGAAGAATTTTATATTCTATCTCCTGATCTCTTGTTTGTTGGTAGAGATAAACCCAGAATTGGAGAGGAAGAATTTTATATTCTATCTCCTGATCTCTTGTTTGTTGGTAGAGATAAACCCAGAATTGGAGAGGAAGAATTTTATATTCTATCTCCTGGTGTAAAGAAACTCAAAGTGGGATCTCCACTTAGAAAATCTGGATTGGTTTGAATAATCCTAACTGTCATAAGGTTTGATTACTCAATTCAAAAGTGGACCTTTCGTTCGCAAAAATGAATCGAAAGGAGATTTTGGTTGTGGTCCTAACTGTAGTAAGGTTTGACCAAGTGGGGGTTTTAAGACGATCCTAACTGTAGGAAGGTTTGATCGCTCAATTTATGGACCTCTCGTTCATGGAACGAATCGAGAGGGGATTTTGGCTTTGGTCCTAACTGTTTAAAGGTTTGACCAAGTGAGGAATAGGAGTAGGGTGCAAATAACAATGAGTTTGTTGATTTGCACAAACTACTCGGTGGGAAATTTTGATTTCAAGCATAAGAATTTGACACAAAATAATTTGTTGACTGATACGGACTGATGACTATTGGTTGATCCGATCAGTGAGGGTTTCATGGTGTGAGATTACAAATTATCGAATCCCCTCTTCCATGATTACATTACAAGATTTTGCTGAGGGGAGATTAACTGTCATTAAATCTCATCTCAACAAAAGTAATATGAGGATCTTAATCTATGAAGCACGGACACGGACACGGCGACACGGACACGACACGGACACGGACACGGATACGGCAAAACCTCAAAAAATAGGATACGGCGACACGGCTAGATTTTTTAATTTTCACTACTTTCATCTTGAGCATATAAAAATACAAGAGAATAAAGTTCAAGTTGCAACTAGTTCAATGACTACAAAATACTAAGTTACTAACATTGCAAAAATATAAAAATTACACTCAAAAGCATATCTTAAAATAAAGTTTTCAAGTTGAAACATCAAAAAGATTATTCTATGGATTCAACTCTTTCATCCTCATCAAACACAATGGCCTCCATCGTGGGCTCGTCAAGAGAAAGGGCAGCAACATCTTTAATCCCGAATTTATCGCAGAATTTGATAAATGCGTTGCTCACGAATTGAGGACCGTTGTCGTGCACTATTCGTCTTGGCACACCATACCGATATATGATGTGGTGTTTAATAAATTTGATAATATCACTCGTCTTCACCTCTCGGAGTGGAACTGCTTCTGCCCATTTCGAGAAGTAATCGGTGATTGCTAGAATAAAACGGTCTCCTTTAACCGAAGGCGGAAAAATTGGACCTACTATATCCATTCCCCAAGTTTCGAATGGCCATGATGTCGCCGATGGGTGTAAATACTCAGGCGGTATGTGCATATAATTTGCATGTAATTGACACGCTTCACATTATCGTGCGTAGTCGACTGCGTCTTTTACCATAGTTGGCCAGTAATACCCGATTCTCCTAAGTCGATCACAGAGCTTAGGACCGGGCTGGTGTGCACCGCATATCCCATCATGTGCCTCTTTGAGTGCTTGTTCCGCTTCTTTGCTGGATAGACAACGAAGTAAAAGACCATCATAAGCTCGTCGATACAACGTTTGCGCTGTGGCGTTGTAATAAAATCTCGGCGCTCTTCGCCGAATCGATTCCCTTTCTCTTACATCTTCAGGTAATATACCATGTAAGACATAGTCGATAATGGGAAAGCGCCAATCTCGAACTTCGGGTTCAACTCCAGTTGAGTATACCTCTTTAGCATTCGAATCGTAGATTGGAACAATAAGCTGCTGAGTCCTCACTGTAATTAATTGCTCTGTTTTGGGAGGTTGAGCCAAGGATACTGACAATGCTGCCAACGCATCTGCGTATGTATTTTGGAGACGCGAAACGTACTCGATGAAAAATTCTTCAAACGAGCTTGCCATCTCAATGGCCACCTGGTGGTATGGAATCAGGTCTCGATTTCTGACTTCATACTCTCCTCGTATTTGATTAACTACCAGTTGAGAATCTCCAAAAGCCTCAAGGTATTCGACCCCCAGCTCTTTGGTGAAATTAAGTTCGATTATTAATGTATTGTATTCAGCCACGTTATTAGAGCATGGTTCGTTCAGTGAATATGCTCTAGGCAAGACGTGCTTTTCCGGAGAAACTAAAACGACCCCCACTCCTGAGAATATTTTAGAACATCCGGGTGCACTTGCCACGTTGGTTGATCGGGAAGCCCCATCGAAGTACAATTGCCACACTTGTTGATGTGATATGGTATTAACTTCGTGAGTTTTATCTGGCAGATCGTCGTACAATTCGACTACATCCTTCGTAGGGTTTTCAGCCAGAAGATCGCAAATAGCTCGTCCTTTAACAGATTTCTGTTGCTTGAAGTACAAGTCATATTGCGATAGGAGTAAAGCCCATCTGGCCAACCGCCAATTCATGGAAGCCGGTTGGGTCATGAACACTCGGACAGGATTTATGTTGGAAATGACATAAATCGTCTGTCCGACTAAATAATGTCGTATTTTCTGAATCGCGAATACCAAAGCGAGACACTCCTTCTCAATCATTGGATAACGAGACTCAGTTCCCACCAATGTGCGACTCAGATAATATACAGCCTGTTCGTGACCGTTATCGTCGTCTTGTGCGAGTAATGCACTTAACGAATGGCTCGTCGCTTTGACATAAATCAAAAACGGTCTGCCCGATTTCGGTGCAACGAGAATAGGTGGATTCGCCAGATATTTCTTAATATCTTCGAATGCCTTTTGGCATGCTTCATCCCAAACGAACGACACGCCTTTCTTCGCAAGTTTAGAGAACGGTTGACATTTTCCGGACAGATTTGATATAAACCGACGGATGTATGCCAATCGACCTTGCAACCCTCTGAGTTCTTTAAGATTTCTCAGAGGTTGTAGCTCATGTATTGCCTTTACCTTATCAGGATCAATATGAATACCTTTTGTGGTGACGACGAATCCAAGAAATTTACCGCTCGACATTCCAAGGAAGGATTTAGTCGGGTTCATCTTCAGCTGATGAGTTCTCATAAGCTCGAACATTGTCTTCAGATCGTTAATGTGGTTGTTTTTATCACGACTCTTAACGACCAGGTCATCAACATAGCATTCAACGGTCTTCCGGAGGTGCTCTTGAAAGATCTTCGTCATCGCTCGTTGGTATGTAGCACCGGCATTCTTCAAACCAAATGGCATAACAGTGTAACAAAATACACCCAAGGGTGTTCTAAACGCTGTATGCTTTTCATCATCCGGGTGCATCTTGATTTGATTATACCTAGAAAATCCGTCCATGAATGACATTCTCTCGAACCCGCATGTATTGTTAATGATGACATCCGTAATTGGTAGAGGAAAGTCGTCTTTGGGGCAGGCCGTATTCAGATCTCTGAAGTCAATACAGATTCTGATTTTTCCGTTCTTTTTAAGAACAGGAACAATATTGGCCAACCATTCAGGATGTTGTTCTTCTCTGACAAAACCCGAATCAATCAGTTTCTTAACTTCAGCTTCTATCGCCTCCATAATCTACGGACGAAACCGTCTTTGTTGTTGTTTGATAGGTTTGGCATCTGGTTTAATGTTAAGGCTATGCATTGCTACATCTGGGTCGAGTCCCGGCCTATCTTCGTAGTTCCAAGCGAAAACGTCGATATACTCTTTAACGAGGGCTATTAATTCCTCTTTTTCATCCGGTGGAAGATCATCGCTAATAAATATAGGTTTCGGATTAATTTTGTCACCCATATTAACCTGGACTACTTTATCCTCGGTAGGAGGTTCTCTTTGCTCAAATCTATCACCGTAGTGGATATTCATGTAATGTGTCCAAGGATCTTCCCAAGTGGGTAACTGATCGTCTTCTTCTATTGTAGAAGGATCAACTGTTGTCATGTTTGATATGAGACTTTTGAACTTTTCTCTAATGCTCACATCAGAATCCCAATTTGAAGTATCGGATGAATGTCCGCTCCTATCTATTAATTGGTTAATGATCTGTTGGCCATAATCGTCATCGGATGATGAAGCATAACCCAGACCCCTATTACGACTGTAATAATTATCTGGTTTTCCTTTCGGTACATAGGCAGGACGGGGTGGAACCCTAATACCTTGACCAAAATAAAGACATTCACCGAGTGAGAGGTCATAACCCCGGTTCGTCATATAATCATTCGCTTGCGAACTGTACCGAGAGAAATGTCGCCCGGGTTTTTCTTCATCCGAATCGGTGTCCAAGAAAAGATCAGGAGTTGGGGATGGATTCCCTTTTCCAAAGACTATTTCTTTTTCACCCCCTGTCTTTGCGGGTAGAATCACAGTTGTTCCGACTGGTTTTTGAAGATGTTTTATCGTCGTGCAAGACGAGCGAAGTGGCATGTGTAGACTAGGATCGTCATACAATTCACACATTACATTATCAAGACAAGGCGAATACTCTAAATCATCCTTTATTATTTCATCGGCAAGTTGCCAGTTATAACTTTCGTCCGACGATTCATCATCGTCAAGATCGATTACAAGAGGTTCAATGTCATTTAGTACAAGACCTTCACTATAATCGAGCCCGGCTTCGGTATCAGCTTCTCCTCCGCTGTCCGTGCCATGGACCGATGGTTCGGTATCGGACTCAGCACCATAAAGAAGGGAGTCAGTAGAGTAATTTTCTAACCCCTTGAATGGTTGCTTATCCGCGACCACCGTCTTGACCTCCTCATTAGTGTCGACATACTTCAAACACTGATGGAGGGTGGAGGGAACTATAAGATTACCGTGGATCCATGGACGACCCAACAGTAAGTTATAAGAAGTCTCTGCATCGATCACATAGCAGGTGACTTCAGACTTTAAATCTCCGAGTTGACACTTCACCCGGATTTTTCCCAACGGTCTTGACCCGCTAGTATTGAATCCGTAGATAACCGTCCCTATGGAGGCTAACTTACTGGCAGGGATTCCGAGATGGTACATCAAACGCAGTGGCATGATGCTAATAGCGGAACCCGGATCGACTTGGATCCAGTTGATAGCACTAGAGCCAATATATCCGGTGAAATATAGAGGCCTATCATGCTTCGAATTCCTGACTTGCATATCTTCTTTGGTGAAAGCGATGCAAGAAAATTTGGTGGCTGCCAGATTGCAATGCTGCACTGATGACTCTGGCTTTTCAGGAGTTGGCTTGATCTGAGTGAGGAATACTTCAGAATTAGCCAAAGCTTCTTGTAAGGCTTCTCTGGTTTCTTTTGAGAGGCGCAACAACTCGTATAGCGTAATCCTTGCTGGGATATTGGCCAGCTGAGCCATAACGTCGAAACGATATGGTGCGTTCGAGCTTTCCGGTTTATCTCGTCCGATCGGTCGGCTGAAACGAGGTTGCTTCGGAATTTGAACCTCTTTATGTTGGGGTTCTTTCTCTTTTTGCTTAGCTGGTTGTTGCGGCTTTTCGGTAGCTACTGAAGGAGTTGTAACTATCCCCAGCTCCTTTAGAGTAGTAGCATTTGGGTTAGAAGTCTCAGGATATTTATAATGATACTCATTCCCACTTCTTGTAGCGAAAACTTCTTGTTCTCCTTCAGAAAGTGGTAAAGCTGGGATCTCCTCATCATTCTTCTCAGGAATCGCTGAGGCTCCATAACAGGCATCATTCTTCTCAGGAATCGCTGAGGCTCCATAACAGGACTTCTCTTTCCCCTTGCCTTTTGACTTCTACTTCAATGTGGATGCCGTCCATTGTTCATCTTCAAGCAAATCCGGATGAACCCAAAGGATTTCGCCGTTGGGGGTTGTGTGAGATACCAGCCCCTTCTGGCGCTGTCCATGAGGGTCATCGTTGATGATTTGCATTTTTACCTTTGACACTGGCTCGGTTTGAAACCAGGACAAAGGAACTGATCCGAAGCTAATTGAGACTGCGTTTGCGCCTACTTTCTTCTCCTTTGGCTTCGGCGTCACAATACCAACATCAATTAAGGTTTGTATTTTGTCTTTCAAGACATAACACGTCTTAGTTGGATGGTGGACCCTTCTGTGATATGCACAGTATTTCGGGTCATTAATCTTCGCGGCTTCTTCTTGGTCTGTAACCGGTGGAAGCTTGATCTTGTTGTTCTCTAATAAGTATTTGAAGATGATTGGAACTTCATCATCTTTGAATGAGTATTCCTTCGGGAATCTAGGCTCAGAAGTCTTGGGCTGCCTCGGGGGCTGCTGATTCTGATTTGGCGCCAGTTGGAAGGATGACTGCTTGCGACGTTTGATGTGCATCCACAGCTGCCGTGGACCCTCTTCCTCTGCCTCGAGGATTAAAGTTCTGCTTTTGGTTATTAGCTGGTGGCAGACCTCTCTCCAGATTCTTTCTCTTGAGAAAGCGTTCAGCCTGTTCACCCCTCACTTTCAATTCCTTCCAAGTTTTAGAGGGCACCACCCCCATCACTTCTAACACATCCAGCGACAAGTTATTGTGACACGTTTGCAGAATAAATTCTTCTGTGAGTGGATCCTTACAATTCACTGCTTTGTCCCGGAATCGTTTGACAAAGACGTCGACCGATTCCCCATCTTTCTGCTTCTCATCCAATAACGTGCCAATCGATACCTTCGTGTCATCATCGAAGAAATTGGTGAGGAATAATTCTTCCATATCCTCCCAGCTAGTGATACTCCCGGGCTTAAGCCGTCGGTACCAATCGAAGGCAGGCCCGCGAAGGGTTCCTACGAATGACCGGACTATCAGGGCTTCGTTCCCGGATATTGCGCCGAGATGCGACTTGAAATAGATCAAGTGCTGAGTTGGTGAACCCCTGCCATCAAAAGGAGTAAAGTTAATCAAATTAAATTTCTGGGGATAAGGAATCAGGTCCCACTCCCTCGGGTACGGGTATGGAATGCCCGTTTTCTTCACTTCTTGAGCCGTCATTAGAGCGTTGACTTTGCTCTCAAGATCGTGCATCTTCTTGTCCTCTTCCTCGCTTTTCTTCAAGTAAATCTGTGGAGGTTGAGTGGATGACTTGGTCGGACCGCTTCCGGAGTTATCTTTATCTGGAGGAGGATCTTTAAAGATAGTCTCATCCTCTTCATTACGCCGACTGGATTCTGCTCTTTGGCTTGATTCCGGTTAGTGTTGCTGAACCTGCAAATCTCGCATCTGCTGCATGGTCAACTCCATTTCGGTTTTGAATTCAGCTCTAATTTCCTCGCGTTGTTTAGCCAACGCCTCCTGCAAGATGTGAGCCAGTTGATCTGGCGTGATTGCAAATGATTCTCTGACTCGCCCTACGCTGGATACGGTACTGTCTGAAGCTACAGCAGAACAAATGTCTGACAGTTCTTCATCTGAAGATAACCCTTCGTGCATCCTTTTGTAGTCTCGACGTCGGTTGGCTCTTCGTTGCAATCGCGACATTCTTTGAGAAAGACCCCGTTCAACTCTCCCTCCTGGAGAGAAATCAAGGTCATAGTTAACTGACTTTTGCTTTCCTTTATTGGTCATGTTGATAGTGACCTCAGGGAATTCATCTTGTCGGATTACAGGTTTCTTTTTGTTGAAACGTCTTGTTTTAGGTCTTGACGCTTCATTGGACAATCTTTGAAATACGGAGACTCTTGTTGAATTATTCTTAGAGCATCCGCATTCTGTCAACACTGCTTTAATGAGTCTCTCGCAAGCGCAATGAGACTCGTTTTCTCTGACAGCCCTCTTTCTTGAGTTATCTTTCTGATAGTACAGCTCATCATTATTGTGATTTGAGCAACCTATTTTTTGCCTTTGAACTCTGTTAGCATGCACAGGACGACTGGTCGTCGCCTCTGGGCGATCCAAAGTTAAATTCCAATGTGGGACTAAAGTTTTCCTCTTTTCCTCTACAAACCCAAGTTTTAAGTTACAACTCCAACAGTTAAAACTTTTAATTTTTTTTTGCCCTCTCAAATTTTGATAATTTCTAACTATATCATTATCTCTAATAAATCTTTTATTAACTACATATAACCTCTTATTAATTAATTATGCACCCCCTCGTATCAATATCATTGTGACTATTAATTGTTTAAAAGTAATATAATAAAATGTTCATAAAACAAGTATATACAATTATTAGTAGTCACCAATTAAATTATTATAATTATTATTTATAATTTATAATTTATAATAAAATAATTAAAATAATAGTATAAATAGAATAATATGTTACTACATACTATTGAGGGGTTATACTATAATTCAATGAGCAATAAAATAAATAAACTAAATATAATCGCATAAATAGTGTAAATATTTTAATAATATCACATAAAATTATGAATTATACTATTTATTTAGTACTATATTATTAAATAAATTAAATAAATAATTTAATATTATTTTTAGAGTATTTTCTTAAAGATTATTACATGATACCGAATAATATATACTTGGTAATGATTGAAAACTAATCTTTTTATAAAAAATATTTAATATTAATAACAATATTATTAATTGTTAATGATAGTATAATAAAATTTTATAAAATACACTACAAGAAATTACGTCTTCAACGAAGGGATTTTCCTTCGTTAAAGAGCTAAAAACTTTCGTTATTGTATGCTAACGACAGGAAAAAAATCCCTTCGTCACCCGTCGTTGAAGACTTTTTCGCTAAAGGGTCATGAAGGTTATAATACCGTCGTTATAGAGTCTATAACGATGTAACATATTATCGTCGTTCATATCTACGACAGTAATTATCACCGTTGTTACCATCAGTAATAGGGATTTTTTCCCATCGTTAACATTAGTGACGGGGATATTTTCCCGTCGTTACCATCAGTGACGGGGATTGTTTGTGTCAAAAGTCGGTTCTGTTGAGGAATTCATTATAACTTTGTTTGATTACAACAAATTCGAAAGAATAATCTTTTTATAAGACTTTTTCTACACAACAAAATAAAAATTACAACTCTTGAGAAACAAACACAAAAATCGTCTATCGATCTTTGTTTTCGTGGGACTTTGCCTGTGCCGGGAACGCTTTGGTTCGTGGACCGCCGAATCACAGATCGTGAAGGGGGTTTACTGATTTTGACTTCGTTTATCGAAGTGAGAAATTGAAACGATATCTTATCGAAGTAAGATAGTCGTTCTTCTTAAAATCAAGTCAAAGCTTAATTTCAAGGCGTTGTATGAAAACTCAAATCTGCTTTCTCTGCTCTGGAATGCTCGAAAATATGCTCGATCCTCGTCAGCAATGACCCTAGGGGGGTATTTATAGCCTCAGGGGTCTGCAACTAAAAAAACTCAACAAATGACGACATTAGTACGGCGAGACAGTGTTTACTGTCTCGCTGGGCGAGACAGTGTTTGCTGTCTCGACCCGCGAGACAGTAAATACTGTCTCGGAAACAGTAACCGCGGGCAGTTTTCGTTTTAACTGCCTTCCCACGTTTCAAACTCCGTTATTTTGGCAGTTATTCACATGATTTTCGCCCACGATGTTTCCCACGTCCCTTGGCAGTTAATGGACACGTGTAGGGCAGTTACAAAGGTAGTTTTGACTATTTCAACACTGTCTCGCCGGCGAGACAGCAAATACTGTCTCGCTGGCGAGACAGCAAATACTGTCTCGCTGGCGAGACAGCAAATACTGTCTCGCTGGCGAGACAGCAAATACTGTCTCGCTGGCGAGACGATTTTCAACATGAGATCCCTTTGAGTGATCTTCTCTATGTTTGGGATATCTATTAGCATTTTTTGACGCCTACAGGGATATTTTCCCATCGTTACCATTAGTTACGGGGATATTTTCCCGTCATTACTTAAATGATGGTTTCTCATTCCCGTTGTTGTTGTGTAATGATGGTTTTGTACGCCCGTTGTTTTTTTTTGGTAAATGAAAGATTTTATTCACAAACCAAAACTGTAAAGTTAAGTACATCAAATTACACAGATTTCATGGAATCTAAGAGCTAGAAACAATCTAAACAAAAAGATAACACGCCAGTATTTTGTTCTACAGGGAGAGAAACCGATCCCTGTCTTCATTTGGCAAAAGTGGCTTGTTGAGGATGGTTGTATACATGTCAATTTTAATGTCCCTTACAATCTGATCAGGGGGTCTGTTCTTCAAGTTGAAAATCCTCTCATTTCGCTCTTTCCAAATGTTGTAGACCACTGCTGAAAGAGCCATTCTTTTCACTCTCAATTTGAAGCCTCTCACCCTTAATCTGTTACAGTACCAATCAAGAAGCAACCTCCAATTGCATGTCCTCCAATTAAACTTGAGCTAATCCATAACCTCATTCCAAACTGTCATAGAAAAACTACATTCAAAAAATAGATGTTTATGGCTTTCAGAATCTCTTTCACATAGGGAGCAAGGGTCAGATTGGATGATCCCTCTTCTGAGCAATCTATCCTTTGTGAGCAGCCTATTTTGAATAGCTAACCACAAAGCAAAAGAGTGCTTAGGAAGACTTAAACTCTCCCAGACAGTATTCGACCAAGGAACAGATACATTGAAGTTAACTGAAGATAAAATTTTATAAAGACTAGAAAGATGAATCTTGGAGTGCTTGTAACAAGACCTGATGCATTGTATTAGATTATCAGTTCCTCCAACTAGATTTGCAGTTTTATCCCTTACTTTTAACAACTGTTTCCATAACCAAGAATCACCAGATTTAATTCTGACTTGCCAAATGTTTGAGGTTTTTAAATAGGTGCCATGAACCCACTTAATCCATAAAAGTTTTTTATTAGAATGCACATACCATAAAGTTCTCATAGCAGTAGCCAAGTTCCAAGTAGTGGCAGAATAAATTCCAAGGCCTCCTTGGATCTTCCCTGTGCAGATTTTATCCCAGGATACAAGCGGAGCTTTGAACCTATGATCAGATTTCCCCCCAAAGAAAATCCCTGCAGAGGTCATCAATTTTTTGAAAAACTTTTGAAGGCAATATATAGCAGGAAGTCCAAAAAATTTGCACTCCAAGAATGACACTTTTAATAATCTGCAGTCTGCCTGCATAGGAGAGAGCTCTGTGCTTCAACCAAACCTGAAATTGATTTAAAATTTTCTTGAACAAGGGACTGCAATCAACATAAGACAATCTTTTAGAAATTAGAGGTAATCCAAGATATTTGAATGGTAAAAACCCCTCGGGAAAACCAATAAGACTAAAATGTTATTCTTTATTATGTCATCAACTCCACCATAAAAGATGGAACACTTTGTGAGATTTGCTTCAAGCCCAGAGATAGCACCAAAATTCTTGACACACTGGTAGATTTTCATGGCAGAATTAACATCTCCCTTACTGAATAATAACAAATCATCTGCAAAGATTAGATGGGATATCTTGAGTCTTTTACATTTAGGGTGGAATTTAAAATCTTTGTCATTGTTCAGCTTGCACAATTCCCTTGATAGATATTCCATACCAATGATAAACAAATAAGGGTGGAGAGGATCTCCCTGCCTCAACCCCCTAGCTCCTTTGAAGTAACCATGATAAGAGCCATTTAGAGATATGGAGTATTTAGGAGATGAAATACAAGTCATAATCCAGTCTACAAATACTTTGGGGAATCCCAAGCCTCTAAGCACTTTATCCAAAAAATCCTAACTAATTGTGTCAAAAGCCTTCCTAATATCAATATTAAGCATGGCTCTAGGAGATAGATGTTTTCTTCCATAGTTTTTAGCTAGCTCATGAGCTAATAATATGTTGTTTAGAATTTGCCTTCCTTTTACAAAAGCACATTGAGCTTCACTGATGATAAACCCCATAACAGACTGTATTCTGTTAGCTAGGATCTTAGAGATGAACTTATAGATGCAATTATAGCATGAAATAGGTCTAAAATTAGTAGGAGTTGTAGGGCATTGTATCTTGGGGATGAGAGTAATAGTTGTTGAATTGACATTGCCCAATAGCTTACCAGACTTGAAAAAATCTTCTATAGCTTGTGTGGTTTCTTCACCTATAATGGATCATGCAGATTTGTAGAAAGAAGCATTGAAACCATCAGGACCTGGTGCCTTATCATCAGGCATGGAAAAGATTGCATTCCTGATCTCATCTTTTGTAACTGGCTTTGATAAATCCCTAGCTTGAAGATCATTAAGACATGGGCCATTTTTTATTATATCAATAACAGGAGGATCAGTAGAAATTGAAGATCCTAACAAGGACTTGTAGTAAGAAACTAGCTCCTTGACAATCTTTTCACCCTCAGTAATCATCTCACCATTGTTGTTATACAGGACCATAACTCTATTTTTGTGCCTGTTGTTCTTGACAATAGAATGGAAGAAGTTTGTGCACCTGTCCCCTTGAAGATTCCAATTAATTCTAGCTTTTTGTTGGTAGAATGATAGCTCACATTCCAAAAGCTTATTGAAAGAAGAGATATAATCTTTCTCTTGGCATATAAGAGTAGCGTTAAGAGGGTCTAGTGATAAGGCCTTTTGAGCATTTTCCAAATCTACTTTAGCTCTCAAAACCTGTTCACTGATGTTACTAAAGTGTCTTCTGTTATGGTCCTTCAGAGCTATTTTCAGGAGCTTCAGCTTTGAACAAATAGAAAACATGGTGTGGCCATCAATGGAAGTATTCCAGATAGAAGACACTGTAGGCAGATAGTTTGTATGTTTGATCCACATCTTAAAAAACCTAAAAGGCTTTTTACCATGCACTTGATCCTCAAAAATTGTAACAAGTACAGGAGAATGACCAGAGAAGCTAGGTAAAAGGAATTCTGCTTGACTTGAATTATAAGTGTTAATCCATTGATCATTCACTAAAGCTCTATCTAGTCTGCTCAAAACTCTGGTAGTAGTATCTTGTTTGTTATTCCAAGTAAAGAAGCAACCAATGGTTTTCAGATGAGTAAGCTAGCTATTATCAATGAATTGATTAAAATCAAAAGTATCAGCTTCAGTTAGAGTTGTACCACCCAGTTTCTCATCATCAGTAATCATGGCATTGAAATCTCCACACAACAACCAAGGCAAGTTACCTGAAATTTGCTAAATCTGGGAAAGATCAGTCCATAGCAACTTCCTAGCTTCAGCTTGATTGTATCCATAAACTGAGGAAATAATGCAATTAAGCCTACCATCCAGGGTCTTAGCAGCACAGGAAATATGTTGAGCTGAAAAACAGATGATTTGGACATCTTGTACGTCCGTTGTTATTGTGTAATAACAGGTGATAACCCCGTTATTGAAGACCAATTAATGATGGTTGAATACAATCATAAAAGTCCTCATGGTGGGTAATTAGTAACCCATCAACGATGATGCTTTCCCTTCGTTGATGAACAAAATACGGTTTATAAAACCGCCATTATAGACTACAAATTTTTAATATACATTAATGACAATCTTTCCATTCATATGTAACTATCATATAATTCTCAACATGACACTAAGAGTCACAACACAAATATATTAAAAATACCCAATAATGAATAAAAGAGAAAACAAAAACTCCATTCATTAATAATATCAATAAATAAAATTTCACCATCCTCAAATATTCAATACTAATAACAAGAGTTAATATTCCAATTATTCTACAGAAAAATATGTGAAACTATCTAAAACAAATTAAAATAAAAATCTGAAAAAGGCACATCATTTCATCTCTAATCATCGTTAAAAGAAAACTCGAGCTACCCCCTCTCCTAATCTTGCATGGATAGTCTGAAAAATTAAAAATTCACATAATTAAGAAATATCAATTAAGCAAATATTATCTTATTAAGTAAAAATCGCATTTTCTCTACTACAAGTAGTCAATCATAAAAATATATAAGATATTTTATAAAAAATAATTACCTAGTCTTGCACATGTTCTCGAGTTTGAGGAGTCAATGAAGATGGTTGCCTTAAAAAAAGTTCCCGCATAGGTTTTGCTTGTGACTCTAAGTCAGACATCCTTTGTTGTTGTTGATTTTGTTGTTGCTCCTGCTCATCTAAGCGTTATTGAAGCATCTGGTTCCTTCTCTTTTCTTTTATAACTCGTGCTTCCAGATCAGATCGACTAGGGAGCGGTCCTCTCAAATCTTTCAAAGTAGTCCCACCATCAAATACAATGATGTGACCATGAGATAGCATCTTTATTAGATTACTAGTTATTTCTAAAATGAACAGTAAATATACGATATTAGCGACAAAGTATAACAGTAAATATACGATATTAGCATCTTTTATGATATTCTGCTCAACAAATATGAAATATCTAAGGTTAATAATGGAAAAGGAAATAACTTAGCTTTCAAAATTGACACATTCGTAAATAATAATCTAGTTTATTAAGTTTTCCAAGCAAAGTAAATCTCCATAGATACACATATACTTACAGTACTAAGTTATTTAAGAGCATAACTAAAAAAATTAAATTAGATAAATATTTTATAGTATATATAGAGAGTATAATTATTTTAATAGTATTACTTGAATTAAGAATTATAATATTAAATAAGGTAAATAAGAGTAAACTCTCATGAACTTTCAGCATTTTGTAGTAAATAGACCCTATATGAACTATCGAAATCTCATTAAACCCCTAATAACTATTAGGAATCTTGACCCCAAGATTAGTTTATTTTGATGATAACAAATATTATATGTTGTGTGTATTATGTGCTAACATTTGTTTTGTAGTATCAGAGCTATATCAACAATTATATTCAAAGAGATACTCAAGACATAGATGAGTTCAAGGCAAAATGAAGCAAAGAAGAAGATATACTTTATTGTCAAAATGTAATTTTATATTTTCTTTGCTTAGAAATTTGTACAAGCCCTGATCACTCACACACATTCACACACATAGTGTTAGAACACACTAACACATGCTTAGTGTGTTGGTTAACAATAGAAATTCCCTATGTTAGCCATTAGAGTTTATAGATATCGAGTGAGTCTTAAAACATTTTATTTATACCCCTTATTAATTAGAAAATCTGGAAAAACTCAAAAGATCAAAGTTGTAGGTCTTTTCAAGAGCTTTTCAATAAATCTTAAATCACCTCATTCCGATATCGGATGAGAAATTTACAGTAAAAATACTAAAAAAAAATTTTAGAATCTGAGTTTACAGTGTAGTCGACTACTATGTCTTGTAGTCGATTACTAAGTAATTTTCTAACTTCACAGAGTCTGTTTAGACTCAGTGTAGTCGACTACTATGACTTGTAGTCGACTACAGATACGGTTTTTCCAGATTTTAGGTTTTAAATAAGTGACTGTTTATAGCCGTTTTGTGGACGTTAATTAGGTTTAAAATTATGTCATTTCAAAGGCTATAAATAGGTTTAAACATCAGAAAACAAGTACCAATTTTTGCACTTATAAGATTCACATATTGTGCAAATTAACTCTCTAAACTTTCAGTTTTTCAATCTATTTTTCTAAAAAAGAGAGTTTCTGATATTGCCTTTGTTCTTATCATTCTTAGAGCTTGTTTAGGCAATATTCAGAGTTAAAAAGATTGATAAGCCACTGTTATACATTCACATTTATATCAAGGCTTATAAGATTGAAATTATACATTGCTTCAAAGAAAGGTTCTCTCGGTTTATGAGAGGGGTTGATCTCTTGGTCTAGAGATCGGTGTGACGATTGGCATGGTCTTGTCAATTAGGTTTGCAATTTGCATGGTCTTGCAATTTGGTCAGGTTTGCTTTTGATTTTGTAAGGTTTCAAAATCATAGTGGAAACTCTCAAGCGGGATTTGCTTGGGGACTGAATGTACACCGGGGAGGTGGAACCAGTATACATGCTTGTGTTTGTGATGTTCATTTTCTGAGATTGTCATTCTTTCTTTGTAATTTATAATCTACTTTGCAAACTCACCCTCTAGTGTTTAAGTGTAAAGCTTCCGCAGATTTTTATAAGAACGCACTTTATTATTAAGGGTCACGATCCTACACTTGGTATACATAAGCAAAAACCGGACCCTACATTTGGTATCAGAGCAAGGTGAAAGATGGCATCAACAAATACATCACAATTCAAAGAAGGGGTATCAGAGCAAGGTGAAAGATGGCATCAACAAATACATCACAATTCAAAGAAGGTCATTCTACTAATCGTCCACCAATGTTCGATGGATTGAACTACAACAAATACATCACAATTCAAAGAAGGTCATTCTACTAATCGTCCACCAATGTTCGATGGATTGAACTACAACTATTGGAAGTGTCGAATGGAGATTTACCTTCAATCAATTGGCTATGAACTTTGGAGCATTGTGGAAACAAAATATGAGAATCCAACCACTCCTTTCACGAAATGGACTACATCTCAAAGGAACAATGCAAACTTGGATTTTAAAGCAATGAATGTCTTATTTTGTGCTCTTGACAAGAATGAGTTCAATTGGCTGTCAACGGCCACATCCGCATATGATATTTAGCACACACTCGAGGTAACTTATGAAGGTACAAGTAATGTTAAAGATACTAATAATAATTTTATTTGTTATGGTTGCAATAAGCCAGGACATATGAAGAATGATTGTTACCTTCTAAAATCAATGTCAAAGTCTACAAAATTCAACAAGAAAAGGAAGGCTTTGACGACTACATGGGATGATAGTGATGATTCGTCTTCGGATCAAGAAATCAAAGAAAAGGAAAGCGCTCATATGTGTTTTATGACACAAGATGAAGTAAGTGACAATGAAGTGCTTTTAGATGCTTTCAATGAATTATATGAAATATTTTTGAGATTAAAGGCTTCACATAATTTTCTTAAAGGTGAAAATAAAAGATTACTTGAAGAAATTTCTAATTTTAATTCTTCTACTATTTCTTATTCTCAAGTAATTGAATTAAAAGAGGAAAATAAATCCTTGCTTAAAGAAAATCATATTTTGACTAATGAGAATGTTTATCTAAAATCAGAATGCAATGATTTAAAAATTCGCATTAATGTTTTAGATAAAGATATTTCTTCTATTAAATTAAAATATGATGATATATGTTTGAATGTTAGTAAATTCAATAAAAGTAAAGAGAATTTGAATAATTTGCTCTCATTTCAAAAATCTTCAAACAATCATTTTGGCATTGGATTTGTTCCTAAGTATTTTACAAAGAATGATTATGTTTTGAAGAATAATAATAAGAATATTCATGCTAAACAAAATAAGTATATATGGATTCCTAAGAATTTGAATATTCATGATAGGAATGATTATATTTTATCTTATATGTATGAAGTTTGCAATTCAAAGAATTACACTTATGTTAATAAATGGAAACCAAATTCCAAGTGGATTTGGATTCCTAAGGGCTAATCCTAATGATATAATATAAAAGGGTACCAAAGTGCTTAATATTTTTATTACGGTATCCGGGAAAAGAAAAATTTAACTAGAATTATGTTTATTTCTTTTTGTTAACGACAAAGGGGGAGTTATATATAGAAAATTTTAAATTTTTTACTAATGCTTTGATGCAGGGGGAGTAAAAGATTTTATTTAATGATTTTATGCAGGGGGATTAAAATTTTTATATCTTAATAACATATATTTGTCATCATCAAAAAGGGGGAGAATGTTAGGAATCTTGACCCCAAGATTAGTTTGTTTTGATGATAACAAATATTATATGTTGTGTGTATTATGTGCTAACATTTGTTTTGCAGTATCAGAGCTATATCAACAATTATTTTCAAAGAGATACTCAAGACATAGATGAGTTCAAGGCAAAATGAAGCAAAGAAGAAGATATACTTTATTGTCAAAATGTAATTTTATATTTTCTTTGCTTAGAAATTTGTACAAGCCTTGATCACTCACACACATGCACACACATAGTGTTAGAATACACTAACACATGCTTAGTGTGTTGGTTAACAATAGAAATCCCCTATGTTAGCCATTAGAGTTTATAGATATTGAGTGAGTCTTAACATTTTATTTATACCCCTTATTAATTAGAAAATCTGGAAAAACTCAAAAGATCAAAGTTGTAGGTCTTTTCAAGAGCTTTTCAATAAATCTTAAATCACCTCATTCCGATATCGGATGAGAAATTTACAGTCAAAATACTAAAAAAAAATTTCAGAATCTGAGTTTACAGTGTAGTCGACTACTATGCCTTGTAGTCGATTACTAAGCAATTTTCTAACTTCACAGAGTCTGTTTAGACTCAGTGTAGTCGACTACTATGACTTGTAGTCGACTACAGATGCAGTTTTTCCAGATTTTAGGTTTTAAATAAGTGACTGGTTATAGTCGTTTTGTGGACGTTAATTGGGTTTAAAATTATGTCATTTCAAAGGCTATAAATAGGTTTAAACATCAGAAAACAAGTACCAATTTTTGCACTTATAAGATTCACATATTGTGCAAATTAACTCTCTAAACTTTCAGTTTTTCAATCTATTTTTCTAAAAAAGAGAGTTTCTGATATTGCCTTTGTTCTTATCATTCTTAGAGCTTGTTTAGGCAATATTCAGAGAAAAAAGAGAGTTTCTGATATTGCCTTTGTTCTTATCATTCTTAGAGCTTGTTTAGGCAATATTCAGAGAGTTAAAAAGATTGATATGCTATTGTTATACATTCACATTTATATCAAGGCTTATAGGATTGGAATTGTACATTGCTTCAAAGAAAGGTTCTCTCGGTTTATGAGAGAGGTTGATCTCTTGGTCTAGAGATCGGTGTGACGATTGGCATGGTCTTGTCAATTTGGTTTGCAATTTGCATGGTCTTGCAAATTGGTCAGGTTTGCTTTTGATTTTATAAGGTTTCAAAATTATAGTGGAAACTCTCAAGCGGGATTTGCTTGGGGACTGGATGTACACCGGGGAGATGGAACCAGTATACATGCTTGTGTTTGTGATGTTCATTTTCTGATATTGTCATTCTTTCTTTGCAATTTATAATCTACTTTGCAAACTCACCCTCTAGTGTTTAAGTGTAAAGCTTTCGTAGATTTTTATAAGAACACACTCTATTCTTAAGGGTCACGATCCTACACTTGGTATACATTGTTTGCGTCAAAAGTTGGTTTTGCTGTGGAATTCATTATATCTTCGTTCGATTACAATAAATTCAAAGAAATAGTATTTTTATAAGACATCTTTTACACAACAAAATAAAAAATTACAACTCTTGGGAAACAAACGCAGGATCATTGTTTGGATCGCTGCTTGCGTGGGATCTTTGCCTGTGCCGGGAGCGCTTTGACTCGTGGACCACCAAATCACAGATTCTGATCGAATCGTGAGGGGTTTATGATTCTGACTTCGTTTATCGAAGTGAGAACTTGAAACGATATCTTATCAAGGTAAGATAGTCGTTCTTCTTGAAATCAAGTCAAAGCCTGAATATCAAGGAGTTGCCAGAAACTCAAGAACTCTGCTCTTTCTCTGCTCTGAAGTGCTCAAAATGATCAGCCCCTGTCAGAAATGACCCTAGGGGGGTATTTATAGCCTCTGGGGTTCATAACTAACAAAACTCAACAAAAGACAGAATTAATATGGCGAGACAGTGTTTACTGTCTCGCTGGCCGAGACAGTGTTTGCTGTCTCGCCCAGCGAGACAGTAAATTTGCTGTCTCCCCCCGCGAGACAGTAAATACTGTCTCGGAAAACGAATATTCTTGACAGTTTCTCGCTGCAACTGCCTTCCCACGTTTTAAACTCCGTTATTCTGGTGGTTATCAACGTGATTCTCGCCCACGATACTCCCCACGTTCTTGAACAGTTGGTGGCCACGTGTCGGCGGTTTATGAAACGGTTTCTGAATGTTTGAAAACTGTCTTGCGTGCGAGGCACTCAACTCTGTCCCACATGGCGAGACAGCGAAGTCTGTCTCGCACGGCGAGACAGCGAAGTCTGTCTCGCACGGCGAGACAGCAAAGTCTGTCTCGCTGGGCGAGACAGTCTATACTTGTGTCCTTTTGTTGATTTTTTGGATGATCTTCTCTTCGGCTGTATTTGGATATCTTTCAGTATTTTTTTGACGCCTACAGATACCCCCTCCAAAGTGTTCTAGACGTATTATTTTATAGAGGAGTCTGGGGCACTTTGGATAAGACAGGCTTTATTTGCAATCCCTTCCATACTTGATTGAGTAGATCGTACGGAAGGACCCGTACATGGCTTCAAATCTTGACCTCTTCATCTTTTGGTCTATCCAGTGCTTTGTAGAATAGACAAAATTTTTCCGGTGCTACGTTTATCGCTTGACCGTTGTCGAAGTCTTGACTTAGAGCTGGTGGAGGAATAGTTTATACTCATATACCTTATTGGAGTGTTCGAGAAATAGTTTAACCTCATATACCTGTTGGGAGGTAACCAGGTTATTCTTAAGAATATTTTGAGTAATATTCTCTAGAAACTTCCTGTTGATGGTAGGGAAACAGTTTAGACTCGTGTACCTATTGGAGTAATATGGTCTCCTTTTTTTGTTGATAGAGATGAACCCGATGATGGAGAGGAAGAATTTTATATTCTATCTCCTGGTCTCTTGTTTGTTGGTAGAGATAAACCCGAAATTGGAGAGGAAGAATTTTATATTCTATCTCCTGGTCTCTTGTTTGTTGGTAGAGATAAACCCGGAATCGGAGAGGAAGAATTTTATATTCTATCTCCTGGTACAAAGGAAATTTGAAGTGGGATTTCTATTCAGAGAATCTGAATAAGGTTTGATCAATTGAGATTGGAAGCAATCCTAACTTTTATAGGTTTGATTGCGCAAATCGAAGGTGGACCTCTTGTTCATGGAAGGAATCAAGAGGGGATTTTGGCTTTGGTCCTAACTGTTTAAAGGTTTGACCAAGATGGGAATTTGAGACGATCCTAACTGTTTAAAGGTTTGATCGTTCAATTTGTGGACCTCTCGTTCATGGAACGAATCGAGAGGGGATTTTGGCTTTGGTCCTAACTGTTTAAAGGTTTGACCAAGATGGGAATTTGATACGATCCTAACTGTTTAAAGGTTTGATCGTTCAATTTGTGGACCTCTCGTTCATGGAACGAATCGAGAGGGGATTTTGGCTTTGGTCCTAACTGTTTAAAGGTTTGACCAAGATGGGAATTTGAGACGATCCTAACTGTTTAAAGGTTTGATCGTTCAATTTGTGGACCTCTTGTTCATGGAAGGAATCAAGAGGGGATTTTGGCTTTGGTCCTAACTGTTTAAAGGTTTGACCAAGGTGGGAATTTAAGATGATCCTAACTGTTTAAAGGTTTGATCGTTCAATTTGTGGACCTCTCGTTCATGGAACGAATCGAGATGGGATTTTGGTTTTGGTCCTAACTGTAGTAAGGTTTGACCAAGTGGGAATTCTGAGATGATCCTAACTGTTTAAAGGTTTGATCGTTTAATTTGTGGACCTTTCGTTCATGGAACGAATCGAAAGGGGATTTTGGTTTTGGTCCTAACTGTAGTAAGGTTTGACCAACATGGGGATTTGAGACGATCCTAACTGTTTAAAGGTTTGATCGTTCAATTTGTGGACCTCTCGTTCATGGAACGAATCGAGAGGGGATTTTGGCTTTGGTCCTAACTGTTTAAAGGTTTGACCAAAGGAGGGTTTGAGAGGGAAGATTGATCCAACGAAGTGATCCAATCTCATCTCAGCAAAAGAATATTCGGAAATCACCGTGGGGATGTAGTGTTTAACACTTTGTTTGTAATGATCGGGTTATTCCTAAGAAAATTACATATAGCATTCTTTCGGGAACTTCCGCTACATGAACCATCCACCCCCAGCTTTTTCTTGCGAAACTGAGTTTATCATTATGTTTAGCTATATGATCGGGTTATCCTTAAAAGTACCATGCATGGCATTCTCCAGGAACTTCCCGTGAAAGAAAGGAAATAGTTTAGACTCATATACCTGTTGGAGTATTAAGGAGCAGTTTATACTCGTATCCTTTTCGGAGTGAGATGGAGAAGCAGTTTATACTCGTATACTTACCGGAGTCAGATGGAGGAGCAGTTTATACTCGTATACTTATCGGAGTTAGGGAAAACAGTTTATACTCGTGTACCCAATGGAGTAAGATGGTCGTCTTTACTCGACCTCTTTCGCCGTTATGACGCCGGAGTCAATTAATGCTTGGATCTTATTTTTGAGTCCAAGGCAAATATTGGTGGGATGAAGAACCCTTCTGTGGTATGCACAGTAGTTTGGATCTGTAATCATCTTAGCACCCTCCTGATCTTTAATAAGCGGTAGCTCGATTTTGTCATTGGCGAGAAGATATTCCAATATGGCTGGAGCTTCATCATCTTCGAAAGAATACTCCTTTTGGAACCTCGGATCGAGAGTTGCGTTCACAGGAATTGTGGATGTCGTCGGTTGACCTCTCTCAGCTTTCTTTCTTTTAAAAAAGTGTTCAGCTAGTTCGCTACGTAATTTCAACTCTTTTCAAGTTTTGGATGGTACAACCCCCAGGGCTTCCAGGACATCGATGGAGAGATTATTGTGGCATGTTTGCAGGATAAACTCCTCTGTAACAGGATTTCTGCAATTCATTGCCTTGTCACGGAAGCGCTTGACAAAATTATCAATAGACTCTCCGTCTTTTTGCTTCTCATCCAAAAGGGTTCCGATTGACACTTCGGTGTCATCATCGAAGAAGTTGCTAAGGAACAAACTTTCCATGTCATCCTAGCAATTGACGCTCTCTGGCTTGAGCCGTCGGTACCAATCGAAGGCGGGCCCGCGAAGGGTGCCAACGAATGACCGGACCATTAAAGCCTCGTTTCCAGAGATCATGCCCAAATGAGACTTGAAATAAATCAAGTGCTGAATCGGCGAACTCTTCCTCTCAAACGGTGTGAAGTTAATCAGATTGAACTTTGTCGGATACGGTATTGAATCCCATTCTCTTGGATAGGGACATGGAATACCCGTCCTCTTCACTTCTTGAGCCGTCATCAAAGCGTTCACTTTGTTTTCAAGCTCTTTCATTTTCCTGTCATCGTCTATGTCTTCATTCGAATGACGTTGAGGAGAATGAGTTAGACCACCCCCTATAAGAGGTGCCATTGAACCACTCCCAATATCGTTATTGGGAGAATGTGTTAAACCACCCCCAGCGTTATTGCTATTGGGAGGTGTATCAGCCATAATGACTTCATCCACTTCTGGATCACTGTCATCCACAACATTCCGAGTGTGGTGGCTGGATTCAAGTCGCTGATTGGACTCAGGAGGTTGAGGCTGTTGAGTTAACAGTTCTCTCATTTGTTGGATAGCCAACTTCATTTCTGTCTTCACTTCAGCTCTAATTTCTTCACGTTGTTTGGCTAGAGCTTCCTGAAGTATTTGAGTGAACTGATCAGCAGTGATTGTGAATACTTCTCTGATTTGTCCTGTGCTAGACATTGTATCATCAGAAGCGATTGCAGAATAAGTGTCCGAGAATTCATCCTCCGAGGACATTCCTTCTTGCATTCTCTTGTAGTCTCTGCGTCTGATAGCTCCTAATTGGAGTCGAGACATCCTTTGAGCAATTCTTGGATTGACTCTTCCTCTCGGGGAAAAGTCAGGATTTGAGTCACTTGAATGCCGCTTAGACTTTCTTTTATCAGCCACGTTGATGGTGACTTCAAGGAATTCATCATTTTGGGCAGCTGATTTTCTTTTGCGGAAATGTCTCAGCTTAGGCTTTGATAATGCAGAGACTTTTCGTGGGATGATTTCTCGTTTGAAACAGTCACATTCTGATAATGCTGTTTTGACGAGTCGTGCACAGGAACAACGAGAGTTTATCTCTCGAATAACTCTCTTTCGAAAATTATTCACAACCTCAATTTGATAATACGATTCATTGGTATGATTGCCAAAAAATCGTATCGTCTGTTGGTATGATCTCCCAGGTATGACGATATCATTTGGTGAATGCGTCTTCTTCTGGGAGTATAAAACCTTGTTGGCATTCTCAGGACAATTTATTTTTGTCTTTAAGCGATCCAAGGTTATGTCGGGAGTCGCACGTTTAGAACCACCCCCTTGTGGGTATGGAGTCTTAACGGGCTCCGAATGCTGATTTTGCATAAGTCCAGACTTTGGAATCCAAACTTGACGAAGTTTTGGTGATTCTTTGGTCACCATTTCCTTTCTCTTTTCTCGTCTTTGTTGTGAGAGAGCATGGGCATTAGCAGCTTTTGCACGACGTTTTTGTATACGTTCTTTGAGGGTCGAACGAGTCTTTTTGACAATAGTCCATTCATCCGTCGTTGTTTTAGCAGAGATACGAGTGATTGGTTGTTGAGACAACTGAACCACTCGATGTCTCCTCGACTCTAGGTCCGCGTGGTAACGAACCCCGTCGGTTTGTTCCAAGGCTTTAGCCATTTGGCGAGCACGGCGTTGACGTTGTCTCTGACGAGCTCTTTTCGTCAATGCCGGCGGGCTTTGATTCGATGACTCTTTAACTAGATAAGAGCCATTGTGAGCAGAAGTATTGCGAGTGAAATTCTCAGCAACAATCAAGCGAGAGTCTTCATTTTGTGCCTTCTTTGGCATGCAACTCTTCCTCAATTGTGAGATCCTCTTGTACTTGCGAGATAATGAAGATCTTGAAGAGGATGATGAGAGATATTCCTCAAACTTGATCTGGTCGAATTCGTATTCGACCATAGATTCAACTGGAATCTTGATCGGCTGCGACACGACGGTCTCGGCAGCGAGACCGTTGGCTCCCACTGTGGTCGCCAGCTTGTTTGCGTCAAAAGTTGGTTTCGTTGTGGAATTCATTATATCTTCGGTCGATTACAATAAATTCAAAAGAAATAGTCTTTTTATAAGACTTCTTTTACACAACAAAAGGAAAATTACAACTCTTGAGAAACAAACGCAGGACCGTTGTTTGGATCGCTGCTTGCGTGGGATCTTTGCCTGTGCCGGGAGCGCTTTGACTCGTGGACCACCAAATCACAGATTCTGATTGAACCGTGAGGGGTTTAATGATTCTTCCTTCGTTTATCGAAGTAAGAATTTGAAGCGAATATCTTATCGATGTAAGATGTTCACTCTTCCAAAGATCAAGTCTGAGCTTAGATCTCTAGGACTCGCTAGAAGCTTCTTGAGGATGTTTGTGAAGAAGGAAGACTCTCTCTCTTGCTCTAATTCACCAAAACTCAAGGCTCTCTGCTCTAATCTCTCTGGAAAATGCTCAGCCCCTGTCAATGATGGCCATAGGGGGGTATTTATAGCCTCCTTAGACGATAACTGAAGAAATAGCTGGTCAATAACTGTCTCTTTAGGCGCGGCAGCTGATGCTGTCGCGGCTAAAGGGCGCGACAGTCGACACTGTCGCCAGCTATTAGAAAGTTAAAAAAAGAGCTGTCATCCGAATTTGAGATGAAGGATCTTGGAGAAGCAAAGAAGATATTGGATATGGAGATCGAGAGAGACATGGTGAAGGGGAGGTTGAAGTTGACACAGAGGAGTTACTTGCAGAAGATGCTGAAGAAATTCAGTTATGATGGCAATGCCAAGGCGGTGAGTACTCCATTAGCTCTCCACTTTAAGCTATCAGCTAAGATGTCACCTGTTTCAGTTGAGAACCGTGAATACATGTCCAAAGTTCCATATGCCAATGCTGTGGGTAGCTTGATGTATGTGATGGGGTGTACAAGGCCAGATTTGTCACAGGCCGTGAGCATGGTATCTAGGTACATGCACGACCCCGGGAAGGGTCATTGGGAGGCCGTGAAGTGGATTCTACGGTATATCAAAGGTACCGTGGATGTTGGTTTGGTATTTCAGAAGAATGAGAAGAATGGGCAGGATTGTATTGGTTACGTGGATTCTGATTATGCGGGGGATCTGGACAAGCGCCGGTCTACTAGCGGATATGTGTTTACACTAGCAGGAGCACCGGTATGTTGGAGATGTACACTTCAGTCTACAGTGGCTCTCTCCACTACGGAGGCAGGGTATATGGCATTGACTGAAGCTGTGAAGGAGGCTTTGTGGTTGCAGGGATTATTGGAGAACTTGGGGATTGCACAGGAGACCCTTCGGGTATATTGTGATAGCATGTCAGCTATCTATTTGGCGAAGAACCAAGTTTATCATGCACACACGAAGCATATCGATGTCAGATTCCATTTTGTTCGTGACGTTTTGGATGAAGGAGACGTCATGTTGGAGAAGATCCACAGGATACGTAGGCAGTCATGTTTCTTTACGATGCAGCCGGTTTGGATTAGTTGATGGGGGTGAGATTGTTTGGACTCTCGTTCGGGTTCTCTACCTGTTGTGGATTGTGTTCGTACTGGACACAACAAGTGGGATATTTGGTTGCTTTGGTGTCGGCTCAGTTTTGGGAAAACTTCACCGATGTGGAGAATTGTGAATACGTGGGGACCAGTGGCCCACGTGAATGTAGTCTTCCCACTAACGTGTTTCTTCCCACACGTTTCTTTAACTGGCCCACGAACGTGATTTTAACCGCTGGCCCACGAAAGTATCATCAGGCTATATATAGCCATTTGATTTTGCCCTAGGAGTTTGCACAAGGACTTGATTTTGCGGCTTCAGGAGTTCGAAGGCAGAGGAGAATCTTTTGCGGAAAAAGGACCTGTGGCTGCGGAACAAAAGTGAAAAGCAGAAGAAAATTTTGCGACGGCTGCTGCAGAAGAAGAACACAGAATTCAAGAGGAGTTTTTGTGTGTAGGCTTTTGTGCTTTTGTAGAGAGATATTGTGAGGGATCTGAGAGTTTGTTTTGAGGGGTTTAGATTTGTGAGATTGTAAACCCTAGTTATATCTCTCCCTCTAATAGTAGATCTCCCCCTCCTTGCCCCGTGGACGTAGGCTATTTGCCGAACCACGTAAAAGTTGTGTTTTTGCCGTGATTTGTAATAGCTTGTAGGATCCCTCGACAGGTCAGTCCTAGAACTGATGAGAGGAAGAGCCAGTAACTTACTTGGTTGAGATATCCGCTTCAGATTCTTATCTCCTTGGTGAGACAGGAATTCTTATCGATCTAATCTCTCTTGTTGTGCTGCCGAAGTGCTACCGAAATTTCCGCTGCGCACAACAACCTCTTTAACGGAAGTATAAACAGGAAAAAAATCAAAGAAAATCGTAGAAAAAAACTGAAAAAGAGAAAAAAAACAGACAACACTCTCCTCCCTAACAGACTCCTGGAATCAATAGAAAACTTGTGAAGGGGAGAAAAGGAGACCAAGGCAAGGAATCAACATCCCAATCTATTAAGGTAAATCTCCTTTCAATTTCATAGTAACTCTTAGTAAATTGAATCAAAATAGGATGAATAAGGGAATTAATTTGTTATGAATATGAAAAAAAAAGAATATAGGGTTTTCAAGAGGAATTTCTTATGTGTTTAGGAGGCATGAAATAAACTGAAAAAAAAGCTAACCTTGTTTTTTGGGGGGGTTTCCGCCGTCGGCCTCTCCTCGTCGCCGTCCCACTTCCATGGCGGAGAGAAAGAGAGGGAGAGAGAGAGAGAGATGGAAGAGAGAGGGAGAGAGAGATGAGAGGAGAGGAGAAGAAAACCGAAGAAAAAAAAAGAACAGATGAGGAGAAAGAGGAATGGAAAAAAAAAAGAAAAAGAAAAAAAAAAGAAAAAGAAACGAAGAAGAAGAGACAGAAAAGATGAGCAGGTAGATAAAAGGGGAGAGGAAAATTTTTATTTCACCCTTGGTTTACATAAATTTCACAAAAGCCCCTCTAGCTCATTTAATTAAGTTATGGCTAAGGAAAAAACTCCCTTAAGTCCCTGAGCCATGTGAGAATTTCTAACACACCTTATTAAAATGAGTTATGGTTATAAAATGATTGGAAAATGTCTTTTAGGCCCCTGTCTTTTGTTTAGTTGCAAACAATAACTTTATACTTGATAAATTCTCTATAACCCCTGTATTATTATGAATTGCTAGAAAGTTCAAAAGCTAGTATATGAGAGTTATAAAATTTTGCTAAATTGCTAAAGTTAATAATAAGCTCATATGCACTGCATAATTTAATTATTATTGATTATATTTGAGTTTATTAGACTCTAGATTATGAATTGATTTACCTATAATATATGTTTGTTCTGAATTAATAGTTAGTCATATATCTTACATTATAGGTTCTGGCTGATATTCGGGAGACTAATATTTCGAGAATATCGTGACCACTAGAGGTGAGTTCATTTCTCACTAGTATTTTATAATATGAAATTGCATGAGTTTTGTATTTGATTTATCTTGTGATAAAAAAAAGAATAAATAAATAATATGTCTTTTCATGTATATAAATGTTAACCTATTTCTGTTGTGGTCTATCCTATAATACTATGTAGCCTAATACAATATATGAAAAGCTAATTTGATCTGTGTATAAATATGAAAAATAAATTTGGCTCTCGTGCAATTTTTAAAGAATTGTGGACTTTGTTTTATCTGGAAGTTTTTGATGAAGTATTGGAACGTGTTTCAACAGTTTAATGGATTCAAAGATTTTTCGTGACTTTGTATCTGATGAAAAAAAAATATCTGTAAATTGTTTTAACTGAAATGAGGAACTTCGTTTGAAAATATCTGTAAATTCTGATATGCAAAGTATTACTCATTTGACATGTGATCTCGATGTTTTCAAACCCTCAAATAGTCCACTATGGATTGGTTCTGCCTGCCATATGATGAATGCACCTTTATTTGGCCCTTCTGTATTGACCTTGACCCTTCTGTATTTGGCCCTTCTGAAATCTGTTCTGGCCCTCTGTATTTGGCCAGTAGCCTATGGCAGTGTTAGGTGCATTCTATTCTCGGGAATTATCTGTTATCTGATGCGGTTTACGCATTCCCTTGCTACTGGGCTAAAATTCGTAGCCTTAGTGTGACATATGAGGTGATTATTGTGTTTCATGAATTACTAGCTGGAAATGTGGAGCTAAGTGTTATACGGGGCTAAGTGCTACACCGTATGAATGCGGTGGGAGCCACCTCTAGAGCCCGTAGAAGCTACCACTAAAGTCCACATCGCCTGACAGTAATAGATTTATGATTTTGAGATTTGAACGTGAATTCGAAGAACACGACTCATTAGATTTAAGATTTTGACAATTAACTGTGAAATTGAGAAAATAATAGTCATCTGGTTTTGTACCAAATTTAGTAATTTCTTTTCTTTACTAATGTTTACATTGATTCAAAATTCTGATAACTGACTGTGAAATTGAGAAAACAACAATTCTCTAATTTTGTACAAATTAGTAGTTCTTTTCCTTCTTAATGTTTACCTTGATTACACAAAAAAAAAAGTTTGATTCCAAGAAATTTCACAGTTTATTCAGTTGCAATTGAGAAAAAAATATAATTGTTGTATTCTCTCTTAAAGACGACCATATTATGATATTTGAGTCGTATTCTGCTATCTTTGAATTCCTCATAAAAAAAAACTTGAAATGCGTTATTTCTGAGAATTATTCTTATTACTATTTTGTTAGTTATCTAGGAACTCTAGTGGGGAATGTTCTCACTGAGCGCTAGCTTACCCCGTTGTTTTTAAATATTTTTTTTCAGATCAGGCGTAGCTTCATACTAGCCGACTTTTGGCTGAGAGGCGTTATATGGAGGGCCTCTTTATTTTGGTGTTACCTTCAGCACAATTTGTTTTGTTTTGTAGAAATGTTTATAACGGTGAGCTTGTGGGCGGTAAGTATCGATCTATATATAGTTGCTCTGACTTCTATCATCAGCAGGTTTATAAATATTTGAAATAAATTATATGATATGAAGTGTCAGGCTTGACCGTGCATAAGACTTGTCTTAGGCATTGGTCGCTGCTGTCGCGCACCCCCTATTTTATGATATTCCGCTGCAGTTTCGGGGCGTGACAGTTGAGGACAATGAGGAGTAGTAGGAAACGTTTTTCATGGGTTCATGAGAAAAGAAAAAAGAGATGAGAGGTTGAGCGTGAGAGTAGCTTTTAGAGATTAAGAAAAGTTGTTTACATCTCTAATGAGGTGGCAAAATGAAAATAAGTTCTTCACATGAGAATGCAGGCAAGAGGGGGAAACACATGGAAAAAGGTCAACAGGAGTGCAACATGTATGGGTTCTTAAAAAAAATTCTGGCCTAGGCGCAATTTTTCCTAACATCAATGACGAATAGAGACACATAATAGTTTTTGAATCACTTGATTTGAATAACTGTATACTAATTAAAGGATTGTGATCTTTGGAGTGCATCATAATAGTAAGGATGTGATCGATTGAATGCCCTCTACCTTGCCACGGTTGTAATAAAGGTCAACCTAACACATCCCTACCTGCAACCAGTAGAAGCGGTGCCATTAACCAAAGCAAAGAGAGCAACGCAATAAAAGCAGCGAAAGCTCAATCGCAAATGCTCAGCACATTCACATTCACCATCCTCAAACCTCCAATATGGATCCCTACAAGAAACTCCGCATCTCCCTCAACCCGGACGGATCTCTCAGTTGTTCGTTGTACATGACCTTGGACCTCTCGCCTCCCTCGCTCGTCGGCCCTCGATCTACCGCCGTCCTATGCCAGGGACGTCCCCCAACCCGACGGCATACGCGAAACCTCCCTCCGGCCTCTTCCTCGCATCATCCAACCGCCACATTCCTGAACACAATCCCCTGCATTCCTCTACTTCCATCGGCGGCGAGCTTCGTCCTCCTACTCCACGCGCCATCCGCCGTTCTTCTCACTCTCCTCCTCCTCTACCTGCCTCCTCCCTCCGCCGCACATAATTTCTCTCCGTCGACTACCGGCCTCGCCCCCGCGAGCACCGCCTCCCCGCGCCTACGACACGCACGCGACGCCCTCCTCTGGCTGCGCGACAGTCGCCGAAGCCCTCCGCCCGTGGCTCAAGAGTCCACGCCGATTTCTCGGCAACTGCTTGTTCCTGAATGGGCAGGCACTTACCGAGCGGAAACATCGTGGCCCACTGGTCTCTAGAGCCCCATCGAATCTGCAGACCCCGACCTCTATAATCTGTCTGGGATATGATCTTGAACGCAGCCGTTTTTGGCGGGAGGAAGAGGACGGAGTCGAGGTGAGGCTGAAGGAGGATGATCAGGGCCGCTGCCGTGGCGAGATCTGCTCTGGGAGCCATGGCACGCTGCCGGAAGGGAGGCGAACAGGGAGCATGAGTACTCTAAACGTCGGCGATGAATGACTCGGTAGGTACTGAGAGGAAGTGGGTAGGGTTGGGTGAGAGGGTATGTCGGGGATCCGCTGATTGATAGGCAGCGAGGGTATGGCGAGGATGAATGGGGTGGCCGGAGTATAGTGGTTACGCGAGGTAGGGGAGGCGGGATTCGCATGTGGTGGAGTTGTTTGATGAGGAGAAGAGGGAGAAAATGGTAGCCGACGTTAAGAGCTTGGTCTATGAAGCTGGTGACCCGAGAATTGGTGACGGATTGGGCCGATTGTGACCATCTGCCGATTTGCTTTTTGATGGATTGTGATCAGACCATCGAAGAAAGGGATGATTTCTATACTTGGAATGAAAAAAAAAAAGATGTCATTTCTCTATGTACCTTTAAATGTTCTCATGAACCCGCTGCATAAGCTTTTGATATTTTATGGTATTTTCTGTTAATATCAAAGTCTTTAGTTCTTTTCTAATGGATAGTTTAAAGTAATTTTCTAAAAAAAATACTAATAACCCATGCTTACTTTATGAAATTTACCAAGACAAAGACCTCTACAGCTTATGTCCATAGCATATTTTGAATAGGCAAGAATCGCTTTTAGTTCGACTAGCTTTTACTAAAATCAGCTTTGCTTTGATATCTTAAAGTTTAAATTTACCAAATAATACCACTAAGTTTCACAAATTTTAACTTTAACAACTTCTGTTACATCTCCCTTCGAAGATTTACTAAAAATCTAGACGTTATTATCACGTGATAATATTCGGACTTATACAGTCCTAAATTTATCTACAAATCCCTCTAGATGCCTCTCTTTCTTTTTTCCTTCCAACTAGTATGCTACCCGCGCGATGCACAGGCTAGTGTTGCTTATAATAATGCAATTAAACACGCAACATTTTAGTAAAGTTCAGATATATGAAAATGCTACAATTAGCGGCTATAATTTTAGGATTGATGGTCAAACTCTTATCATTCTGCGTAATCCTTTTCATTCTACAGTTGCAACATCTATCTACTGTAAAATTCATTGCAGCTTCCGCTAACTTATAAAACACTTAAATAAACAAATGCATATGACATTCACATTTTCCCTTAAATCCGAGAAAACGCTAAAGAAACACATAACAAAAGAAGAATGAAAATAATGATAAAAAAGAAATAATGTAAATGAAGCAAAAAAATACATATATAACAAATTAGTGCAACCAACATTTAAACATAGTAAGAGTAATATATAGCATACAAAAAATTGACTATTTTGTATCCCTTAAATCCATGTAGTGATTGTAGATCCTTGCAATAATGTTACTGCCCAATCATAAAAGAAATCCAATAGTCTCTATTTGAACTAACAACAAACTATTAACAAGAGGTCAGAACATTCTCAAGTAATAAAAACCACATCAACGCTATTTGAACTAACAACAAACTATTAACTTTAACTGTAACGAAGCAAGCATAAGGAGTATAATATCCATCATAGATCATTCACTACTCGAGTGTTCCTTTGTTTCTTCATGAAAACATTACAAATATGAAATCCTCACTGCTCAAGTCTCATGCCTAGTGGCATTCCGAGGCATGGGTAAGATTTCTCATTCTCTCCTGTAGATCTGACCAAGTACACACTAAACACTAGAAGGGGGTGAATAGTATTTATTTAAATTTTTTGCAAAATAGATTATAAATTGCAAGAAAGATAACAACAATCACAGAAAATAGCAATCACAAACAAAAACTTTTATACTGGTTCCACCACCCCGGGTGTACATCCAGTCCCCAAGCAAATCCCGTTTGAGATTTCCAGTATGATTTTGAAAAACTAATACAAAATCATAAACCAAACCTGATCAATTTGCAAGCCCTGCAAATTGCAACAATCTCTAAACCAATAGATCTTCTCTCACACGCGAGAGAAATCTTCCTTTGATGAAAGAACACAATTCCTATAAACCTTGAATGTGTAGTGAAGTACAACAGTGGCTTAGGAACTCTTTTAATCTCTGAATATTGTCTATAAAAGTTGTATGTATCATGAAGATCAATGGCTATTTCAGAAATCTCTTATTTTCAACACTTAGACTGAAAAATCTAAATTTTGAACACTTGAATTTGCACAAAAGTTAAATCTTATATGTATGAATCTTGGTAGCAAATTCTGAACTTTAATACCTATTTATAGCCTCTGAAAAGATGAATTTTTAAACCCAAAAAACGTCCACAAATGACTATAAAATAGTCATAAATTTAAACTTTAAAATCTGGAAAAACTATATTTGTAGTCGACTAATTGTCTTAGTAGTCGACTACACTGAGTCTAAATAGACTCTGTGAAGTTAAAAAATTTCTTAGTAGTCGACTACTATAGTCATTAGTCGCTACATTGTAAAGACAGACGTTCTAGAAGTCTGAACTGACTCTTAGTAGTCAACTATAAATCCTAGTAGTTGACTACACTATAATTTCACAAAAACTGGAATTTTATCTGAGTCTTTAATAGTCGACTACAATATGTATTAGTCGACTATACTGTAAAATGACAAAAACTGATATTTTGACCAAGGCTTTAGTAGTCGACTACTATTCTTATTAGTCGACTAATAAGGGGTAAATATGAGATATATGAAGTATTTTAAGACTCATTCTTTATCTATAAACTCTAATGGTTAACATAAGGGATTTCTATTGTTAACCACACACTAACCATGTGTGTTCTAAAACACTATGTGTGTGTATGTATTGTGAGTGATCAAGGCTTGTATAATAAATCTAAGTAAAGAAAATGTAAAAAAATTACATTATGATGTTTATGCACTTCTTCTTCTTTACTTCTTGTTGCCTGGAACTCATCCTTGAACTCATCCTGCACTTTGTTCGCATATCTTAATTATATTTGATGTTGGTATCTGCATTGATATGTTAGTGCATAATAATACACATAGTATATAAATTGTTATCATCAAAACTATATATTGGGGATAATATATCCAACATTATCCCCCTTTTTGATGATGACAAACAATTTATGCATATGTAAGTATATCAGAAAAGAATTAAACACTTATGAACATTATATACTTACTCCCCCTGCATAAAAGCATATAAGAGTCACTGAAATTCATATATTTCAATATTTTCTCCCCCTTTGTCATTAGCAAAAAGAATTGAACATTTATTCTAAACATGCAAGTATTTCTTCTTCCTGCACTTTGTTCACATATCTTGATCATATTTGATGTTGATATCTGCATTGATATGTTAGTGCATAATAATACACATAGTATATAAATTGTTATCATCAAAACTATATATTGGGGATAATATATCCAACATTATCCCCCTTTTTGATGATGACAAACAATTTATGCATATGTAAGTATATCAGAAAAGAATTAAACACTTATGAACATTATATACTTACTCCCCCTGCATAAAAGCATATAAGAGTCACTGAAATTCATATATTTCAATATTTTCTCCCCCTTTGTCATTAGCAAAAAGAATTGAACATTTATTCTAAACATGCAAGTATTTCTTCTTCATGAGCTAACACTTCAAATAGGTCATCCAAATTGTGAACATAGTCCATTACTTCACTCATCCAAATAGGTAAGCAAAGACTTGCCATAAAGACCAATAGTTCGTGAACATAGTCCATTACTTCACTCATCCAAATAGGTAAGCAAAGACTTGCCATAAAGACCAATAGTTCGATAACTTCCATCGTCATAATCTGTTTAGAATATTTAGCTCATGAACACAACATACTAATGCATAAATCATACTAAGCATAAAGTAAACATAGTAGCAACTTTAACACAAATTGGTACATAGTCTTAAACACATAAAGCAACTTACGACATAATACATAAGTGTAGGCGTCTAAAATTGCCTATAAGTTCCCGCATGCAACTCAAAACAAAGAGTGGACGAATCAAGAAGGCTCACTCAATCGACACGTACGCGTCAATCAGTTTGCGCGCGTCGGTCAACACACGCGCGTCAATCAGCTCGTGCGCGTCGGTCAACACGCGCACGTCAACCAGTTCGTGCGCGTCGGTCAACACGCGCACGTCAACCAGTTCGTGCGCGTCGGCCAACACGCACATGTCAATCAGCTCGCACGCATCGGTCAACACGTACGCGTCAGCTCGTACACGTCGGTCAACACGCGTGCGTCGGTCAACACGTGCTCGTCAATCAGCTCGCACACGTCGGTCAACACGCGCGCGTCAACCAACACGCGTTCGACGATCAGTTCCGTAACGAAGTGTACAAGTCAACAAGTCGACCAAATACGTGAAATGGCAAAAAAATACAAGTCTCGGAAAGAAACGCGTCGCGTACAACAAATCGGCGAATCAACCAAAAGTTCGGCAGAAGCGACGGACCCGCGCGAGCGCAGGACGGAACAGACCGACCCGCGCAAGCGCGGGTTGGATCAGACCGACCGGCGCAAGCGTGGGTCGGATGATTCCGACCCGCGCAAGCGCGGGTCAGACCTGTCTGACCCGCGTCGTGCAGTCTGAGGCCTAATCACACGTTTTGGCGGTTTCAAAGCGGTTTTCGCATGATTTATCTTTTCCAGGGGTTCCTAACTGGCTTGATATCATCCCCGAACGTGGTTAGGCTATTTTTAACTGAAGATAGAGCCAAATCACTTGTTCTCATCTAAATAACCGTACCTGAGGCCTATAAATATCAGCCCAAGGGCTCCATTTTCGAGATCTGGAATTTTATCAAGAGGACGAGGTGCTGCTGGATTAAGGAGTCAAGGAGCACGAATTTTCAGCAAAGGCCAACGAGATCCCGGTGAACTTCGGCACAAAGGAGAAGTCATTCGAAGGATCTGAAGCTTGCACGTCCGTTCCTTGAGATTAGGCTTGGTCTTAATCTCGAGAAGAGCCCTGATTTCGCTTGGTCGATCTCAGTGCTTCAAATCAAATACTTTCGTGGCAAAGGCGAAGCTCTGCCGAATTTTTCATCAACTAGATCTAATTCGCGGTCATCCACGGATAAACCCCCAGCACCGGCGAAGAACCCACGCAAGCATGAGCCGATAAACGGATCTTGTGTTTATTTTCAAGAAAGTTGTAATTTTTATTTTTGTTATTTGAATTCTTTGTAAACGACTAAAGTTTAAGGAAATCAATGATGAAGGCAGCTTTCAACGAAAACAAACTGGCGACTACAGTGGGAGCCGACAGCATTTCTGCGAAGGCTGACGTGTCGCAACCTCGAATCCTTATCCCGGTTGAAACGGAGGTCGAATATAAGTTCGACCAGCAGAAGTATGAGGAATACTTGTCCTCCTCCTCCAGATCGGCCTGTCCTCGTAGATGCAGGAAGGCCTATTCTAGCCCGTTGGACTTCAGCTGTAGAAGCCCAAGAAGAAGATCTTCCCGCCACTGCTGCACTTGTGGCTCACAACGACCCGTCGGCATCCGACAAGGCTAAAATTATAGATCTGAACCCCTTGAGCAAGGGGTCGACTGTTGATGACGTGCTAACTCTATCAAAGAGTGCACATCAAAGGTGACGCCAACGCCTCGCACGCCAACTTGCCAAAGCCTTAGAACCAGTTGATGGAATCCGTTATGAGGTGGATCTGAAGTCTAGGAGGCACCAACCACCACAACAGAGAGTGGACAACCCCTCCTCCTTCAAACCAGTGAAGAACGAATGGGTCCGCGTCAAAAGGACCCGATCGACTCTTCAAGAGCGGATTCAGAAACGCCGCGCATTACTTGTACATGTAAGAATTCTCGTGCAAGAGGCCAAGAAATTGGAAGATGAAGGAGTGGAAAAGAAGCCACAAAGACTGCACCAAGTATGGAGGCCAAAGTCTAAGACGGCGGCCAAAAAGATCGAAAAACGAGGGTCACTCAAATCCGACCCGCCAAAACGCAGGTCACTCAAATCCGACCCGTCGAAACACGGGTCACTCAAATCCGACCCGCTGAATCGCGGGTCACCCAGATCCGACCTTCTAATTTACGGATCACCCAGATCCGACCCTCCAGTTCGCGGGTCACCCGGATCCGACCCTCCAACCCGCGGGTCACCCAAGTCTGACCCGCGTCAGAGTCAAGACAGAAGATGTCCCACACCTGTTTCTTTGATAACATCAAGTTCCACACCTCCGGTGGAGATCCGCGATAGTGTGGATCTATCCCATTTTAAGATAACCATCAAAGATCGTCTTAGCCCGTCACACGATGATCGAGGCAAAGCTCCAGTTAGAGAGCGCTCAAGCCCGTTGAACGGATCTCGAGTAGTTTTTTAGGCTGGAGGTCGTGATCGTCCTCCTAAGCAGTGGAGGAGAACGTATAACGGGAAAAGTCCTATAACTGACCGCATTGGACTGCGTGTCGAAGTCCAGGAGCCTGTTGAAAACCTACGTTCACGAAAACGTAGCTTCAGACATGCGACTCCTGAAGACGCTAACAAAGCGTTGAATTCCCAGAGGAGAACGTACTCGTCAGACGAGGACGTTACACCTAGGGACTCGTGCCAACACACGATGGGTTGCTCCGGTCATCCGACTGATGAGTTGTACTATCGGGCCCGAGGTATGAACAGGTCTCGGAGAAGGAATCACCAAGAACCAGACTCCCATTGTCCGTGTTCCAAAATTATTAAGGCAGTGTTGTCAGAATATTACTGTTCTAAGGCCGCCCCGGAGAGAGTTTCAGTATTTGAAAGAATCTCCACCAGAACGCCTGAATCCAAACCAAGGCGTTTCTGCAAGAAGAGAGCTACTCCTCAAGATGATAAGTTTCCAGAAGTATCTGTCAACATGACGGGTAGAGGGAAGTCAACACGACTCTTTAGACCTGACCAGTTTTCAGGAGTATCCTAACGGATAACTCGATTACAATCGGGAACCAATAGACGAAAGAATTATCAGAGGATACAAAAGAGACTACCCTCAGATGATGAAACGTCAGATGCTTGCTCAGATGCCTATTCAGCAATGGCTACCGATGATACGGCATCAAGCACAGGACAATCCTATGATTTGTTCATGATCAACGCAGAGCAGATGAGTAAAATTCTTGAGGACGCTTTAACTAAGCAGAGGGAGAATTTCAAATTTGAAATGGAAATGGCTATGCAGTAAATGAGGGAGATGCATGACCAGCAAATCACGGTGCTGACAAATCAGCAGGGAGAGTCTAGCCGTCAAAATAATCCCGACCAAACTAATAATGATCGAGAAGTGGAGGAGAATGCCAACATGAACACCCCTCCCGTCGACAACAATACTAGGGGTGGCCCTTCGGATGATAACAATACGAAGGAGGACCATGTTGCCTCTCCCCGAAATCGCCCGAAGACAGATACGAGCGAGGATAAGAAAATGAGGGATTTGGAGAGCAAAATTAATGCGTTGATGAGTGCTCAGGAAGTGAAAAGGTCCGGAATACCGTGCCTATACCCAAGAGAGTGGGAGTCAATCTCGTATCCGGAAAAATTCAATTTAATTAACTTCACGCCATTTGATGGAAAGGGTTTCCCCACTCAGCATTTAATATACTTCAAGTCTCACTTAGGGATAATCTTCGGGAATGAACCTCTGATGGTACGGTCATTTGTCGGCACTCTTCACGAAGCAGCCTTCGCCGCCTCAAGCCAGGAAGTATTAGCAGTTAGGATGACATGGAGGACATGTTTCTCACGAATTTCTACGATGACGACACAGAGGTCTCAATCGGAACGTTATTTGACGAGAAGCAAAAGGACGAAGAGTTGGTGGAAAATTTCATCAAACTATTCCGGAACAAAGCCATGAATTGTAAGGATCCGATTAGCGAAGACTTAATCCTGGAGACTTGTCACAACAATCTTTCGTTGGATATCCTCGAAGCCATGGGAATGGCACCGTCTAAGACCTGGAAAGATTTGAAGGTCCGAGGAGAACGAGCCGAGCGTTTCCTCAAGAGAAAAAAGGCCGAAAGAGGTCAAACAACGACAAATGCTCCACAGCAGAATTTTGTCCCGGATGACATGGAGGACATGTTTCTCACGAATTTCTACGATGACGACACAGAGGTCTCAATCGGAACGTTATTTGACGAGAAGCAAAAGGACGAAGAGTTGGTGGAAAATTTCATCAAACTATTCCGGAACAAAGCCATGAATTGTAAGGATCCGATTAGCGAAGACTTAATCCTGGAGACTTGTCACAACAATCTTTCGTTGGATATCCTCGAAGCCATGGGAATGGCACCGTCTAAGACCTGGAAAGATTTGAAGGTCCGAGGAGAACGAGCCGAGCGTTTCCTCAAGAGAAAAAAGGCCGAAAGAGGTCAAACAACGACAAATGCTCCACAGCAGAATTTTGTCCCTAAGGGTAAAGGAAAAGCGCAAGCAAATGCAGTGGTCGTGAACCAAACATTCGAAGTGCAATCGCAGCCGTAACAGCAGCAGCAAAAGGCGCCTCAGCAGTCAAGGTGGCAACAGCAGCCTCAGAAATAGAAGGCTTCGGAACCGAAATTCCCGAAGGTCTACTCATTCAAAGAAGATGAAGTCCCCGGTATTTTCAAATACCTCATAGAGAATAATAAGATTAAGTTGCCTCCGATCCAAGATTAGGAAGATGCTAAGAGGGTTAATGACCCGGCGGTTCACCACCCTACCAAGTCATGCTACGCCCTCAAGGATAAAATCCAAGCTTTGATCGATGTAGGGGTTATTACCATGAAGCAGCCTAAAGAGAAGAAAGTGGGTGCGAATGCGGTGTCAATCAGCTTCGGATCTGTCCCTTTGAATTGGTTTCAGCCTGAGCCCGTGACGAAAGTTGCGATGAACACTGTGAACGATGATCCTCACAAACAACGTTAGAAAGGACTTGTGCCACACACAGCCCCTTATGGCGAAATTCTAGGGGTTCATCCCGATTTGATCGAAGATGAGCAGTGGCTCAGATCATCATCCAAGAAGAAATCAAAAGGAAAAGGGAAGTCCTGTCACGGAGCCTCTGCTATTCCAGGAGAAGATGATAAAAGAATTCCTGCTTTCTCGCTTTCTGAAGATGAACAAGAAGTCTTTGCAACCCGGAGTGGAAATGAATATCACTTCAAGTATCTGGATGCTTCCGAGCAATTGGCTAAGCAGGGGGTAACCAAAACCGTTCCCTCCAAGACATTGGCGGAAATGGGAATTGTCACAACCCCCCCAGCACCCGTAGTTGCAGAGAAGACCCAACAAAAGCAAAAAAAGGAAAGAACCCTTATACAAAGAGGGTCAGAACCCGAAGCAGTCTCGATTCAATCATCCGATTAGAGGAGACAAATTGGGAAGTTCGAGCGCTCCACCCTATTTTGATATTATGACGCAATTAGCTAATATACCGGCTAGAATAACCCTATATGAGCTGCTGCGTCTTTCAAAGGACACAAGGGAAGCTTTACTAGAAGCCTTGGCCAATTCTGAAGTTTTTCTGACTCAGATCAAGCCATCTCCTGAAGAACCAGAGCCGCCAGTCCAACATTGCATCCTCACGATGCACGTTTTCCCTACATTTCTTTCACCAAAGAAGACATACAGACGAAGAATTCGAAGCATGACTGGCCCTTGTATTTTACCGGGCACATTGGCTCCAGCATTGTCAACAGGATCCAAGTTGATCTGGGTTCCGCTATCAGCATCATGCCACTCCGATTGATGTATAATATCGGAATACCAGCTAGTAAGCTAGCCTCTACGGGTACTACGATCTACGGATTCAACACCAGTGGGTCCAAACCATTGGGTAAAATCCAAGTAAAGTGCCAGATCGGAGATTTGAAGTCAGAAGTCACATGTTATGTGATCGACGCGGAGACCTCTTATAACTTATTGTTGGGTCGACCATAGATCCATGATAATATTATAGTCCCATCAACTCTTCATCAGTGTCTCAAATATGTGGACACCAATAACGAAGTCAAGACGGTGGTCGCGGATAAGCAACCGTTTAAGGGGTTAGAAAACTATTTTACCGACTCTCTTCTCTATGGTGCCGAATCCGATTATGAACCATCGGTCCAAGGTACGAACAGCGGGGAAGAAGCTAATACCGAGGCTGGGTTTCATTATGATGATGATTTTGTACTTAATGACATTGTACCCATTGTAATCAATCTTGACGATAAAAAATTATCAGAAAGTAGTTGTAACTGGCAACTTGCCGAAGAAATATCAATAAATAATGATTTAGAGTACTCGTTGTGTCTCGATAATGTTATGAAAGAGTTATATAATGACCCTAATTTGCATGTACCGCTTCAATCGTCCTGTATGACAAAGAAGCATGTTCATGATTCATTCGGAACGATACTTGTCATTCCTGCAAAGACAGGGGGTGAAAAGGAAGTTATCTATGGTAAAGGAAGAGAATCTTCGATACCAGACCACTTTTTGGAAGAAGATAACGATGATGATAAACGTGCCCCTCATCTATTCAGGTATGACACAAAAGCACGTAATCTCATGGAGAGATACGGATATGACTTCGCACTTGGAGAAGGTCTTTGTTTTGATCGAGGTCTGCGAGTTCCACCTCGTATGGCCTACGTACCAAAAGGAAAGCCCGATGACTATTATATCCACCGAAGAGGTTTGGGCTATGTTTCCTCGTCCGACGACGAATGTTGCTGGCAAGTCATTGATCAAATTGCTAATAAGGGTAAAAACGGATATTCTTCCGATTCTTCAGCCTGGGACTCCGGCGCTAGTCTTGGGGAAATGTTCAAAAGGCTGATGTCAACTATAGCTACAGTCGACCCTACCATAATAGAGGAAGATAACCAAATGCCAACTTAGGTAGACCCTTGGGTTCATCATTTGAATATGCAGTACGGTGATAGATTTGAGCAAAGGGAACCCCCTACCAAAGATCAAGTAGTCTAGGTGAATATGGATAATGAAGATAACCCGAAGCCAATATTCATTAGCGACAGCCTCCCGCCGGATGAGAAAGAAGAGTTGATCTCTCTCATTAGGGAATATATCAATGTTTTCATATGGAACTATGAGGATATGGCAGGGCTCGATCCAAATGTAGCAATGCATCGTCTCAATATTAAGCCGGATGTCAAATCGGTCAAACAACAACAAAGACGGTTTCATTCGCAAATTATGGAGGCAATCGAGTCCGAAGTCAAAAAGCTTATTGACTCGGGTTTCGTCAGGAAGGAGCAACATCACGAATGGCTGGCCAATATTGTCCCGGTCCTTAAGAAGAATGGGAAAATTAAGATTTGCATTGACTTCAGAGATCTTAATACTGCCTGTCCAAAAGACGATTTCCCTCTTCCCATCACAGATGTTATCATCGACAATACGTATAGGTTCGAGAGAATGTCTTTTATGGATGGATTCTCTGGTTATAATCAGATAAAGATGCACCCAGATGATGAAAAGCATACCGCGTTTAGAACACTCCTCGGTGTTTTTTATTACACGGTTATGCCCTTCGGCTTAAAGAATGCAGGTGCCACCTATCAGAGAGCCATGGCAAAGATTTTTCAAGAGCATCTCCGGAAGACCGTCGAATGCTACGTGGACGATTTAGTCGTGAAAAGTCATGACAAAAAGGATCACATCAAGGATTTAAAGACAATGTTTGATCTGATGCGGACTCATCAATTGATGATGAATCCTACCAAATCTTTTCTCGGAATGTCCAATGGTAAATTCCTTGGATTCGTCGTCACCACTAAGGGTATTCACATTAACCCTGACAAAGTGAAGGTAATCAATGAGCTACAACCCCCGAGAAACCTTAAAGAACTCAGAGGATTACAAGGACGGTTGGCTTATATCCGTCGTTTCATTTCAAACCTTTCGGGAAAATATCAACCATTCACCAGGCTTACAAAGAATGGTGTATCATTTATATGGGATGACGCTTGCCAAAAAGCATTTGAAGGTATTAAAGAATATCTTTCAAAATCTCTAGTGCTCGTTGCACCGAAGTTTGACAAACCGTTCTTGATTTATGTCAAGGCGACGAGCCATTCGTTAAGTGCATTGCTTGCACAAGACGACGATAACGGTCACGAACAAGCAGTATATTACTTGAGTCGGACCCTCGTGGGTGCCGAATCTCGATATCCAATGATTGAAAGGGAGTGTCTCGCCTTAGTATTCGCTATCTAAAAGATGCGATACTACTTGATCGGGCAGACTATCTACGTCATCTCCAATGTTAACCCAGTCAGAATATTCATGACACAACCTGCTTTCATGAATTGGTGGTTAGCAAAATGGGCTTTACTCCTGTCCCAATATGACCTAAATTTTAAACAACAAAAGTCGGTAAAGGGACAAGCTATTTGTGATCTCCTGGCAGCTAACCCAACTACGGATACCGCCGAGGTATACGACGATCTACCAGATGAAATCTACAAAGTCAATGTAACTTCCCATCAACAGGTGTGGCATTTGTACTTCGATGTTGCTTCTCGAGCAACTAATGTAGCAAGTGCCCCAGGATGTTCTAAGATTTCTTCCGAAGTTAGAGTTGTCTTAGTTTCCCTGAGAAAACATGTGATGCCTCGAGCTTACTCGCTGACCGAGCTGTGCTCGAATAACATAGCCGAGTATAATGCGCTACTTATCGGACTCAGCTTTGCTAAAGAGCTAGGGATCGAATACCTCAAAGCTTTCGGTGACTCTCAACTAATAGTTAAACAAGTTCAGGGAGAATATAAGGTCAGAAATCAAGATTTAATACCGTACCATAAGGTGGCCGTTGAGATGGCAGAATCGTTTGAAGAATTCTTCATCGAATACATTCCACGCTTACAAAACGCGTACGCAGATGCGCTGGCAGCATTAGCCGTGTCCCTGGCGCAGCCTTCCGAAATGGAACAGTTCGTTACGGTGAGAACTCACCAACTCTTCATGCCAATTTATGATGAAGATGACAAGGAAGAGGATATTAAAGAAGTATATTCAACCCAAGTTGAGTTCGAACCCCGAGATTGGCATTTTCCTATCATAGACTACGTCCTGCACGAGATTTTACCAGAAGATGCGAAGGAAAGAGATTTGATCCGACGAAGAGCATCGAGATTCTACTACAACACGGAGAGTCGAACACTATATCATAGGGGGTACGATGGGTTACTACTACGTTGCTTATCGATAAAAGAAGCAGAAGAAGTCCTGAAAGAGATGCACGAAGGGGTTTGTGGTACACACCAACCTGGCCCCAAACTTTATGATCGCATTAGAAGAATGTGATATTATTGGCCCACCATGATCAAAGATGCGGTCGCATATGCCCGAAAGTGTCACGCGTGTCAAGTGCACGAGAATTATATGCATCAACCCCCGGAGCATCTGCATCCTTCGGCTACATCATGGCCTTTTGAGACTTGGTGAATGGATATTGTTGGTCGTATAAATCCCCCGTCAGTCAAATGTGATCGATTTATTCTCGCAATTACCGATTACTTCTCCAAATGGGCTGAAGCAATTCCGCTCAGAGAAGCTAAGACAAGCAACGTTATCGCATTCATCAAGCACCATATTATCTATCGATATGGTGTCCCAAGATGAATCATACATGATAACGGTCCTCAGTTCGTTAGTAATGCATTCATCAGATTTTGCGAGAAGTTTAAAATTCAAGACATCTCGTCAAAAGCTTATAATCCTACGGCAAACGGATTAGCTGAAGCATTTAATAAGACTATCATCAAGCTTCTATCAAAACTCGTGAAGACTAACAAACGAGATTGGGATGATAAACTCGGCAAAGCCCTATGGGCTTACCGCACCACAGTTCGCATACCTACTGGCGCAACCCCGTACTCTTTGGTGTACGGGTGTGAAGCCGTCCTTCCGTTAGAAATACAAATTCCATCTCTTCGAATCGCTCTCACAACCCAGATGACGACCGAAGAACAACATCAGAAACATCTCGAAGAACTCAAGATGCTCGACAAAAAGCGCTTAGAAGCTCAACAGCACATTGAGTTCTACCAAGCCAGAATTTCCCGAGCTTTTGATAAGAAGGTTCGACAACGGAGTTTTAAAGAAGGAGATTTGGTCTTAACTGAACGTCGGCCCATGATCCTTAATTCCAAAAAGAAAGGTAAATTTGAACCCAAATGGGAAGTGTCACGCCCCGCTTCCCAAAATACCAGGGAATCAGAACGTGAACAAGCCCGCGACGTATTAGACTGAGGAGAAAAAAGTACTAGACCCCTTCTGCTCAATCTAATACGCTAAGCGTCAAGCAAATATAAAACGAAGGCACAGGTCCCCGATCACAGTGGCGAGAATATAATAAACAACTCGGAACCAAAAGATACATATCACAACTGAAATGATCATCCAGACATAATATTCGGGTCAAACATGCCCTTATACAAAGCTATCTGAATACTAGGGAATATAAAAATAGTACATCGACCAATAGAAATAAAAGTACTGGAAGGTAAACTAGGATCATCAGCTAACTATAAAGCGGTAACTAAGCTTCAACTTGTTCTTCTGCTCCATCTGCAAAGCCTTCCTGCGGAGGATCCTCTGGCTCCTGGACTACTCCGAACTGTAGCTGTCCATCCTCTAAATCTGACGTACATCCCGAGAGGAAAGGAGTACGTCAGCGTGCATCGCACACGGCAAGATCCCAAAAGGAAGAATAGAAACGGTCGTGCGACAAATGCAATAATAGTAATAACAATGGAAACATGCAACTGAAATACTAATAATCTATATAATTTACTATTAGAATAAAATAATCAGAATAATCTAAAATCAACCAAGTAACAAGTCGATCATGCAGCTAGCGATCAGAATAATCATCCAAGCACATGGTCATACACTAGATGGAATTAATACTTAAAAATCTACAACTTGAGACGTAGTACGTCGAGCAAAATAATCCAAACAAGGAAACCCTCATGTATATACCATATGTCTCAAATTGTAGATAATTAAATATTAATCCCAATCTATGTATGAAAAGAAACATAACTGGTCTGTATCTCACAAGAATTCATACATAGCCAAGAAACGAGGTCATGTAACTAGCCATCCTATAACAGGTCGCTGGTTCACATCTCACACAGAGTCCACACTCATATCAACGGATAACTGACTGTTCACAAATCCCCTACATGCACCCAATACGCCGCTACATAAGATCGGTCAAAGGGCTACACGCAATCCGATTTCAGCCTGGTCCGAACTCAAGTTAAACTCGGGTGAATGTCAAGATCACGGACCAAAGTGACCACACGAGCTTCACTTTGACCCAACAAACCAACCCCAATGCTACACAAGATCATGGGGCAAGCCTGGAAGATACATCATCAGTCTTATCCGATCACATGAACACAGACTTTCCCATCCCAACTCTTCATGTTTTGCTAAGTCAAAGCCCTAGCCAACTCCAAGTCATGGGTAGGATAATTCGCTGCATTGCTTCGCTCTTCGGAATTGACGAGAAGCATATGCTACGCACATGACCATCCTGCTGAAAGAAGCATCCCAATCTCTCTACCTTGATGCGTCTCAAACACTTCAAAGTTCCCACTCTTAATCTGGTATCGTCAAAGACTGGGGCTCGAAAAATCATGCGAGAACTTAACTCCTCAAACGCCTGCCCAAGCATCGGACCAAACAAATCTAATGTCCTTCCTCATAAGTCTGTCATTGGCTTTCATTCATAATTCAAGAAAATCCTTGATGAAGCGCCGATAATATACAGCTTAGCCCCAGGAAGCCTCTTAATGTCAGATATGTCCTAAGGGTAGGCCTAATTCTCACTGTAGATACGGTTTTGCCGATCCACTTGATATACCGCTCTCCTTAGCAACCATGTGTCCTAGAAATGCGATGCGATTTAGCTAGAACGGTGGCACTTTGCTATACTTGGCGAACAGCCGATGCTCTCTCAGGGTCTGCAACACGTATGCAAGTGCTCTGCATGCCTGCCCTTCACGTCTGCTGAGTTATACCAGGACATGCATAAAAAAGACTTTTCTACAGGAACTTGTCGCAGCAACCATCATAGAATACCAGATTCATCAGGCTTATGAATGTCGCTGGTGCATTAGTCACAACAAAACGACATCACTGAAGAACTCATACATGTCCAATACTCTCGTTCTGGAACGTGCAGTCTTAGGAACTCAGAGTCCTTGACCTGTCACTTGGTGATATCCACATCCCCAGATCCAGCTTAAGAAAATACTCTCGATTCTCCTAATTGGCGAAGATATCAAATACGGGGAAGTGGATAGCTATTTTCTTCACTGTCAACAAGCGATGTCAACTCCCGGTAGTCGATGCAGCATTCGCCTTGGATCATCCTTCTTACCCACAAGAAACATAGGTGTCTCGGCCCCAGGCCGATACACTGGGTACGTTAATCAAGCCTCTCTGCCATAAGATCATCACCAACTGAGTCCAAAGCTTTTGCGTCAACTCCAGCGCGGAGCATACGGATAAGGAGTCTTGGAGATCTCGAGCGTTCCAGCTTCAATTCTTATGGAGAAACTCATTGCTCGATCCCGGTGGGGCCAACCCGTACAAATATCATCGGGAGAAATACATCTTCAAATTCCGAACTACAATTGCGCTCTCTCGATATCCATCCTGCATGGCTAGCCAAACGTTCGCCTTCTCGGTCCTAGCTCTGTACTCTACAGGTGTCGCGCATGTCCGCTGCATAACTGAGGAACTCAAACCTCAGGGTGCATCCGGTATCTCCAATACTACACTTTTGACGACGACAATCAATGGTGGCAAAGAATGACCCAACCAATTCAGTCCCAAATACTGCATAAAGGCTCGGCAAATCCAATCACCAAGAAGATCATGCAAAGAGCTTCTCCTCCGCTGATAACCAGCGACATTGCTTCATAACGCCGGACATGCACTAAAATACCACTGACCAGTTGTTGATATTTCGCAGCCCATAGTTCAGAGGAGTTATAGGAAGAGAGTGAGCACTCGCCGCCAAATCGACGAGACAAGAAAACGAAATGAGAAGCTCTAGAGTCAAAAGAAGTGATAAAAGCAGGAACGAGAGAAAACAAGAACCTTGCCTATTACAGGAGGAGAATAATGCAACTAAACTTCGCACTCATAAAAAATCCTTATTAATGATTTCATCATAAGTAATGCTAAATAAAGAAGTTATTATGCAAATAAAACTAAGTATGAACATTCTTACCCAGTAATAACCTAGTCGGTTCGCCTTGTCAGCTTCCACAGCTGACATCATAAACGTCTGTGCTGTGGTTGTTGCCGTTGCAGCTTCCTGATAAAACTGCTTATGAGGAAGAAAAGGCTCCTGTCAGAGGGATAGGGTCCTGCTAAGCCGGTGCTACTGGGGCAGCGTCGAGTGGAGCTGGAAGAGCTGCCCGAACTGAAGAGTGGGGGCAAGCGGGCTGTTGTCGTTGTGGACAGTCCTGACTGCATGATCAGGGAGACATCCCACATGTGTAGCACAGAAGCAAGACGCCCTGCGGCGCAGCTTCCTAGGCTTGGGTTTGCCCCAGTGTAGACCATAAATAGGAACATTTCACTGAAGAGCTGGCCTCAGACGGTCTGCACCCCAGGACGTTGATAGGGTGTCGAGCCTGATGAAATGCGGCTGAGCTGAGAATTGTTGTTTGCCTCTACGGGGCCTGACTGGCTGCCTGCCTCGGGGGACGCGCTCGACATTCTGGCGGCTGGAGGCTTGCTGTGTGTCTTCCTATGAGTCACGTCGTGATCGGATCAGGTTCCTTATGCACGCTCTTTAATCTCCGCGTAGCTGCCATCAGTGCTTGCAGTCATGGGTCCCTAAAGCTGCTGCTACCTGCCAGCAGCCATCCTAATGTATTTGTCCAGACCCTTTTGAAACTGGATGCCTCCTAATCGTAGGGTCTCGCAACCAGTGGTGGACAGCATATCGGCTCAGGAAGAAAACTCCGGCCTCGTAGCTCATCAACTAGTATCCGCCTCCTTGCTTGAGTCACAAATCTACACAGCGCCAGCTCGTCCAGAGCTCGACTGAAGGAAAATATTTCCTGTTGAAGCGCTCGGTGAACGTTCCCATAGCTTTGCGTCTGCTCCAGATGCAGTTTCTCAGGGCTGGCCCACTCCAGATAGATCGAGCATGTCGTTGAGCTGAATATCCATAAGGTCCACCCATTCTACAGGCGACAATGTGGGTTCACCGTTGAGAATCGGTCTCAGTGACCTTTAGAACCCTCTGCTGTAGGATGTCTCGGCACCAGAGAAAGAAGGAGGCTGCATTACCGGCAACTCCTATAACACTAGTGTTCTTCTCAGCGAGGAGGATGCTGTTGCTGAGCTTCTCGACTGCCAATTGCCCAGCCAGATGCTGGCTGATCGTCACCAGTCCTGATATCATTTTACGCAAAAAGTTTAGCAAGGAGTCCACTTCGGCGTCGTGGACGCAGCTATCTACCGCGATACGGGTTACCATTGGCTCGTGTACCCACCATGGTTCTGAAGGGAAGATCATCGAGGATCAAATTATTGCCAGGAAGCAAATAAGAAAATCAAGGTCCAAAGCTAAAACTAAAATTTTAGTAAAATAGGAACTAAAACATATGTTATTTAAGTATAAATAGGATAAGGTTCAAATAAGTCTTACGGATGAAATTGATATGCATCTAAATTATTGATTACTATTCTCACTGGTGGGGAACTCGGCTCGACATGACCTGCCGTGGGCACCAAAAAACCCATGAGTAGCTGGAGAGAGAGATGGAGAGAGAGAGAAATAAGAGAGAGAGAGAGAGAGAGAGGACGTGTGAGTGTGGGTGAGAGAGGGGGACTTTTGAGGAGTGGGGGAATCACGAGGTGAAGAAAGAGATGCGGGAAACATGGGGAGGAAATTAAGGAGTGGGGTAGGGGGAGAGAGAGTATGAGAATGAGAGAGATGAAGAGAGAGAGATACAGAGTGAAATACCGGTGAGAGGAAAAACACAGGGAAAAATAACCCTTTAAATAATTTTAAAATATCATAAAATTTATTCAAATAAATATTAAAATTTATGGTCAAAATAATAATAACAATAACAATAATGAATAATTAACTATTAATTTAAAAATTTTACCGAAACAATTAAATTTATAATTAGCAAAACTATTAAAATAATATAATACCGTATTTTTAAATCGTAGAAAATTCTAGAGAAATTGGGAAAATACAAATACTCTTTTAGAAAAATAACATGTAATATTTAAATATCAGAAAATTATTTAAACCCGCATTAGAAATTTACGGTCATTACATCCTACCCCCCTTAAAACAAATTCCATCCTCGGAATTAAAACAAGGATGAAATATAAAGACAGATTCATCTCAACTCATATAAAGTTTCAAAATATATTGCATATCCATAAATAGGAAAAGTCATACAATGCGTTTTAAAATAAGATACAAGACAAGGTAGCTAGGATTCAGAAAATAGACGATGGTATCGCTGTCGCATCTCAGACTCAGTTTCCCAAGTCGACTCTCCAGGAGAATCTGGGTGCCACATCACATGAACAAGCGGAACGGCCTTGTTCTGGAGGGTCTTCTCCCTTCGGTCAAAAATCGCCACAGGCTACTTCTCGTCTGTCAAATCGGATCGCACCTCAATCTACGAGAAATCTACGACATGACTCGGATCTCCAACGTATTTTTGCAACTGAGAAATATAGAATATGTTATGCACTCCAGCCAGGGCGGGTGGTAATGCAAGTCAGTACACCACTTCTCCAACTCTCTCTAATACGTCGAAAGGTCCTACATATCGCGGACTCAACTTCCCACGCCTTCCAAAGCGAATGGTGCCTCGGTTGGGGGAAATCTTCTGGAACACATGATCTCCTGGCTGAAACTCTAAGTGCCGGCACTTCGCATCTGCCAAATGCTTGAATCTGTCCTGCGCTATACGAAGTCGCTCCCAGATGATCCTGACTGCATCAACTGATCTCTCAATCAACTCTAGCCCAAAAATCTCTCGTTCACCAATATCGTCCCAACTCAACGAAGAACGGCACTTCCTGCTATATAGTGCTGCAAAAGGGGCCATTCCAATACTAGCCTAGAAACTATTGTTGTATGCAAACTCCACCAAATGCAAGTGATCTTCCCACGATCCGTGAAAATCAAGCATACAATCTCTAAGCATATCCTCTAAAATCTGAGTGGTCCTCTCCGACTGCCCATCGGTCTGAGGATGATAAGCTGTGCTGAAACTGAGACTGGTCCCAAGACTCACCTGTAAACTCTTCCAGAACTCTGAGGTAAATCGGGTATCGCGATCCGAAATGATGCACACTGGAACTCTGTGCAATCGTACGATCTCCTGCAATACTAGAGATTTACTAACACTCTTGGGAAAGGAACTCATTGAAATATATAGAGATAAATATTTTACCTCCATGTATCTCTGAGCAAGATGCTCCATTGACTGTCCCACTCGGAATGGAATGAAGTGAGCCGATTTGGTTAATCGATCTACGATCACCCAAACAGCATCATTCTGTCTAGTGCTCCGAGGTAAGCCATTAACGAAGTCTATGGTGGCATGCTGCCACTTCTATTCCGGAATAGGCAATGGCTGCAAAAGATCTGCTATGCGCTAATGCTCTGCCTTCACTTGCTGACATACAAGGCACTTAGCCATACTACGAGCCACATCTCTCTTCATACCATGCCACCAAAAGTTCAGCTTCAGATCCTTATACATCCGGGGTGAATAGAATACGATGAGCTATGAGCTTCCCGTAATATCTCCTCTCGAACATCTCCTTCTGGTACACAGATACGACTCCCAAATCGTAAGGATCTGTCCTCATAAACAACAAATTTCGGCCGAAGGCCAGCCACTGCTAACTCTCTGCACTTTTGAAGAAATGAGTCACCTGCTTGTGCAGCCTTGATTCGCTCGACCAATGTCGATTGAATCTGAAGATTCATCAAAGAAGCACCTGCTGAAGTCTCCACTGAGCCGTGAGGGTCATGATTGCCGACAAACGACTCAAAGCATCTGGTACCACATTGACCTTGCCAGGGTGATACTGAAGATCAATGTCATAGTCCGCCATCAGCTCTAACCATCTGTGCTGTCTCATGTTGAGCTCCTTCTGCGTAAAGATGTACTTCAAGCTCTTGTGATCAGTGAACACCTTCACTTGCTCTCCCAACAAATAATGCCTCCAAAGCTTAAGGGAAAAAATCACAGCTGCCAACTCCAAGTCGTGGGTAGGATAATTCTGCTCATGCTTCTTCAACTGACGAGAAGCATATGCTACCACATGACCATCCTACTGAAGAACGCATCCCAATCCTCTACCTGATGCATCGCAAAACACCTCAAAGTTCCCACTCTTATCTGGTATCGTCAAGACTGGGGCCGAAATCAATCGAGACTTTAACTCCTCAAACGCCTGCTCACAAGCATCGGACCAAACAAATCTAATGTCCTTCCTCATAAGTCGTGTCATTGGCTTCATGATATTCAAGAAATCCTTGATGAAGCGCCGATAATATCCAGCTAGCCCCAGGAAGCTCTTAATGTCAGATACTGTCCTAGGGGTAGGCTAATTCCTCACTGTAGATACCTTTTCCAGATCCACTGATATACCGTCTCCTGACACCATGTGTCCTAGAAATGCGATGCGATCTAGCTAGAACTGGCACTTGCTATACTTGGCGAACAGCCGATGCTCTCTCAGGGTCTGCAACACGTACTGCAAGTGCTCTGCATGCTCCGCTTCACTCTTGGAGTATACCAGGACATCATTAATAAAGACTTCTACAAACTTGTCCAGCACATCATAGAATACCAGATTCATCAGGCTTATGAATGTCGCTGGTGCATTAGTCACACCAAACGACATCACTAAGAACTCATAATGTCCATATCTCGTCTGGAACGCAGTCTTAGGAACATCAGAGTCCTTGACCTTCACTTGGTGATATCCACTCCGCAGATCCAGCTTAGAAAATACTCTCGATCCTCCTAATTGGTCGAAGATATCATCAATACGGGGAAGTGGATACTTATTCTTCACTGTCACAGCATTCAACTCCCGGTAGTCGATGCACATTCGCTTGGATCCATCCTTCTTACCCACAAGAAACATAGGTGCTCCCCAGGCCGATACACTGGGTCGTATCAAGCCTCTCTGCATAAGATCATCCAACTGAGTCCAAAGCTTGGTCAACTCAGCCGGAGGCATACGATAAGGAGTCTTGGAGATCGGAGCAGTTCCAGGCTTCAATTCTATGGAAAACTCAATTGCTCGATCCGGTGGCAACCCGTAAATATCATCGGGAAATACATCTTCAAATTCCCGAACTACAATTGGCTTCTCGGATTCCACCTGCATGGTAGCAAACGTCGCCTTCTTCGGTCTAGCTCTGTACTCTACAGGTTCGGCCGATGTGCTGCAACTGAGGAACTCAAACCTCGGGTGATCCGGTATCTCAAATACTACACTTTGACGACGACAATCAATGGTGGCAAAGAATGACCCCAACCAATTCATCCCAAATACTGCATCAAAGCTCGGCAAATCAATCACCAGAAGATCTGCAAAGAGCTCTCTCCCGCTGATAACCACCGGACATGCTTCATAACGACCGGATGCTACTAAAATACCACTACCAGTGTTGATATTCCAGCCCATAGTCAGAGGAGTTATAGGAAGAGAGTGAGCACTCGCAAATCGACGAGACAAGAAACAATGAGAAGCTCTAGAGTCAAAGAGTGATAAAGCAGGAACGGAAGAAACAAGAACCTTGCCTATTACAGGAGGAGATAATGCAACTAAACTTCGCACTCATAAAAAATCCTATTATGATATCATCAAGTAATGCTAAATAAAGAAGTTCATATGCAAATAAAACTAAGATGAACAATTCTTACCAGTAATAACCTAGTCGTTCGCTTCAGCTTCCACAGCTGACATCATAAACGTCTGTCGCTGTGGTTGTTGCCGTTGCACTTCCTGATAAAACTGCTTATGAGGAAGAAAAGGCCCTGCTCAGGGATAGGGTCCCTGCTAAGCCGGTGCTACTGGGGCAGGTCGAGGTGGAGCTGGAAGAGCTGCCCGAACTGAAGGTGGGGGCAAGCGGGCCTGTTGTCGTTGTGGACAGTCCTGACTGACATGATCAGGGGATCCACATGTGTAGCACAGAAGAAGACGCCTGCGGCACTCCTGCTGGGTATGCCCAGTGTAGACATAATAGGAACATTTCACTGAAGGCTGGCCTCGAGTCTGCACCCCAGGACGTTGATAGGGGTGAGCCTGATGAAATGGCTGACGCTGAGAATGTTGTTGCCTCTACGGGGCCTGCTGCTGCTGCCTCGGAGGGGGACGCTCGACATTCTGGGCTGGAGCTGCTGGTGTCTTGCTATGAGTCACGTGTGAGTCATCAGGTTCCTTATGCACGCTCTTAATCTCGCGTGCTGCATCCAGTGCTGCATCATGGGTCCCTAAAGCTCTACCTGCCAGAGCCATCCTAATGTATTTGTCCAGACCCTTTTGAAACTGATGCCTCCTAATCGTAGGGTCTGCAACCAAGTGGGGAGCATATCGGCTCAAGGAAGAAAACTCGGCCTCGTACTCATCAACTGTTCGCCCTCCTTGCTTGAGCTCAACAAATCTACACAGGAGCTCGTCCAGAGCTGACTGAGGAAAATATTTCCTGTTGAAGCGCTCGGTGAACGTCTCCCATAGGATTGGTCTCTCCAGATGAGTCTTCTCAGCTGCCCACCAGATCCGAGCAGTGTCGGTGAGCTGAATATCCATAAGGTCCACCCATTCTACAGGAGCAATGTGGGTCACCGTGAGAATGGTCTCAGTGACCTTTAAGAACTCCTCTGCTGCTAGATGTCCTTCGGCACCAGAGAAAGAAGGAGGCTGCATATACCGGAACTCCATAACACTAGGTTCTGAGCGAGGAGGATGCTGGTGCTGAGGTTCTCACTGCAATTGCCCAGCCAGATGCTGCTGATTCGTCACCAGTCCCTGAATCATTACCAAAAGTTAGCAAGGGTCCACTTCGGGCGGTGGACCACTACTACCGGACGGGTTACCATTGCTACGTGTACCCACCATGGTTCTGAAGGGAAGTCAACGAGGATCAAAATTATTGCAGGAAGAATAAGAAAATCAAGGTCAAAAGCAAAACTAAAATTTAGTAAAATAGGAACTAAAACATAGTTATTAAGATAATAGGATAAGGGTTCAAATATAGTCTTACGGATGAAATATGATATGCATCTAAATTATTCATTATATTCTCACTGGTGGGAACTCGGGACCATGACCTGCGTGGGCCACCAAAAAAACCTGTCACGCCCCGCTTCCTAAAATACCAGGGAATTGGAACATGAACAAGCCCGCGACATATTAGATTGAGGAGAAATAAGTACTAGACCCCTTCTGCTCAATCTAATACGCTAAGCATCAAGCAAATATAAAACAAAGGCACAGGTCCCCGATCACAGTGGCGAGAATATAATAAACAACTCGGAACCAAAAGATACATATCACAACTGAAATGATCATCCAGACATAATATTCGGGCCAAACATGCCCTTATACAAAGCTATCTGAATACTAGGGAAAATCCAGACATAATATTCGGGCCAAACATGCCCTTATACAAAGCTATCTGAATACTAGGGAATATAAAAATAGTACATCGACCAACAGAAATAAAAGTACTGGAAGGTAAACTAGGATCATCGGCTAACTATAAAGAGGTAACTAAGCTTCGACTTGTTCTTCTGCTCCGTCTGCAAAGCCTTCCTATGGAGGATCCTCTGGCTCCTGTACTACTCCGAACTATAGCTGTCCGTCCTCTAAATCTGATGTACATCCCGAGAGGAAAGGAGTACGTCAGCATGCATCGCACACGACAAGATCCCAAAAGGAAGAATAGAAACAGTCGTGCGACCAATGCAATAATAGTAATAACAATGGAAACATGCAACTGAAATACTAATAATCTATATAATTTACTATTAGAATAAAATAATTAGAATAATCCAAAATCAACCAAGTAACAAGTCGATCATGCAGCTACCGATCAGAATAATCATCCAAGCACAGGGTCATACACTAGATGGAATTAATACTTAAAAATCTACAACTCGAGACGTAGTACATCGAGCAAAATAATCCAAACAAGGAAACCCTCATGTATATACCATATGTCTCAAATTGTAGATAATTAAATATTAATTCCAATCCATGTATGAAAAGAAACATAACTGGTCTGTATCTCACAAGAATTCATACATAGCCAAGAAACGAGGTCATGTAACTAGCCATCCTATAACAGGTCGCTGGTTCACATCTCACACAGAGTCCACACTCATATCAATGGATAACTGACCGTTCACAAATCCCCTACGTGCACCCAATACGCCGCTACACAAGATCGGTCAGAGGGCTACATGCAATCCGATTTTAACCTGGTCCGAACTCAAGCTAAACTCGGGTGAATGTCAAGATCACGGACCGAAGTGACTACACAAGCTTCACTTTGACCTAACAAACCAACCCCAATGCTACACAAAATCACGGGGCAAGCCTGAAAGATACATCAACAGTCTTATCCGATACATGAACACGAACTTTCCCATCCTAACTCTTCATGTTTTGCTAAGTCAACACGAACTTTCCATCTTTCCTTTTCAGCCAAACTTATAAAAGTTAAAGCCGAAATCGAAATTTCCCCTCAATAAATGAGGAACTCTTTTCTTGGATCAAGCAGCCAATCCTATAAAAGTTAGGGTTGCTTGAATCTTTTTGATTCTCGGAGTGGAGATCCCACTCCTAGTTTCATCTTTCCGGATTCAGGGGTGGAGATCCCACCTCGAGTTTCCTTTCCAACTGGAGATAGAATATAAAATTTTTCCTCTTCAGTGTTGGGAGATAGAATATAAAATTCTTTCTCTTCCTTTTTTTCGGGTTCGTCTTTACCATAAACAAGACCTAGGGACAGAATATAAAATTCTTCCTCTCCAGTATCGGGTTTGTCTTTACCCTGAGAAAGATATAATTCTCAACTTCCAATCCGCGTACTTCATGTACGGGGAATTTTATCTCGACTCCTAAACAGAGATAAGCCTATGCCTAACACGCGTTGCCGGTTTAGTCTTTCACCGAGTGGAAAAAGACACCAGAATATAAGTCTGGGGACCCTTATCCCGAATCCTAAGTGAGGATGAGTCAGCACCTAACACGCGTTGTCGGGTGCCATATTCCCGTAAGAAATGGTAAAGTCTATGTATTCAAAATCATAGCACCAAGTCTAGGAGAATTAACTCTCTTAGCATAACGTTACATGTGAAACGAGTTTTAATAATTCACATGCTAGCCCGATTCAAACGGTAATCGGTAAAGGCACATCAAACCCGTTAAAGGCTGAGGTTTTGCCAAAAATCCTAAGTGTGCGCCTAACACGTGTTTTCGGATGCCATATTTCCATAAGAAATGGTGAAGTCTATGTATTCAAAGTCATAGTATTAAGTCTAAGTGAATTAATTCTCTTAGCACTACGTTACATGCGTAACAGACCAAAACAATCCGCATGCTAGCCCGACTCAAACGGTAGTCGGTAAAGGCTCATCAAATCCGTTGAAGGCTGAGGGTTTGCCAAAAATCCTATAAATATTATGGTTGATTATTCCAAACAGAATAGAACATCATAATAAAAGAGGTATAATTAACAAAAAAGAAATATCTTATATTAATGAAAATTGAGTTTGCAGGTACAAGAGTTACGATCAATCTACATTAAGTTTGTGACTATGGATTTGTTGTTCAAGTTTAGTCAATTCCTCTGTATAAGTTCGCTCAAGCTCACACTGCAATTTGACCTTGAAGGATTCCTCGGTAAGGGATAATGTTTTCGTAGCCTCTTGTTTGATCTTGGCTAACTTTTGTTTCGAGAGCTCCAATTTCCCAGATATCATAACTTGTGAACGCTCTAAGTCATCCTTCGTCATTCCCAAGATAGCCAAGGCCTCTTCCTCTGCCTTGAGCTCCTTTTTGAGTCGCTCTATCTTAGCCTCACCCGACGTAATGGAGGATCTGAGTTGACACAAAGATGTTTGTTTCTCAGCAAGGGCGGCCTCCATTTGATCCACTCGACTTTGTTGCTTTTGAACCTCAAGTCCAACAAAGGCTAGAGTGTCGCGCCATACTTGTAGACGAGATTCCATCTGGGCGGCTATGTACGTTGAAGTACCAGCAGCCTTTAACTCTTGTAATAGTTGAAATTCGCGCTCCAGCCTGTCCAAATCGTCAACAATAGCTTGCGCCAGATCCGGTGACCCCACTTTCTCTATAACATTTATTTTGTTGGCCAACGTTGGTTTAAATTGATGAAAGGAAAATCCCTTAACGAGAAGCTTATCAATCATCGCATTCACGAAGAAGAAGAGAGAGCCGACTTCCATGCAAAGCAGGGCTTGGTCCGGGTCGTCATTAGATAGCAAGGCTTTGACCACATCACTAAGCCGAGGTGACCCTGCAAGGAAAAGAGGATATAAATATACTTGAAATCTTGGCAAAGTTCTAAATCAGTATCAGCACAAAGTTTACCAAAATCAAGTGATGTCTCCTCAGGTTGATGTCCCACACTTGGTTCTGCCGGCATGACTTCTTGGACTTTTAAGACTGTCACCGATGTCGCAGCCGTTGACGTACCAACCCTATCAGTTAGTCTCACGACCTGCTTAACAGGGTTAATCCCCGTAGCTGTAGCAGTCGCTTCGATCATAGGGATTGGGAGCTGAGTTGAAGCAACTGACGACTGAGCCTTTACGATAGTTCCTGCCAGCAGTAAGAAATCAAGACCCTCAAGATTGTTAGATATCCCAACAATGGTAGTTGCATCAGTCTTAACGACTGGTCCTACAAGTATGACTCCCTTAAGGCTAAGTAAAACTGATAAGGGTCTTAACGACTGGTCCTACAAGTATGACTCCCTTAAGGCTAAGTAAAACTGATAAGGGAATAACTTTCACAGAAGGACAAAATCCATACCCCTTAAGGCTAAGTAAAACTGATAAGGGAATAACTTTCACAGAAGGACAAAATCCATACCAGCAGAGGAACCAGGCCCGATGACCGGTTTAGCAGTGTCGATAACCGGTTCGATAACATCTTGACAAGTTTGTTCTGACAACATCTCGTCAAGTAGCCTGTCGCCAAAGCCCAAAGGGTCCTGTATGGGATCAGACGGAGGTGCAAATGTTAAGACATGGAAAGAGAAGTTGAAAATCAGTAATGAAAGAGAATTAAATTCACCTCCGGTGATGACGACGTGCTCTTCAATCCCAACGTCAACAATCGCCTCCTGTAGCTTTTCTAAAAGAGTCAGAAGCATGTAAGCAATTAGAGGGGGGACGAACTCTGAGTCGTTTAATACCCGAGATTGCCATCTAAAAGGTGTACTACCGGTAATAGGAGTACCTGGGCTAGCAACCACCATGGACAAATCAGTTCCAACACCCGCCAAATCCTGACCCACGACCTCATCTGCTTGTGGCTCAAAGCAAGATCCCTTGAAAAAGGTTAAGTCGGGAGAAGGGGGATCGTACATCATCGTGCCTTCATCATGACCCTCTAAAATATAAAACTTACTGAGTTCAAAGCTCGGTAGAAGAAAAGATTGAAAAGATGACAAGAGTTAGAACATTACCTTCCCCATCAATGGGTGCATCGTCGGCCGCCTCTGTTTGAGAAGCTTGAGGTTTAGCGTGACGCTTGATGGTCAACTTCAGCCATTTTGTAGGACGGGTCTCTTTGAGATCCACGGGTCTATCTTGTGTTGATATGACATGCGACTCATTTTGCGATCCTGCCTGAGCTATGGCCCGAGATCGAGCACAGGTAATGAGGCCACCTTTCTCCTCTTCCTCCTCGGAACCTACATCTGAAAGTTCAACCATCATTCTATTATAAGTAGGCAAAATTCTCTACTTCTTTCGAGCTTTAAGTCGACGAACTCGATCAACGATCGATAGATCCCATAGCTCTTTGTAAAAAGACTTAGACAAACCTGCTGCGTGTTCCTCAAAGTCGCTGTTGACCTTCTTAGCACCACCAGCAGCGATTTCATCTTCTTCGGAAGTCTTCTCATTGGAAGCAAACGACTCCTCTTCTACTTCCTCCACTTTTTGCTTACCCTTGCCTAAGGGACCAGCGAGCCTGTGGTCGCGTTTCCTCTGTTCCTGCATATTTCCTTGAACAATCTTCTCAGTAATGCGCAATGCAGCTTTGGCCATTAATTCTTTAATTAATCTTAGAGGAACGGGCTCGATGGCTGTCATAATCCATTTGTAGCATAAATATGTGACCTCTAAGTGGCGATCGGTATTTGGAAGACTGAACTTGGCACCAGTACAGCCCGTCACATTCCACAGCCAAGCACAAACGTCGTCCACTAGTCCACCGTGAGTATGGAACTGTTGGTTCAGATTCCCGACATATAACTGGTCGTACCCAAATTGACGGGCGAACCGGCACGGCAAATAGGGCTCTAAATAACAGCACCCCTTTACTCGGAAAAGAAGATGGCCAGGCCTTATATTCATGAGCCACCTAAAACATCCAACATCGAGGAAAGTCCGATCGGTTCCGGGCGCTTCTATGTCAGCAAGCATCCCACCATATTTGCTGGAAAAGCAAAGGAGACATGGGTTGATTACCCAGCCCTTGTGTGTATGCAAATTCTTCCTGACTTCCGAGAGGTCCTGAGCTTTCCACCTACACCCTTCGAACAATTGTAGCAGAGGAGTAGATAGATTCGCATTAGTAGGGGGCGACATCAAATCAGGGCGATGAAGAACCAACCACCCCATCAGATAAGTATATGGGAGTTCTGCCTTCACCACAGGGATCTTCGCGGATGGTGTCTCATCAGTTTGAGTAAAAGCCGTGACCACCTGACAAAGTCCGTGATGTATGTCGGCAATCATTACTGGCAAAAGAGATAGGCTTCTCCCATAAGTAAGCTGGACAGTCGGGAATAGTACCTCTATCGGCAGAGCATCTGAGGTCTGATATGGTACTACACACTTCTTCAACCAAAGTGCTATATAACCAGCCAATAAAGTTTTAGGATGGATGGGCTTCTGGGCATCCCATAAGAAAGTTTTGAATTTAGTCCCTGCAAGGAATTTATCTTGAGCACTCGCGATAGTAAAGGAGCGGGCACCGCACTTCTCAATCAATCTATTAATCTCCTGGGAAGTCAGCGGTTGCAACTCACAAACTTCCTCATTAAGTTTCTCCAAGTTTTTAAATAAATAGCAAGAGAATTGCTTCAAGCTTATTTGAGGAGACTTCTTCCTCGCAACCGGGTTAGTGCCGAATAAAGCAATCTGATAATGACACATGAGTTCCCATAACGTGTCATATCGAGCAAGCTTGTGGATCTTCAACTGATGTAGCTCCCGGTTAAAGGGAAAATATTCCTGATACGGTATATCTCCCAGTTGCAGTCCGGAGACTTTGTGCATCTTATGAAAAGGTAATCCTAATTCTCTGTTCCGTGTGAGAAAGGTGTTAGCATCTGGATTGTACAACTCTATTAATCCCATGAAATGAAGAGCGCTCACCGGTAATCCGTATTGGGTGGCCCGAATAGCTTCATACAATCTTATTAACTTTAACTCGGCACCCCACCAATGGAGGACATAACCTGTCATCCAGCCCCATCATGCTTTGTCTGAAGAATGAGACTAACCAAAGCACCGGTAATTTTTGATAGGTAACTCACGCCCTAGCTCAGAAAGGCAATTCTTCACAGTGCGAGCTATGATAGGTAGTTCCCCTTTAGGCGGGTCCTCCAATCCCATCACGCCCGGGTGTAACCCTGTAATGTGTTTTCTGCCACTAGAACCCGGAAGTGAATGGCTGGCAATGTATCCGCAAGGGATGTTGGTATGTTCTTCTATCAAGGTCCATGGCATCTGTCGCGTCACCGCTTGCTCGCACAATTCTGCTAGTGAATGATGACGAGGGAATGGAGGGAGATATAAGCAAGTTGTGTCACTGTGTAGCCACCGCTCATCTTCGAGCTTTTTGACATCTGGATCCGTCACAGAATCGCCAAACAGGTAATGTGTCTTCCTTAAAGGATGATCGGGATCCGTATCTTCAGCAAATGGCGCGTCTGTAATTAACTGGCACGTAATGCAACGACCCCCTCCCGTACTAACTTACAAAATTCATCTGGGAGGTCCAAAGCGAATTGAGAAGTGTGCGGGATCGATGCTGGGTTATCAACGGCAGTATAATACCTGCTCCTACGGCCATCTATCTCGAATTGAGAAAATGGCGTCGTTGGGTATTCAACTGAAATGAAGAAGGCGTGTTTATCGAACGCGTTCATGAAGAAATATTAATACAATACAGGGGGTTGAATTCTTTTCACCAATCCGTGAAATAGAGTCACCACCTTATAATTGGCGAGACGATTTTAGCGGGGGTTGAATTCTTTTCACCAATCCGTGAAATAGAGTCACCACCTTATAATTGGCGAGACGATTTTAGCAGTATTATGAACTCACAAGATAACGTACATAATAGAGTCACCACCTTATAATTGGCGAGACGATTTTAGCAGTATTATGAACTCACAAGATAACGTACATTTTCACGCAAATAAAGCGGTGATGTACCCTATCTTACGGAATGTGATACGGTAGAAAATCACCCCATATGTATTAGATATAGGTGCCCTGCAGGCAATTATTGTATATTGTAAAAAGGACCTATATGTATATAACATCCTTTAAATATACAGATAATGTCCTTAGAATAAATACTAGACTATCAGACATTTCGGATAGTGATCGTAATGAAGAGATCTGATTAGTCGGTAACGTATATTCTAAAATGTTCCTAGTTGATGAAGTGTTGAGATAGGACATCATCACTTTGGTTTAGACTAGTGTATGCTTTATTTCTCCTTTTGAAGGAGATGATCAATCTCTTAGATCATTGATGTGAGACATCAAGATACAGTATACAGGTGACTCATTAGTGAATGAGTTGACTGAACGACTCGCCGAGAACATCTAGTTGGTAATATACTTAACTGTCAAATAGAAGTTCTCAAGTGATATAGTACATAGTAGTCTCTTGACCTGAGGCATGAGTGCAATATCTTATATGTCAGTAAAGATGTATTTAGACTTTTACCTAACCACAGTTCTTATTGAATTGTGCATAACGGTTCTTGTTGGGTACATCCCGAGACATAAGTAGATATTGAGATGCCAAGAAGGGATTCGTCTCTCCCAGTATAGGGGTTGATGTCATAAGATTGTTTGATATAACTATAGCCTGGAAATCCTTGGCCAAGGTGAATAAGATAAACTGAGTGTCAGTTTGATCTTATAGGTTATGAGTTTAATATCAATAAACACTAATCAAGCTATTAGGGTTTGACAGTTTGCCATACCCTAGGCTCAATAGTTTGACATGGTTTGACGAAGAGACCGGACTGTACGGTATTATCATTGAGTGGTCCTGATAAAATTGGATAAGCATCTTGCAGACCTTTATCACAACTTATACCCGGGTGGTCTTCATGTGTAGCTAGCACCTCTGTTGTACTTATGGATATGATCCACTACCGAGTTTTTTAAGTTGGGCCCTAGAGTCACACCAAGCGCGTACTTGAATCCTATGAAACACAATTTATGGAGTGATGCGTATGATTGATACGCATATATGATTTCTTCCGGATACACATAAACGGTTATGTATATCGGTAAAATCGGAATGCTATGTGCTTAGGAAATGAATTCCAGTATTTTTCCCATAAAGTTAACTTTTAGTCAACTAGTTGACTTTTTGGTCAACAGTTGACTTTTGGTCAACTCTTGATTTATTTGGTCATATAGTGACTAATTAGTTAAAGATTGGAATAATACTATATACCGTATTTATGAAATACTGTATTAGTGATAATAATTTGGTATTCTCATTTATGAAATACACATACCATGTATAATGAGTCATGAGATGAGTCACTTAGTGGTATGGTTTGAGCACATGGTTTATTAGCACATGGTTTTGAAATGTAATGATTCATAAGATGATTCATTGCATGACTCACTTGATTAATCATTAATTTTTGATGATTCATTGCATGACTCATAGGATGAGTCATTCATATCATGAACACATTTCACTCTATAAATATGAGCTCTTTTTCTTATGGAAAGGTTAATGAAAAATTGGCTAAGTGTTTTTTCCATAAGAGAATAAAAGAGAGCTCTCCTCTTACTAAACTTTAGCAATCTTTGAGCAAGAGGAAGTAGTAGGATTTTAAGAACCCCGGGGTGGATATCTTGCCTTGTGTCTTAAGAAGACTCCCATTTTATCAAGCTCACTTGAAGACTTGGAGATCCACTACAAGGAGATTTTCTACTACAAGGAGCAAGAGCTAGGGGTTATTCGATCTTCCATCGAATCACGCTACGAAAGTATGACTTTCTAACTCTTGTATGCTCACTTAATAATAAGGATCATGTTAGATTTAATTAGACGATCCATATGAATATTTCATGCTCTCTACATGCTTAGTATTTTTGTACATACATGTCTTCCGCTGTGTATTATGCATGTAGACATAGCACGATTTCCTTCATGGTATCAGAGCTATGGTTCTATCTAATTGAATCTTAACATGTACATCTAACTCATGGAGGACCTTGTTCTTGCTTCTAATTTCTAGTTTACATGAAACTAGTTAATTAATTCAAGTTATTTTATAAAATAATTAATTACAACTAGTGTAGTTGTATGTTAGAAGCTTGTTAGTCTTTTTTGAGTTTGGATAATCCTTATGCTATCTAGTTTCCAATATGTTGCATAACTAGATAGATGCATATTTCTTAATGTTGATTAAGTTATATGATTTATCATCTTGCATGGATGTTATGTTTATGGATGGTAGTGGACAACTATTCTCTTGTATGTTTTGTATTGATGTAATAAAGTTAGAAATGTAATAATTATTTACGACCTCTTCCCTCCCCGAGCATGGGCTACGCCTACGGGTTTAGGCACTTGCTCACCGATCATGGGCTACGCCTACGGGTATAGGCCCTTGTTCGGGTGTGGGGGGGTATGGTTGCTTAGTTTAGTTATTTCATTTATAGCTTTTGCTTTATATTTAATGCAATATTATTACCCATCCTACGAGATGGTTTTTCCATTATAAATGGGGCTTGCACGTCCTATGTTTATATGATTGTAATAATACAGAGTTTGCAAGGGAACAAGCACCGCAAGGAGTTGCATATGGCTTGCTAAAATGTAATTAGTGTAGTTGCATTTTATTTTCTTTAGTTGTCCACTACCATTCTATATAAGTTTTACATTACATATGTTGATATGTTGGTTGTGCCCCAAATTGTAGATGTCAATACAATTGGGTGCTATTTTTTGCAAAGTTTATATCTCTATCTCACTAGAGAATAGTTTTTATTATAAAAACTCATTTTTTAAACTTTGTGAGACATGGCAATAAGAGTTTATTGACCATAGAGTGGTGAGATCGACATTAACATAGTGTTAGTGTGAAAGATAAATAAACCTAAAGCAGTTAAAAGAGATGTATTTAGAATGAGCTTTTAACTAGTGTCAAGGAAAGTAATTATGAGATATAGCTCATGGGGTGATGCCCAACTTAAGATTAGGGGTGATGCCCAATCTTTCGCGCTATAGTCTTAAAGAGAAGTGGTTACTTAATTAAGGTCCGATAAATATTCCCGGTGAATAGCTCGGAACCCTCCCACCAATCTTGCGCTTTCCTGGCTAGTTTAATTGTTGCAAGTATAAATATAGAGCATCTTTAAACTATATCAAGTTCGATTACGGTAAAAGATTTGAGAAATCGTCCGTAGCCCTCCATCATTTTAGTTAAATACTATTAAGCTTATAAATACTATGTTTGTTGGCATACGTCAAGGCATAACTATTCTATGGCTAAATAGTATTCATCTGTATATAAGATATAAGGATAGCTTAAGTTGGTTATGCAACTTTGTTGGCATACGTCAAGAGTTTGCATAAGTTAAATTTAAGCCAGTCAAGAAATGATGGGTACAAACTTGACTAGCATTTTATGATTTGTTGGCATACGTCAAGGTCATAAAAGACTAGGGGTAAAATCATATCAAGAATTACAAGAGTGTAAAAGACAAAAGTTGTCTACCAATTATTGAATGTGTTAATTTGTTGACATACGCCAAGGTTGATGCATTCAATGATAATTGGATCTTGATCCCACTTGAAAACAATGAGTTGTTTTCCGATCACCTATTATAAGGTTTTGAGGGACTCGAAAAATAGTGGGAGGCATAACTTAGATAAAAATAAACCAAATCTATTTTATGTATTGAACATCTGCTAAAATACCTTTTCTCTCTCTTTCAGGCCATTATGTCTGGTTTAAAACTCATATTGGAACAGAACAAGTTAACCGGTCCTAATTACAAAGACTGGTTGAGGAATGTTAAAATTGCCCTAACTTATGACAAAGTAGCATATGTCCTCACTGCGCCCGAACCTGTTCTAGGCCTAGAACCCACTATAGCGGAAACTGAAATCCGCAATACATGGGATAAAGATTGTTCACTTGCTCAATGCCTCACCATTGCCTCTATGGATTTGGTCCATCAGAGACAACATGAGAATATGGATATCAGATCCATATTTCGTAATACAGAAGAACTGTATGGCGAGCAACCGCGACAAATGAAGTACGCGGCGTCTAGGAATCTGTTCCAGACGAAAATGACTGTGGGATCTTCTGTTGGGGATCATGTCCTCAAAATGATCGCCTATGTCAATGAGCTTGAACTTTTGAACGTAGGCCTAGATGCAGATAGATATACAGATATCATTCTGCAGTCCTTGACACCAGCATACTCCCGATTCATATCACAGTTTTTGATGATGGATCTGGAGCCCACTCTTCCTGCCTTGCTTAATTTGTTAAGACAGGAAGAAAGTTCTTTGAAAAAGGGACAAACACCAGTCTTGGCTATAGGGCAATCTTCTTCCTCTTCTGGCAAATTGGTTGCTAAGAAAAAAGGAATGAAGAAAACTACTAAACCAAGGAAAGGTGTTAAGAAGGCTGTCAAGAAGGATAAAGGAAAGGCAAAAATGATGACAGCAGAATGCTTCCATTGTCATAAGTCAGGACATTGGAAAAGGAACTGCCCAGAATACCTAGCCTCACTCACCAAGAATAAGCAAGTTGTTGCTTCATCTACAGGTGTGTTTGTTACTCAGAATTGTTTTTCTATAAATCATACATCCTGGGTATTAGATACCGGATCAGGATCTCACATCTGTAATTTGTTACAGGGACTTAAAAGTTATAGAAAACTTGGAGCTGGAGAGATGACTATGCAAGTTGGTAATGGTGCAATAGTTGCAGCACTTGCAGTAGGGGATTTTCATCTAGCTTTACCAAATGGAAACGTTTTGATTTTAAATAGCTGCTATTTTGTACCAACTATGATGTGTAATATAATATCCATATCTTTATTAGATAAAGATGGATATGTATTTAAGTTGGAGAACAATGTTATGAATATCATATTTAATCAAAAGTTGATTGCTTATGGAACATTGTGCAATGGCATCTATATTCTTAATCAAAATACAATTCTGAACACTTATCACACTAATAAAAGAAAGCACTCAGTTATGAATGACGCTTTCTTATGGCATTGCAGACTTGGTCACATTAATAAAGAAAGACTTGGCGAGCTTCATAAGCATGGATATTTAGATCCATTTGACTTTGAGTCTTATGAGACTTGCAAGTCTTGTCTTAAAGGTAAAATGACCAAGACTCCATTTACAGGAACTGGAGTAAGAGTTACAGAACTCTTAGGACTGATACATAGTGATGTATGTGGTCCTATGTCTACAATGGCCAGAGGTGGCTACTCCTACTTTATTACTTTTACTGATGATTTTTCAAGGTTTGGACATGTGTTTTTGATGAAACACAAATCTGAAGCACTTGAGAAATTTATCGAGTACAAAAATGAAGTAGAGAACCAAACGGGCAAGAAAGTTAAAATTCTTCGATCGGATCGAGGAGGTGAATACTTGAGCTCGGAATTCTTAGGTATTTTAAAAGAGAATGGGATTCTCTCTCAGGTTACTCCACCCTTTACACCACAGCTTAACGGCGTGTCAGAAAGAAGGAATCGTACCCTATTAGATATGGTACGTTCCATGATGAGTAACACTGAGTTACCTTTTTCATTCTGGGGGTATGCATTAGAAACAGCAACACACTTACTGAATAGGGTTCCAACTAAAGCAGTGCCTAAACCTCCATATGAGATATGGAGTGGGAAGAAACCACATCTTAATTATATTAAGATTTGGGGATGTCATGCTTATGTAAAGAAGCAAGATCCCAAAAAGTTAGAGGCACGCTCAGTATTATGCAAATTTGTAGGATATCCAAGGAATTCCATTGGATATCAATTCTACCACATCGATGAACAAAAGATAATTGTTTCTCGGCATGCCACCTTCTTAGAGAAGGAATTTCTTGAAAAAGAAATTAGTGGGAGCATGGTAGAACTGGAAGAAATTTCAGAGATACAAAATATTACTGATAAATTAGTGGAACCAGCAAATTCAGTTATACCAGAAGAACCTCAACCACTCCACAGATATCCAAGGCGATCTCATGCACCTAAGACACAATATAATTTTTTAGTTGAAGGTGGCATGTTAGATCACGTCATAGATGATGACGAACCTTTAAGTCATCAGCAAGCCTCTGAGAGTAGGGACTCTGTTGCTTGGCATGATGCAATAAAATATGAAATAGACTCTATGTACACCAACAAAGTATGGATATTAGACAATGCTCCTAAAGGGGTGATACCCATAGGTTGCAAATGGTTGTTTAAGAAAAAGTTGGGTGTAGATGGAAAAGTAGAGACTTTTAAAGCTAGACTGGTAGCTAAAGGTTTTCGTCAAAGACCTGGTTTGGACTACGATGAAACTTTTTCTCCAGTGGCTATGCTCAAGTCTATTCGGATCCTACTTGCTATAGCTGCTCACTATGACTATGAGATCTGGCAAATGGACGTTAAAACTGCATTTCTAAATGGTGATTTAGAAGAGTGCATATATATGACGCAACCAGAGGGTTTTGTAGTTAGTGGGAGCAGTGGAAAAGCATGTAGATTGCTTAAATCTATTTATGGACTGAAGCAAGCATCACGGAGATGGAACATCTGTTTTGATGATGCTATCAAAGAGTTTGGTTTCATCAAAAATCCAGATGAACCATGTGTGTATAAAAGGATAATTGGGAGTATTATATCGTTTCTTATTTTATATGTAGACGATATACTCTTAATCGGTAATGACATACCGTCATTACAAGCGGTTAAAATTTGGCTATCAAAAAGATTTTCCATGAAAGATTTAGGTGAAGCATCCTGTATACTGGGTATTCAGATCTATAGAGATAGATCTAAAAGGATGTTAGGATTATCGCAATCTAGATACATTGGCAAAGTGCTAAAACGGTTTAGCATGGAAAATTCCAAGAAAGGTTTTGTACCTGCATCTCCTGGAATCTCCCTCTCTAAAAAGATGTCTCCCCGGACTGATGAAGAGAGGAAACGCATGAGTCTAATTCCTTATGCCTCGGCAGTAGGATCGATCATGTATGCCATGTTATGTACTAGACCAGATATCGCTTATTCACTCAGTTTGGTAAGTAGATACCAATCTGATCATGGAGAAGAGCACTGGAAAGCGGTCAAGAATATACTTAAGTACCTTAAAAGGACTAAAGAGTTATTTTTGATATACGGTAAAAGTGACCTCCGAATGGAGGCTTTTTCCGACTCAAGCTTTCAGAGCGATATCGATGATAGTAAGTCTGTATCAGGATATGTTTTCACCCTCAATAGAGGAGCTGTCAGCTGGAAAAGTTCCAAGCAGGATACAGTAGCAGACTCGACTATGGAAGCTGAATACATTGCAGCTAATGATGCAGCTAAAGAAGCTGTCTGGATGAGGAAGTTCCTTTTAGAGCTGGAAGTTGTTCCCACCATTAAAGATCCAGTACCTTTATACTGTGATAATAATGCTGCAATAGCTCTGACAAAGGAACCCCGATCTCACCATAAGTCCAGACACATTCTGAGGAAGTATCACTTGATCAGGGAGATAGTTGATCGCCGGGAGATCAAGATTGAAAGAGTAGACACAAAAGATAATATAGCAGATCCATTCACAAAGGCAATTGCTCGTTCACAATTTGAGAAACTTGTTGAGCTATTGGGTATTAGATACTATAATTGGCCTTAGTGCAAGTGGGAGTTTGTTAGATATAGGTGCCCTGCAGGCAATTATTGTATATTGTAACAGGACCTATATGTATATAACATCCTTGTTCAAAATGATAGTATGCTATTTTGGTCAGATTTATCTGATGTTCTAAATATACAGATAATGTCCTTAGAATAAATACTAGACTATCAGACATTTCGGATAGTGATCGTAATGAAGAGATCTGATTAGTCGGTAACGTATATTCTAAAATGTTCCTAGTTGATGAAGTGTTGAGATAGGACATCATCACTTTGGTTTAGACTAGTGTATGCTTTATTTCTCCTTTTGAAGGAGATGATCAATCTCTTAGATCATTGATGTGAGACATCAAGATACAGTATACAGGTGACTCATTAGTGAATGAGTTGACTGAACGACTCGCCGAGAACATCTAGTTGGTAATATACTTAACTGTCAAATAGAAGTTCTCAAGTGATATAGTACATAGTAGTCTCTTGACCTGAGGCATGAGTGCAATATCTTATATGTCAGTAAAGATGTATTTAGACTTTTACCTAACCACAGTTCTTATTGAATTGTGCATAACGGTTCTTGTTGGGTACATCCCGAGACATAAGTAGATATTGAGATGCCAAGAAGGGATTCGTCTCTCCCAGTATAGGGGTTGATGTCATAAGATTGTTTGATATAACTATAGCCTGGAAATCCTTGGCCAAGGTGAATAAGATAAACTGAGTGTCAGTTTGATCTTATAGGTTATGAGTTTAATATCAATAAACACTAATCAAGCTATTAGGGTTTGACAGTTTGCCATACCCTAGGCTCAATAGTTTGACATGGTTTGACGAAGAGACCGGACTGTACGGTATTATCATTGAGTGGTCCTGATAAAATTGGATAAGCATCTTGCAGACCTTTATCACAACTTATACCCGGGTGGTCTTCATGTGTAGCTAGCACCTCTGTTGTACTTATGGATATGATCCACTACCGAGTTTTTTAAGTTGGGCCCTAGAGTCACACCAAGCGCGTACTTGAATCCTATGAAACACAATTTATGGAGTGATGCGTATGATTGATACGCATATATGATTTCTTCCGGATACACATAAACGGTTATGTATATCGGTAAAATCGGAATGCTATGTGCTTAGGAAATGAATTCCAGTATTTTTCCCATAAAGTTAACTTTTAGTCAACTAGTTGACTTTTTGGTCAACAGTTGACTTTTGGTCAACTCTTGATTTATTTGGTCATATAGTGACTAATTAGTTAAAGATTGGAATAATACTATATACCGTATTTATGAAATACTGTATTAGTGATAATAATTTGGTATTCTCATTTATGAAATACACATACCATGTATAATGAGTCATGAGATGAGTCACTTAGTGGTATGGTTTGAGCACATGGTTTATTAGCACATGGTTTTGAAATGTAATGATTCATAAGATGATTCATTGCATGACTCACTTGATTAATCATTAATTTTTGATGATTCATTGCATGACTCATAGGATGAGTCATTCATATCATGAACACATTTCACTCTATAAATATGAGCTCTTTTTCTTATGGAAAGGTTAATGGAAAATTGGCTAAGTGTTTTTTTCCATAAGAGAATAAAAGAGAGCTCTCCTCTTACTAAACTTTAGCAATCTTTGAGCAAGAGGAAGTAGTAGGATTTTAAGAACCCCGGGGTGGATATCTTGCCTTGTGTCTTAAGAAGACTCCCATTTTATCAAGCTCACTTGAAGACTTGGAGATCCACTACAAGGAGATTTTCTACTACAAGGAGCAAGAGCTAGGGGTTATTCGATCTTCCATCGAATCACGCTACGAAAGTATGACTTTCTAACTCTTGTATGCTCACTTAATAATAAGGATCATGTTAGATTTAATTAGACGATCCATATGAATATTTCATGCTCTCTACATGCTTAGTATTTTTGTACATACATGTCTTCCGCTGTGTATTATGCATGTAGACATAGCACGATTTCCTTCAATATGGCCTTAAGACGCGTTTTCCCCAAGCAAAACATATCCGATAAGCGTCCACCCCCACAAAGCGGGGATGTAATATAGAAGCATCCACCAAGGAGAACAGAGCGGGGATGTAATATAGAAGCATCCACCCCCACAAAGGAGGATATCAGCTCTTCCCGACTGCCTCACCAAGGAGGACAGAGAGGGGATGCAATATGCAACATGACATAATGAAGATTGAATTCATAAGCAGGAAATTATGTTCATAAACAAGAAATTATGAGAGCTTACTAGTGAAAGATGGACACTCCCTCTCAGGCGATTGAGTAGCTGAGCGGGTCCTCGGGAGGCGCAATCTCCTCGTCGACATGGCTAATCTATAATAAAGATCAACAGCTCAGTCAGATCAAGAATCAAGATACATGAATCGAAAGACTAAAAGGGAAATTGTGAATCTTTAATCAAAATTCTACAAAATGGAATTTTCCAGTTAAGGGTCTAATTAAACCTATACGGCTTTATCGATTCAAGTGAGAGGAAAATTAAATATGCAAGTCAATCAAACTAAGCGCCTCATACACGGCTCATATACAAGTTGAGTTCAAGTCAATTCTCGGCCATATCCAAATACGAATTCAAGGCATATAAGATTCTCGAGCCATACACAAGTTTGGATACAAATTATTTCGACCACATACAAGTTTGGATTCGGTCACATACGAGTTCAACCATGTACAAGTTTGAACTATACGAGAACTCAATCATATACAAGAGTAGCTCGAATTCAAGGCATATAAGGTTCTCGAGCCATACACAAGTTTGGATTCAAATTATTTTGACCACATACAAGTTTGGATTCAGTCACATACGAGTTCAGTCATGTACAAGTTCAAACCATACAAGAGTTCAATCATATACAAGAATTCAGTTATGCACGAATTCAATCATATACAAAGCTTGGCTATATACAAGTTCGAGTTTAATCATATACAAGAGTTCAATCATATACAAGAATTTAGTTACATACGAATTCAATCATATACAAAGCTCGGCTAAATACAAGTTAAGATTCTTAGTCAATACTTAAGTTCAGGAACAGATTCTACAAAAGCTCAGCTCGGCCATGGACAGATTCAACAAAGAACTCAGTCGGCCAACCATCAACCTCCCCCAAACAACAGGTTAATGAGTTCAATCCTCATTCTCAACCAGATGCAAACCCGAAGGTCAGAATCAACAGAAAGGGAACGTTCGGCTATGCACATTAACTCGAAACGTTCGGCCAGGCACAAAACCAAAATTTTGGCCATCAAGAAACCCAACATAAATTTCAGTTCCTCCCCAAAATTAAGAATTAGAGTTTCAACCTTCAATACTTGAGTTCACAGGCAAGAATTCAAAACTGCAGTGATCAAGCCATGAACACAATCAACCCAAAATTTCGGCCAACATTCAAAGCCTAAGCCCCAAATTTTAGTTTTATGCAGTTATCAAGTTATGAACGCGAACCAAAAAAAAAAAAAAATTCGGCCATCACAAGTTCAACCAAATCTCAGTTTCCCCCAAATTTGAAGAACTAGGGTTACAATCATTGAATCAAAGCTTGAGGAATTAGCTAAAATCAAAGCCATGAGAAGAAAACTTACCCAAGGTCTTGGAGTTTGAAGAGGAAGAAAGTCCCAAAGTGGCCGAAACCCTAGGTTTGGATCTCCCCTCTTTGTTCGAATCCGAATTGAAAGAAGAAGAGGGAGATGAGGAATTTAAAAGGAGGAATTTTGATTGAGTTGGGATTCTTGGGGTGGAAGGAGTCTTGGAGATTCAGAGTTTGGAGAAGAAGGAAATTTGAAACCGAAAAAAAAAAATTTTTGAGGAGAGAAAAGCTGGAACCAAGGAAGAAGAAATAGAGGTTTTTACCCCTTTTACAGCCCCCCGACCCGCGTTCTGCGGGTCGGACTCGTGCCCGACCCACGTGCTCACGGGGGGATTAATCCGACCCGCGATCACGCTGGTCGGATCCATCAGACCTGCGTGAACGCGGGTCTGACTCTCCTCGGCGCCCGTTTTGCCGTATTTTGGCTTGTTTTCGCCCATTTTCGGAATGTTCGGGGTCCGATCTCATACTCCTGGATGATTTCGCGGCATTTTGGAATGCTTGAGACCTAATTTTAAATTTTTGGTGGCTTCGCGGCATTTCGCTCATATTCAGAATGTTCGGAACGCAGTTTTATATTTTTTGGATGATTTCGCGGCATTTCTCTCATGTTCGGGATGTTAGAAACCTGATGTTATATTTCTACGTGATTTCACGGCATTTCGTTCATGTTCAGAATATTTGGGATCCAATTTCACATTTTTGGTATCATTGCGATGTTTTCGCCTATTATCGGAATTTTCGAGAGCCTATCTTATATTTCCGGATGACTTTGAAGCATTCCGCTCACTTTTTGGATATTCAGGTCCCATGCATACTCCAACGGATACACGAGTCTAAACTGTTTTCCATTGTTGATGGGAAGTTCCCGGAGAATATTAGTATAATAATTCTTAAGGATAACCCGGCAACCTCCGACGGGTACACGAGGTTAAACTGATTCCCAAAACTCCCAGGAGTACACGAGTATAAACCGGTTCTCATCAGGTTAATATGGAACCTTAGGGTCAACGCCGGTCAACGCGTAGCCCTAGGTCAATGCCGGTCAACAAGTCGTGATGAGAATCGATACGAAACCCTAAGGTCAACGCCGGTCAACGCGTAGCCCCAGGTCAACGGCAGTCAACACGTTGCGATGAGAATCGACAGGAAACCCTAGGGTCAACGCCGGTCAACGTGTAGCCTCAGGTCAACTCTGGTCAACGTGTTACGATGAGGATCGACACGAAACCCTAGGGTCAATGCCGGTTAATGCGTAGTCCCAGGTCAACGCCAGTCAACGCATTACGATGTAGATAATTAGTTTAAAAGTAAACTCAATGACATGAGCCAAAATCTACTCAACAATTCTGGTTCAAGGCTTCAACAACGGTCAGACGATAAATACAGCACCGGGAAAATTTTTAGCTATTCGACAAAATACAGAATAGGCTGAAATATGGAGAAGTCAAGAATTGAAACCAGCTGTAGGTCCTTTAACACCGACTGGAAGTAGGGGCCCATCATATCCAAAGCATTTCAGACTCCTCTATAAAAGAATGAGGCTGAAACACTTTGGAGGGGGTATCTGTAGGCGTCTAAAATTACCTATAAGTTCCTGCATGCAACTCAAAACAAAGAGTGGACGAGTCAAGAAGGCTCACTCAATCGACACGCGCATGTCAATCAGTTCGCGCGCGCCGGTCAACACGCGCGAGTCGGTCAACACTCGCGTGTCAATCAACTCGTACGCGTCGGTCAACACACGCTCGTCAATCAGTTCGTGGGTGTCGGTCAACACGCGCACATTAACCAGTTCGTGCGCGTCAGCCAACACGAGTGTGTTAATCAGCTCGCACGCGTCGGTCAACACGTGCGCGTCGGCCAACACGCCCGCGTTAAGCCCGCACGAAACTCGACGGTCAACACGCGCGCATCAATCAGCTCGTACGTGTCGGTCAACACGCACGCGTCGGTCAACATGCGCTCGTCAATCAGTTCGCGCGCGTCGGTCAACACGCGCTCGTCAACCAGTTTGTGCGCGTCGGCCAACACGCACGCGTTAATCAGCTCGCACACGTCGGTCAACACGCGCGCGTCAACTAATGCGCGTTCGACGATCAGTTCTGCAACGAAGCGTACAAGTCAACAAGTCGACCAAATATGCGAAATGGCAAAAAAATACAAGTCTCGGAAAGAAACGTGTCGCGTACAATAAATCGGTGAACCGTCCAAAAGTTCGGTAGAAACGACGGACCCACGCGAGCGCAGGACGGAACAGACCGACCCGCACAAGCGCGGGTCGGATCTGTCTGATCTGCGCAAGCACGGGTCAGACCTGTCTGACCCGCGTCACACAGTCTGAGGCCCAATCACATGTTTTGGTGGTTTTAAATCGGTTTTCACAGGATTTATCTATTTTAGGGGTTCCTAACTGACTTGATATCATCCCCAAACGTGGTTAGTCTGTTTTTAACTAAAGATAGAGCTAAATCACTTGTTCTCATCCAAATAACCGCACCCGAGGCCTATAAATATCAGCCTAAGGCTTCCATTTTTAAGATCTGGAATTTTATCAAGAGGACGAGGTGCTGCTGGATTAAGGAGTCAAGGAGCACGAATTTTCAGCAAAGGCCAATGAGATCCCGGCGAACTTCGGCGCAAAGGAGAAGTCATTCGAAGGATCTGAAGCCCGTACGTCCGTTCCTTGAGATTAGGCTTGGTCTTAATATTGAGAAGAGCCCTGATTTCGCATGGTCGATCTTAGCGCTTCAAATCAAATACTTCCTCGGCGAAGGCGAAGCTCTGCCGAATTTTTCATCAACCGGATCTGATTCGCGGTTGTCCACGGATAAACCCCGGCACCGGCGAAGAACCCACGCAAGCAAGAGCCGATAAACGGATCTTGTATTTATTTTCAAGAAAGTTGTAATTTTTATTTTCGTTATTTGAATTCTTTGTAAACGACTAAAGTTTAATGAAATCAATGATGAAGGCAGCTTTCAACGAAAACAATAAGTTTTAAGCAACTACCATATAGGTTGTGACATAAATAAACAAACCAACTTATGACATAGTTTTTGACATAAACATGAAACTAATCAAAGTACTACATGAGATGCATGCATGCTCCTCTAATATGAAGGGCCTGGAGGAGGTGGAGGTCCTTTAAAATATGAATCAAACTTTATATTTAAGTCTTGCAACATCTTCTTTATGTCATCCTGATTGCTCAAAATGGAAGAATTCTGAGCATATAGTGCTCATTGTCCAATCTCTAACTCAAGTATAGGAGTAGATAGGGTATTATATTAAGCATCTGAGAAGCATGAGGGATCAGTTTGCATTGGAGGTGGTATGTGACTTGAGGAAGGGCCTGCTTGATAAGATGATTGTGGAATTTCTTGTGGGATTTGTTCTTGATGAGGGTGAGGCTCATCTTGGGGTTTGGTCATGAAGTTAAAAGTTTGTTAACTTCATCCTAGTGAGGGCATTTGAATCAAAGAACTCAATTGAACGAATCATTGAATTTTCAGTTTCAAGATCAACATGGAAGGCTTCAAAAAATTTTGTTAAAAAAGCTCCAAACGGAAGAAATCCTCTAGGTAGAACCAAAAGATTTTCAAAATATGCTTCAGCCCAATTAACTTGAATATTTGCCATTATGGCATATATGGCTTTTGCTAAGTCTAGAGAGATGAAATGAAAGCTCCTGATTTTTAGAAACAAATTGTAAGCAAGGATACGAGCAATAAATCTAGGAATAGGTCTAAGTTTGTTAGAATGATTCAAGGGTTTTCCTTGACCTAGGAGAAAGATATGATTCGAAAGCAAGTCTTGATCTCTCATCTTAACATTATGAAGACTAACACCTTGGTAAGCGATATTGAAAATTTTTCCAATGGTTTTAGAAGTCAAATTAATCTTAATTCCCTTAACAAGAGTGTTGATCTTTTTAGTTTTGTTAACAGTTTCAAGACAAGTGATATTTATGTAAAATAATTGAACTAAGAGAGGATAATGGGGTTTTTTATTTTCAGATGAAAATAACTCTAGTAGTCCAACGTTGTCAAAATATGAACTGAAATTATGAGTTACAAAGTCTTCAAATTTAACAAAACGACCCAGTAGTATCTCAAAAGTTTGGAATTTTTTAAATTTCTCAAAAGAATTTGGATCTTTTGAGTATATAGTGTAGTCCTCAATAATATTTGAAGGACCTGACCTTTATCTCTTAGACCTAGACATGATTCAAGTAATGAATTTCAAAAGATCAAGTGTAGGAAACTTACCCAAGCTGTAGATACCCTAGAAGATGAAATTAGTTGGCTAATAGTGGTTGTAGTCGACTACAAGTACTGACAAACTCAAAAAATTAACAATTTGAAGAAGATTTTGAGAAGAGAGGAGGAAAAGTGATGCCCTAGGATGAGGGTTCGGTGTTCCAGAAATGGGGAAGAGGGGTTTCGGTTTTGGGAGAGTGAAAACGTGAGTGGGTGGAGGAGTTAGGGTAGTTTTCTTAAGCTAAAAATGAATGGTCAAGATTAGATCAAAAATTCAATCCTATGATCAAGATTTGATCTAAATAGAAAATGATATAGGGCTAGGATTGATCAAGTTAAAAATGAATGATTGAGATGAATTTAACTTAAGTTAAATGAGTGTTGGGTTTTGGGTTTGGTGGGTAAAGATACAATAAGATGAAAAATTATATATATGTGAAAAAGTCAAGCATGTAGTCGACTGCTAAGATAATTAGTCGACTACATTGTAGTTGACATAAAGCAGGTTTTCAATTTTTAACTCAGATTAGTCGACTACAATCACTATTAGTCGACTAGTTTGTAATTGACAGAAAGTTTTATTTCTGATGCACGTTAGAGTAGTCGACTACTAAGCTAATTAGTTGACTACTAATGATGTATATGCATATGTTTTGATCTTAAAAATTAATTTAAATCTATAATTTTACATATACCTAATTCCCTTCTTAATTTAACATTAATTTCTTCTTTTAATGGTTTGTGTTAGAATATCAGCAATTTGTTTATCCATTGATATAAAATCTAATGAAATAGCACCTTTAAGCACATGATCACGTAAAAAATAATGTCTAATATCAACGTATTTTATACGTGAATGTTGAATAGGATTTTTAGATAAATTAATGGCACTGGAATTATCCCACATTATGAAGGATGTAGGACAAACTATACTCTAGTCAGATAATGTTTGTTTCATCCATAAAACTTGAGCACATGCAAAACTTACAGCAATATATTCTGCTTCAGTTGTTGATAATGATATTGAATTTTGCTTTTTACTGAACCAAGATACAAGTGAATATCCTAAAAAGTGACATGTACCACTTGTAATTTTTCTATCGGATTTGCATCCTGCAAAATTAGTATCACTATATGATATTAAATTAAATGTGCTATTCTTTGAATAAAACAAACTAAAATCTGTTGTATCTTTAAGATATCTAAAAAAAATTCACTACTTTAAGGTGTGACTCTTTAAGATTAGATTGATATTTTTATCTTGCACATAAACAAACGCTAAACATTATATCAGGTCTACTAGCAATAAGGTAAAGAAGTTATCCAATCATACATCGATAAAGCTTTTGATAAACATTCTTATCATTTTCATCCTTGTCAAGAGATGTAGTAGTTCTTATTGGAGTTCGTTTGCTTGTAGTATTGTCCATTCCAAAGCATTTGAGTAATTCTTTTGCATATTTGCTTTGGTTGATGAAAGGTCCTTCCTTCAATTGTTTGATTTGAAGTCCAAGGAAGAAGTTGAGTTCACACATGTGACTCATTTCAAATTCATCCTGCATAGTCTTAGCAAACTCTTGACAAATATCATTGTTAGTAGATCTAAATATAATATCATCTACATATATTTGAATTAATAATATATCTTTATTTATTTTCTTAATAAATAGTGTAGAGTCAACCTTCCCAATTTTAAATCCGGAAGTCGAAAGAAAGTTCTTTAGTCTATCATACCAAGCACGGGGTGCTTGTTTAAGACCTTACAAAGCTTTTTTAAATTTGAAAACATGATTTGGAAAACTTTCATGCTCAAATCCGGGAGGTTGTTCTACAAAAACTTCTTCTTTAATAAATCCATTTAAAAATGCACTTTTAACATCCATTTGAAATAGTTTAAATCCATAAAACAAGCAAATACAAGTAATATTCTAATAGATTCTAAACGAGCAACCGGTGCATAGGTTTCATCATAATTAATATCTTCTTCTTGATTATAACCTTGTACAACCAATCTAGCTTTGCTTCTAATAACTTGACCAGGTTCATCCAATTTATTTCGAAATATCAATTTGGTTCCAATAATGGATTTATCTTGTGGTCTAGGCACAAGATCTCAAATATTATTTTTTATAAATTGGTTGAGTTCCTCTTGCATAGCAATTATCCAAAAATCATGTTTACATGCTTCTTTAATATTTTTAGGTTCAATTGTTGAAACAAAAGCAACATGAGTATATAAATCCAATTGTGATCTAGTTTGAACACCACGAGAAATATCACCAATGATCAAATCACGTGGATGATTTCTAACTTCTACATATGCTTAGTATCATTAGAATCATTAATAATAGGAGATGATTGATCATTAACATCATCATCATCATCATTATTATTATCACTAGTATTAACATAAGATTCATCAAAAGAAACATGCATTGATTCTTCTATTGTAGAAGTCTTTTTGTTAAAAATTCTATAAGCAAGATTCATCAAAAGAAACATGCATTGATTCTTCTATTGTAGAAGTCTTTTTGTTAAAAATTCTATAAGCGTTACTATGAATAGAATAACCTATAAAAATACCTTCATCAGATTCAGAATCAAACTTATCTAAATTTTCTTTTGTATTTAATATATAACATTTACATCCAAAAATTTTAAAATATGAAACTTTAGGAATGTGATTGTAAAATAATTCAAAACTTATTTTATTTAAAATGGGTCTTAATAAAACTCTATTTAAAATATAGTATGCAGTATTAATTGCTTCTACCCAAAAATATTTAGGAAGATTATAATCACATAACATTGTTCTAGCACATTCTTGTAAAGTTCTATTTTTCCTTTCAACAACTCCATTTTGATGTGAAGTGTAAGAAAAAGAAAATTCATGTGAAATATCATTTTTATTACAAAAATCAGAAAATAATTCATTTTCAAACTCACCACCATGATCACTTCTAATAATGACAATAATAGAGGATTTGATTTTGTACATTTTTACAAAATGTAGAAAACTCATCAAAAGCATCATTTTTATGCTTTAAAAGCATAACACATGTAAATCTTGAATAATCATCAAAAATGACAAATGCATATCAACTTCCATTTAAAGATGCAATTCTAGAAGGACCAAATAAATCCATATGTAATAATTCTAGTGGTCTACTTGTAGAAATAACACCTTTAGATTTAAAAGGTTATTTATGCATTTTTCCTTATTGACATGCATCACAAAAATAATTTTTCATATTTATAATTTTAGGCAAATCATTTACTAAACTATGTTTAGAAATACGTGAAATGTTTTTCATATTAATATATCAACATCTTTTATGCCATAATAATGAATCATCAATTGATGCAACTAAACAATGATCATTAGAATAAAAATTTTATGCCATAATAATGAATCATCAATTGATGCAACTAAACAATGATCATTAGAATAAAAATTCATGGATAAAACATATATATCTTTCTTTCTACGATGCAACTAAACAATGATCATTAGAATAAAAATTCATGGATAAAACATATATATCTTTCTTTCTACTTCTTTTAAATAAAATATTTTTTAAATCATTATCATAGATACGACATGAATCTTTTGCAAAAATAATTTTAAAATTATTATCACATAGTTGACTTATACTTAGAAGATTATATTTTAAACTATCTACTAATAAAACATTATCTATTAGTGGTTTGTCAATGTTACCTACGATTCAAACACCAATTACTTGACCTTTGTTTTTGTCTCCAAAAGTGATAGTTCCTCCCTTTTTGTATTGAACTGAAGATAACATTTGAGTATTTCCGATCATGTGTTTGGAACATCCATTATCTAGTATCCATTTTTCTTTTTGAGGTACCTGAAATATAGACATGTAAGCATTGATACCTTTTTTTATGTTGGGTCCATTGGATTAGCACTTAGGAGACCAAATCCATTTCAAATTTGGTTTCCCCTTGTTAACATAAATATAATTAGTGGAATTACATATGTTTTTCTTAAATTTGAAATATAAGTACTTCTTTTATGCAAACTTGTGTTTTTAGGCACCCAAATAAACATAGATAAAACATGATTATTTTTAGTATGAATATTCCTTGATAATGGTGTATGAAATTTTCTAACATTGTTATTCGTAGAAGATGATGCATGATTTGTCCAAGTAACATTATCATACTTCTTATCAACATATCCTAAACCAAACTTTTGATTTAAAGACTTTTGAAAAGATAATAAATCATGTAAGTCTTCTTTTCCTTTATTGAATTTGTTTACATTTAAAAATAACTCTTCATATTTGAGTTTAAGTAAAGTCATATTCTTATCTAAATCTGAAATTTTATTTTTCATAATGTTACATTCAGATTTAAGATAAATATTATTTTCAGTTAATAATCTATTTTTAGAAAATAACTTGTCATTTAATTCCTTCAAATCTTCTATTTGTGTAGAATTTGAAGAAACTAATTCTAAGTTTAATCTTTCATTTTCATTTTTCAAAATCTTGTAATTAGCATTTAAATCTTTAAATTTAATATAAAGTTTATTAAAAGCATCTAATAATTCTTCATTATCTAAAAAATCATTTACTTCATTTTCTTGTGCCATGAAACACATGTGGTTGGATTCTTCTTTTTCTCCTTCTTCGTCCTCGGATGATGAATTGTCACTATCATCCCAAGTCACGGCCATAGCCTTCTTCTTCTTCTTCTTCTTCTTCTTAAAGTTGCTGAAGTTGTTGAAATTGATGGACTTTGATTTTGATTTAAGAAGTAGACAATCCTTCTTTATATGTACTGGCTTATTAAAATTGTAACACAAAGAAGAACCATTGTTACTATTCTTAAACTTATTTGATTTAAACTTACCTTTCTTTAGAAATCGTTTGAATTTCTTTGTGATCAATGCAATATCCTCATCATCTTCTTCAAATTCTTTGGTGTCGGAGGATGCATTGAATGCAAGTATTTCTTATTCTTTGGTTCCTCATCCTTCTTTTTATCTTTAAGTTGAACTTCATATGCCATAAGATTTTCGATAAGATCCTCTAAGGTGAGGGTTGAGAGATTGTTGGCCTCTTCAATTGCCGTAGTCTTCTTCTCCAATTCTGGAGTGAGTGCTCTTAGTATTTTCCTCACCATTTCAACTTGAGTGTAAACTTTGCCAAGTGCGATTAAGGAGTTTGAATATCTGTAAATCTTGTGAACATCTCCGTGATGGTCTCATTGTCCTTCATCTTGAATAATTAGAACCTGTGAACAAGAACATAAATTTTTGACTCTTTAACCTTGTTAGTTCCTTCATGTGTTACCTCAAGAGTATGCCAAATTTGATGTGCAGATGTAGAGGTAGACACGCAATTGAAATCGTTCTTGTCCAAGGCACAAAATAGTGCATTCATTGCCTTGGAGTCCATATTCACATTTGTCCTTTGAGCAAGTGACCATTTGGTGTATGGAGTGATTGGCTTTGTGAATTCCATCTCTATAATGTTCCAAAGGTCGTAGCCAAGGTATTGGAGGTAGATCTTCATTCGGCATTTCCAATAGTTGTAGTTTGTACCATCAAATAGTGATGCTCGCTGTATGGAATGTCCCTCTTGGAATTGCGATGTATTTGTTGTTGCCATCTTTCATCGTGCTCTGATACCAAGTGTAGGATCTGACCAAGTACAAACTAAACACTAGAGGGGGGGGGGGGGAGTGAATAGCAAGTTCATTTAAGGAAGCACCAATTGTAATTAGATGGAAATTATAGGATATGAAATGAATTGAAAAAAAATGGTGTTAGCCTAATTACTGGTGTGAAAACCGTAAGGGTGTGAACCCTAGGGCTTTTCTCCTGTTCTTTCTCTCTATTTCTTCTTCCTCAGCCAGCCATAGACACGCCCCCATTTTTCATCCCTGGTTTCTCAACGGATGCCAGGCCCTAAAATAGGCACCCTCCATGCTCCTCTCATCCATCACCAAACAACTTGCCTCCAGCCTGCCGTAATAGAATCCGCTACCCTCTCCTTCACCCTCCTGCCAAAAGCCACCAACCTTCACCCGTGCTTCTCCCTATCTCTGACTCCCCTTCAACAACCAGCAGTCGCCAGCCCCTAATTTCATCCTCCCCAGCGGCACCTAATTCTCCCTTCATCCACAACCGTCGCCAACATCGCCGGATCCTCATCTCCTCCTCCAGCAGTTGTCGTGTTACTAGCCTCCGATGCCCGCTCGTGTTTCCTCCATAGCCCTCTTCGTCATTCTGCCTGAAGTCGTTGCCTACGTCGTTGCCCAAACGACGTTGTTACCTTCATCGTCTTCATAACCGCTTGCGTCATCCGACAGCACTCCGCCCTCATCGCGTCGCTGTCCTCAGCCACCCGACGACCACCGCCCTTGATTAGCCATCGGTTTCTCTCCGCCTTATTGAGATCGGAGAATTCACAGTGAAGACCTCAGATTTGGATTGTTTTGATCAGACCTGACACCAATTCCTTTGGATCTGACTTGTTTTGGTTCAGACTCGAACAGAGTTTAGTTGCCTGATTTCCAGTCCAGACCCAACTCGCACTTGTTCAGATCTATTTGGATTCCAACTCGAGTCCGATACGACGGTTTCGTTTTCTTTCATCCCTTATTTTTCTGTTAATTTCATCTTGTTAGTTAATTACATGGGTATATCACATCTCTGAACTATTATCATATATTCACTATTTAGTTCATACTTGTGAATTGAAAGTAACTGAACATGTGACTGTTTAGATTTGATATTAGTTGTAGAACTTGCGCAATGATAATGGATACAACAATTATATTGTTTGAGATTGGAATTGTTCATGATTATCGATGCAAATCTTATTAAAATCTATCTGTCACATTAATTATTTGAAATTAATTTCCTACCGAAGATCTTGATATTTAGCGAAACGGTGCGTTATTCGAATTAAATCGCTGATTTCGATAAACCCCCTACCCCATTTCGCATCATTTTTTGATATCAGAGCTTGGTTCTAGGTTAGGAATTTTTTTAGTTATCTTTTATTTGATATTAAAAAATCTTATTTATCTCATTTAACTGTCAATGCATCCCACTCATCCCAGTTAATTGTTAGTGCATGCCTAATCTCACAGGTCTACCCTAGGAGAGTCAAGTGAATTGACTAGTGAGTCCAACATGTCTCTCGAACTCCTTAAGAAATTCGTTGAACTAAAAATACAACTAGGTGTCGTAGCCTAGGCCTTCCAAGATGCAACCAACAAGACGCGCATTAGTCTAGGAAAAGTGCCTGTTACAACTCTGTATTCGCAAGATCAAGGTCAGCCTTCCCGTGCCACTACCTCTAGTCAACCTCCAAGTTGGCCTAACCTTACTTATTCCTAGCCAAGAGTCGATCCTAAGGGCAAGCAGTCAGTGGGAGATTTTTCCAAACTTTGCCCAATAATTCAGTGTTACAATTGTCAAGGATATGGGCACATCACTAGCATCTGTACGATCCCGTTCAGAGTTAGAATTAATAAGCTGCCTATAACGGAATCAAAACCTCTTATTAAGGAAACCGTTAACCAGGCCGTACATTTGATAGAATCAACTTTGGCAAGAAATTTCAGGATAGTACAATGGAAAAACCATGCACTTTTGTTTCTTCTAAAACTACCCCTGCAATTGTGGAGTTAACTGAAGTTTCATGCAATGGCAACACTCCGATTATTCCCCAAACTACCCCTCTGATGACGGAGTCTACTGATGTCATCGCTAAAGTTGTTCTTGAAATCAAAACTCCAACTCCTCCTGAACGAACTCCAGTGATTGAAAATGCTGTTGATGTTCCCTAGAGTCCTCCCGGACCAACATGACCCCCAACAAGTTCCTAAGGTAGGTCCTAAAGCGATTCAATCAGATATCTGTATGGAAGTTGAAACCCAAACTGAGCATAGTAAAATATCTACCATATTAGATATCAAATCCCCATGCATTATCCTGATAGTCACTCACACATACACTGATCCATTTTGGGAATATATAGTGATTAGGGATATAAGTTTGAGCACGAGTGTTTTCATTCTCTCATGTTAAAAACACACAAAAACATTCCTCCATCATATATTTGCTTGCATGTTCCTCACTATCACTGTTAGGATAGTAAAACTTTTATGCATTTTAACAAAAGACCACCTAATCATTCCATTTAATAGAGGACGTCATGCATGTTAGATACTTCATTGAGTTTACATCTGCCATTGATCGTATTTTTTTGAGTCTGCATTTTATCATAATCATTTGAGTTGATTTACATCGTTTTTATTTTGCATTGATCATATATTGGGGAATTGGTGATGTAATTTGAATAAATACATCGTTACATCGTTTTTATTTTGCATTGATCATATATTGGGGAATTGGTGATGTAATTTGAATAAATACATCGTTAACTAAAATGTATGATATTGAGTCAGGATATAATTTAAAACTATTAATGCTGATATTTTAGATGGTTTGGACTTGTCCAATACAGTTTCTTTATAGCTGTTTAAGATTTGACATGATATTTATGAATTTTTCCAACTCTTGAACTAATTAATGGCAACATTTATATTATCGATTTGTTTATAGTTTTATTTTTAATATTGATTGATTAAATAGTTCACAATGTTATTGGCAGTCCATTGATATAAGCCTGACCCTAGCCTATTATTCAAGAGACTTTTTTCACTTTATCCCACTTCTATATATTCACTCATACATCAGTGAATTTTGATAATATTTTAGATGGTGAATTTACAATGCGATTTAGCTAATGATTTGAGATACAAGAAAGTAACTAACGACAGATTAAGATGTAGGCAGACAATATTAAAGATGACAAGATTCTGCAGTTAACTTGACGGAGTCAAGTTTTCTCCTACCCGAGGAGAATAATGAGGACAACAATTGCAACTTTCTCTATTTGTCATTTAACTTTAATTATTTTAGTTTTTAGTAGTCAATTTCGAATTTCGAATTTTTGATTTTAGTTTAGATTTGAACTTCAAATTAGGTTAGTTTTGGTAATTATTGATTGTGTGAGATTTTATTTTGTGAGATTTTCTTTTCTCTATTTAAGCACAATTGTAATCAGATGGAAATTTAGGAATGAAATGAATGAAAAAAATGGTGTTAGCCTAATTACTAGTGTGAAACCGTAAGGGTGTGAAACCTAGGGCTTTTCTCCTGTTCTTTTTTTCTTTCTTCTTCCTCAGCCGCCATTACACCCCCCTTTGTTTCATCCCTAGTTCTCACCTGCCCCAAATAGCAACCCCCTCCTGCTCCTCCCATCTACCACCAC
>NC_033796.1:86469954-86485674 GCF_001876935.1 Asparagus officinalis | reverse complement strand
GGTTGGAAATTTTGGAGAGGCGAAGCCCTGCTGAACTCGAGACTCAGATCCAAACAAGATTCAAACTTTAGGACTTCAAGGACTTGCTCATCCAGATCTGGTGCTCGGCGATCATCAACGTCAAATAAGGCAGGTGTTCGAGAGGACCGGATCTCAGATCTACGCAGACGTACTCCGGATCTAAGCTTGGTCTTAGATCCCGAGACTTGGACGATTGTTTCCTTGGTGAATCAATCCTCCCCGGCTATTATTTCCTTCGTGGAATAATACCCGTCATACTGCGTAGATCCGACCGGATCTAGATCGCGCAGTGGTCCACGGATAAACCCTGGCGCAGGCGAAGAACCCACGCAAGCGAGTGACCGCAAAACAGGAGCTCGCGATTCGTTCGACACAAATGGAGAAAAGTTGTAATTTTTATTTCTTTTGATTTCGTTGTAACCGGATCTTATAAAAAGACGGGATCTTTGTAACCGAAAAACTGTTAACGAAGTGAATCAATGAAGAAAGACACGATTTTTCCCGCGAACAATCTGGCGACCACAGTGGGAGCCGCCGATCTCGCTGCTGAGATCGGAGCGTCGCAGCCGCGGATCTCAATCCCGGTCGTGGAGGAGGTCGAATACGAGTTCGACCAACAGAAGTTCGAGGAATACTTATCGTCCTCGTCCGGATCAACCTCCCCCCGCAAGTCCAAAAAGTCCTCCTCCAGGAGAAAAACTCGTTGGTATGAAGACGATGAAAACACCAACGAAGATCTCGCCCCGTTTGATGCCAAAGTCGCATCGGGTGAGATTCCTCCAATCCCCAACCAGGGCAGATCTGCTCTGGCCAACCCTTCTGCCGCAGAGGGCGTGGTGACTCTCTCGAAGAGAGCCCGCCAAAGGCAACGTCAACGCCTTGCGAAACGATTCGCAAAGGCCATGGAGTCAGTTGACGGGATCCGCTACAACACGGATCTGAAGAACAAAAGAGGCAAACAGCCTCAACAACAGATGAACGGCGCCTCTTCCAAGCCGCCAACAATGGAATGGATCCGTGTCAAATGGAATCGTTCGACACTGGAAGAACGTATCCGCAAGCGCCGCGCAATGTCAGCGCAGGCACGGGCTCAAGTCCAAGAGGCCCATAGAAGGCTACAGAAGGAAGTGGCGAAGAAGCCGCCACCAACCCGCCAAGTCTGGAGGCCAAAGTCTGAAGCGGCGATTCAGGCTAAGGAGCAACCTTTGCAGCTTCCAACCAAAGTTCAACCTCCGACGAACCAAGCGAAATCACCAGTAATTCCCATAACTTCTCCGGGAGATGCAGCGGAATCATCCCGAAGAAAGAGATCGGTTCTGGAGCGTCTCGGTCCAATTCCCGATGAACGAGGTAAAGCTCCGATTCAAGGACGTTTGGGCTCAATGAAGAAGCCCCGAACGACTCAACACGCTGGGGGTCGCCGCAACCCTCAACATGACAAAGAAATCATGGCACCCAAGCGCACTACTTTGCGCATCGAAGTTCAGGAGCCCGTCGAGAATTCACACCCACAAAGGCGCGTTTCGAGGCGCGTGACTCTCGAAAGTCCGAAGAAGGTAATTCACTCTCAGAAGGAAACGCTATCGTCTGATGATGATTGCGTTATACCTGAGAAATTATGACGATAGGTTGCTCCGACTTTCAAACGGAAGAGCTGTACTATCGTGCTGGGGGTACGAGCAGAGCCAGAAAGAGAAGTCCTCGAAGGCTAGAAACTCAGTGCCCTTGTTCAAAGGTACGAGCAGAGCCAGAAAGAGAAGTCCTCGAAGGCTAGAAACTCAGTGCCCTTGTTCAAAGCTCATTCGGGCGGTACTGTCTGAGTGCAACTGCATCAAGGCAGTCCCCGAGAGAATTTTAGTGTTTGAAAGGCTTAGTACCGAAGCGCCAAAACCAAGGCATATGCGTTTCCGACGAAGTAGAAGGATAGTCGAAGACGGAGAATTTCCGAGGGTCACCACCAATATGACCAGCAAAAGGGCATCGACACGGGATAATCCCGAGTCAATTCCGCCAGTACCCCGGTATCTAACTCGTCTGCAGTCTGGAGCCATTACACGAGGAACTTACGGCAGGGTTCGGACAAGGGTACCTTCAGAAGATGAAGAATCTGATGTTGGCTCCGCAGTTGCATCGGATAATACGGTGTCCAGTGAGGGACAACCCCGCGAGTCATTTATGATAAGTCAGGTTCGAAATGCAGATGGCCATGCAGAGTATGAGAGAAATGCATGAGCAACAAATTCAGGCACTGACGAACCAGCAAGGTGAACCAAGCCGCCGTAACCAGGTCGTTCAGGAAGAGGAGCACACGGATACGGATGAAGCTCACAATGCCAATAATCCTCCCGTCAATGCAGGGGGTGGTAATGAGGATGCTAGTCGTAATGCCACACTTCCGCCTCAAAATCGTGTTAACGAAAACACAGGCGAAAGTCTGAAGATCAAAAACCTCGAGAACAAGATCAATACCTTGGTTTCTGCTCAAGAGGTGAAGAAAACAGGCATTCCTTGTCCATATCCAAGAGAATGGGAATCAATCCCATATCCGGCAAAGTTCAACTTAATCAACTTCACGCCGTTTGATGGGAAGGGTTCACCCACTCAGCATGTGATTTATTTCAAATCACACCTGAGGGTAATCCGGCAACGAGCCTCTGATGGTGCGGTCATTCGTCGGCACTCTTCTCGGAGCCGCCTTCGATTGGTATCGCCGCCTCAAGCCAGGTAGCGTGAACAGCTGGGACGATATGGAGACCATGTTCCTCACCAATTTCTTCTTCGATGACACCGAGATATCTATCGGATCATTGCTCGATGAGAAGCAGAAGGACGGGGAGTTAGTCGACACCTTCGTCAAAAGGTTCCGGAACAAGGCGATGAACTGCCGGGACCCGATCACCGAGGAATTTATTCTCCAGATCCATTGGGTCGTTGCTGGACGAGAAGCAGAAAGACGGGGAATTGGTGGACACCTTCGTCAAAAGGTTCCGGAACAAGGCGATGAACTGCCGGGACCCGATCACCGAGGAATTCATTCTCTAGACCTGCCATAATAATCTGTCCTTGGACGTGTTGGAAGCAATGGGGACAGCACCGTCCAAAACGTGGAAGGATCTGAAGGTCCGAGGGGAGCAGGCTGAGCAATTCCTTAGGAGAAAGAAGGCGGAGAGAGGCCAACAGGCGACAAATGCCCCAGTACAGAATTTCAACCCAAAGGGGAAAGGTAAGGCACATGCTAATGCAGTTGATGCTAATCAAACTTTCCAATTGCAACCTCAGCAACAGCAGCAGCAAAGAGCGCCACAACAATCGCAGCCGCAATGGCAACAACGGTCTCAGAAGCAAAGAGCGGAGCCAAGATTTCCTAAGGTGTACTCCTTCAAAGATGACGAGATGCCTGGCATCTTCAAGTACCTATTGGAGAACAACAAAATCCAACTGCCGGCGATCGTGGATCAAGAGGGGGCTAGCAAAGTGACGGATCCGAAGTATTGCGCATACCACAGAGCGGTCCATCACCCTACCAAGTCGTGCTACCACCTCAAAGACAAGATCCAGGCGCTAATTGATGTAGGCGTCATAACCCCGAAGCCGTCCAAAAATGTTGGAGCAAATGCAGTGTCAATCAGCTTTGGATCGGTGCCCACAACATGGTTCGAGCCTGGCCGAGCCACCTCAGGGTGGCTCGGCATGAGCCGAGCCACCCTCAGGTGGCCCGACTCCCCCCCCTCTCTCTCTTGTGCACAAAGGCACAGTTCAGAGAGGCTATAAATAGGGGGGGTGGTTGTTCATTTGAGGGACTTCTTCTGAAACTTTTGAGAGAGCCGAAACTCTGCCGGATTGTCACCTCAACTCGGAGATCTGAAGGCTTGAAGACTTGGAGACCCGGATTTGATTCTTAGCGAGCACCCGCACCGAAAAAGGCAGGAGTTCGAGAGAGTCTAATCCTCAGATCTACGTCGTTACACTCCGGATCTAAGCTTGGTTCTTAGATCCCGAGATTCGAGCGGTCGTTTCCTTGGTGAAACGATCCCTCCCGGCTATTATCTCCTTGGTGGGATAATACCCGTAATACGTCGTAGATCTGCTTGGATCCAGATCACGCGGTGGTCCACGGTAAGCAACCCCGGCGCAGGCAAACAACCCACAGAAGCAAGAGACCGGATAACAGGATCTTGTGATTTGTTCGGTAAAAGAGAGAAGTTGTAATTTTGATTTCTTTGTTTTATTTTGATTTTCATTGTAAGACGGATCTTATAAAAAGACCGGATCTCTTTGTAACGCATAAAGTTGTTAACTGAGTGCAATGGAATCGATAATGAAGAAAACACCAACTTTTCCCGCGAACAACCATGAACTCGAAAGATCCATATCAAGTAACAAAGACAGTCTTGAGAATATCCATCTCCCGAACCCGCAACTGAAGATAACCAGAACGAAGATCAATCTTTGAGAAGAACTACACTCCCCGTAACTGGTCGAACAAGTCATCAATCTTAGGTAGTGGATACCTATTCCGGATAGTAACCTTGTTCAACTCTCTATAATCAATGCACAATCTCATACTACCGTCCTTCTTCTTCACGAAGAGGACCGGTGCGCCCCGCGGAGAATGACTACGACGAATAAAATCCTGAGCTAACAACTCGTCCAACTGGGTCTGAAGTTCCCTCATCTCAGCTGGTGTCATGCGATAGGGTGCGCGGGATATTGGTGCTGTGCCCGGCTGCAACTCAATACAGAACTCAACCTCTCTCACAGGAGGTAATCCAGGTATGTCCTGAAAGACATCCTGATACTCTGAGACAACTCTAGTCTCTAATAAATCAACGCCCTGATCCTGTCGCATCACCTCCTCGATGTACACCAGAAATGACTCCGCAAAACGGATGCCCTGAGAGGTCGCCACAATCATCTCGGACCCATCGGACGTCCGCAAATTGACTGTCTTCACAAAGCAGTCAATACTAATATGGTAGGAAGACAACCAATCCGTACTAAGGATGACATCGAACTCGGACATATGCAACACTATCAAATCGACAACGAACTCTGACTCATCTAAACTGATAGTACACCTACTACAAACGCGCTCCAGAAGTGATATCTCACCTAAAGGGGTGGAAACTGATAAAGGGGTGTCTAATGGCCGAGCTACGATGTAAAACCCCGATAATTTATGAATAATAAAGTTTAGGTGTGATAAATTATGATATGCGGATATTTAGTATGATAAATATCATTAAATGGTATATGAGTATAATACCATGTGATTTGAGTATGAACGAGTTCATACATGAGAGATAGAAGTGTTGAAACATGCACATATGTCCAACTCATGAGAATCTGGGAAATCCCAGTCCGATCGACCGCCGCGGTCGACTGCAACCCGGTCGACCGCCACGGTCGACCGCGAGACCTGCAGACAGTTTTTCTCCTGTTTTGAGTTGGTTTCGGATTTCTAAACCCATATTCGTTTTACCCTGATATATATATGAGTTTTTCACGATTTTCTCAGTTTTCCTAAGAACCCTAACCAGCCACCAAAACCCCCAAACCCTAGTTTGATTTCTTGGAGAAGATTGAAGGCTTTCAAGTGGATTTTTTCGGGTGATTCCTGGCTTTTGGAGTGGAGTTTTCTTCAACCTTGCTTCTAACACGTTTTCCTACAACCCAAGGCGAGTATCATCTCTACTAATCCCCCTCCTAGTTTTCTAAACGTTTTTAAATGGATTTAAACATGTTTTATAGAGCCTAAATGAATAGATTATGTATAAAAGACAATTCTTTTGTATTATATGTATAAAGATTAGGTCTTTTCATGCAAAAAAGGTTGAGAACGTTTTTACAGATGTGTTTTAGATCTGATGATGATTCTAAAATGTGGTTAAATTAAAGAAAGAATTTTGATTTGAGCTTTTATGCATGTTTTAGGGTTTTGAATACAATTTTTCGGTTGTCGAACAAATTTCTCGACCCTATGATGATAGACTATGACATTAGTGATTGTTAAACACCTGGGATGATGGTGAACTTCAGATGTGGACACGCACACCGAGATTTGTGCATGTATGCTAGATTGTGTTAGATCCACACACACTTGACATGAGATCTATAGATTGATAAACACATATTGAATAATGTTGTCTTATACGTATCCGGAAATAGGGAGATGAAACCTATTTGCCGCAGAATGATTGAGTAAGAGTATTACAAAAGTATCGTTATTACATGCATCCGGAAATAGTGAGATAATAAATCATATTGCCGCAGAGCGATTGAGTAAGAGCATTACAAAAGTATCGCTATAGCACAAGATGATGCACACATAGATTATTGATAAGTTGTAAACTTCACTTTCATGATAGATTACCCACGAGTAGGGTATTTCATTTGACATTTTGATACACCCGTTTCGAACGGCATATATATTTGTTTTAGAGATTGTTGATATCCTATTATATTAGAGCAAGTCACTCGGACGTAATTCGAGATGAGATGATTATTCTTTATGTTGGAGATTGGAGTATTTATCATTGATTATTTGTTTTTCAGTCATAGATCTATTTTCTTATATACTCCTACCCCTTCCCCTAGGGAGAGGTAGTGATGATCTCGCTAGCGCTTTGACGCTCGTTGTTTCCCCTCTTTCAGGCAGCGAGTCTGGCGCACAGAGAGTCGCAGGTTGATGGGACATCTTAGTTGTCCGTTTAGCTATTTACTATATTTTGTAGTTATTTCAGAACTCCACATGTAGTTGGTTATTTTGCAGACTCTAGATTAGTATTTTACTTTAGAGTTGAGAATTCTTGTGAGACTATGTTTATTTGACTCATTATATTTGAGACTCAGTTCAGACTCAGAGATATATTTATTTTCTTTCCAGTTGGGCTCATCATTTGTATTTCTTATGCTTCTTCTGTGTATACTCGGCATTGTTCTATTTCTAGTTTTACTTGTCTGTACCTTCATCTATTTATTGTTACCATTAGAGAGATAACTATTGTGATGGTGAAACATGTCGTAGCATGGTGTTTGGTGCTTGGCAGGTTTGACAATCTAGGTTTCACCTGAGACTGCAGCCTTGTGTGAACCCTGGGGCGTCTCAGTTAGTATCAGAGATCTAGTTCTAATATCCTTAGGATCATCCATGTGTCATATTGTGGAGTTAGGATAGAGTTTCCTAGGGATCATGTATATAGTCCATTAGGAATCTCTTGTATGAGTGAGAGTGTATTATATATATGTATGTACGCGGAAAATCTACAAAAAAAAATTTTATGAACTATTTGCTTGGCTAATTAAGCATGACATGAAATATAAGTGATACGATTTACTTATTGGTATATGTTATATGCTTCATGCTTAAGATCCAATCTACTGTGTAATAATCTTTATTTTGAAATTATAGATGTCAGGAAGAGGTCGTGGACGCCGAGTTTCTCATGCTCAGAGAGTTGGGCAGGAAGATAGGGAGCTCGAGCCACAGCAGGCTCCGTAGTACTTAGTGGATCTCATAGCACCATTGGCAGCTCGTATGGCATCTATTGAGGAGCAGCTAGCAGCCCAGGTTCGTCAGGAGCCTTCCGTTCATGTAGAGGCACCCGTTCAGGAGTCATCTATTTGAGAGGAAGTACCAGAGAGGGCACCAGTGGTCCCACCGATACCACCAGTTATGGACGGAGTAGCTGATCAGGAAGCTTGGCTTCGTTTAGTTGAGAGGTATCAGAAATTAAAAGCACCAAAGTTCCACGGTTCGACGGATTCCATTGCTGCACACAAGTGGAAAGAGGATGTGAGTAACATCTTGGATATGCTGAATGTTAATTCAGTGCAGAAGCAGAGGCTAGCGGCTTTTAGCCTCAAGGGAGATGCAGGAGGATGGTATCGACTTCGCTTCACCCTAGAGTAGAGGATGACGGTTTCGTGGGAGACCTTCATATATCTTTTTGATGAGCAGTATGTTTCGGCTGCAACGAAAGCCGGAAAGGAATTAGAGCTGGCTCGTCTAGAGCAAGGGGATATGTCTGTCATGGACTATGAGAGTAAGTTCATGTCATTGCTTAGATTCACTGGTATGTGGCACTCCGAGGAGCGTCAGGCTCAGATGTTTTTTATGGGACTTCGTCCGGGGTTGCGTCGGTATATAGTATCTTAGCGATTTCATTCAGTTCGGGAGGTGGCAAATGCTGCCATGGCTCAGGAGATAGATACAGCCTATTTCATCAAGGGTAAGGACAACGGTAAATCAGGACAGTCCGAGGACAAAGGGAAGGGTAAGAGACCATTTGGAGGCTCAGGAGGACCCCACCAGCAGGGCAAGGGTCCGCATCAGTAGGGTCCCCATAAGAAGGGATATCAGTAGGACCAAAGAGCGCAGCAGCAGCGCCGATTCCAGGGAGCTTGTTACAATTGTAACAAGATTGGGCACCGAGCGGCCGAATGCCGCAGCGCACCCGCAGCAGGCCAGCAGGATAGGACACAGTAGCAGCAGCAGTAGAACCGCGCTCAGGGACGCGGTCAGGGCCAGTAGCTGAGGATTGAGGCACCTCCAGCAGTCCTGAGGATTGAGGGACAGGTTCGAGCAGTTCAGGAGACCCAACAGAGGCAGATGGCACCATACACTCCAGGTGATGCAGAGCAGCAGACCGGTAGAGTGTATGCAGTGGTTCCTCGCGATCATGGCACGAGCGGAGCTGTGGTGGAAGGTACATTCCGTGTGAATTCCTTTCCAGCACGTATTCTTTTTGATTCTGGCGCTTCGCATTCTTTTATCTCCTATGATTTTTCGACTGTTTTGCGAAAACAGTCAGTTTGAGAGCATATGATGGATCAGAGTTAGTGGTAGCCACCTCCAGAGGCAACCAGTTTGCGGAGTCATTTCTGGCGTACGTAGAGGAGGCGATATTTCGGGATCAGAGCATAGATTTGACTGAGATGCGAGTAGTCTTAGATTACCAGGATGTCTTCCAGGACATACCAGGACTACCTCCAGTGAGAGAGGTCGAGTTTTGCATAGAGTTGCAGCCAGGCACCGCACTGATTTCTCGAGCTCCTTACTGTATGGCGCCTGCTGAGATGAGGGAGCTACAGATCCAGATCGATGAGTTGTTGTCTCAGGGCTTAATTCGACGGAGTCATTCTCCGTGAGGAGCACCGGTCCTTTTTGTGAAGAAGAAGGACGGGAGTATGCGATTATGTATAGATTATCGCGAGTTGAACAAGGTCACTATCCGTAACCGGTACCCATTACCGAAGATCGATGACTTGTTTGATCAGTTGTAGGGAGCGTAGTGTTTCTCAAAGATAGATCTTCGCTCCGGTTATCATCAGTTGCGAGTTCGGGAGATGGATATTCCCAAGACCGCTTTCTTGACTCGATATGGGTCTTTCGAGTTTCTTGTCATGTCGTTTGGGCTGACCAATGCACCCGCGATATTTATGGATTTGATGAATCGGGTTTTTCGTCCTTACTTGGACCAGTTTGTGATAGTCTTCATCGACGATATTCTTATCTACTCGAGGTCAGAGGCAGAGCATGAGAAGTATTTAGGGTTAGCATTATAGATATTGAGAGAGCACCAGTTGTATGCTAAGTTTAGCAAGTGTGAATTCTAGTTATCAGATGTTAGATTTTTAGGCCATGTTATTAGCCGAGAGGGCATTGCAGTAGATCCGGCTAAGGTAGAAGCCGTACTTGATTAGGATCCACCGAAGATAGTTATCGAGATTCGTAGCTTCTTAGGCCTGGCAGGCTATTACAGAAAATTCATTCAGGATTTCTCACAGATTTCCACACCACTTACACGCCTTACCAAGAAGGGTGTACAGTTCATTTGGAGCATAGAGTGCCAGAAGGCATTTGAGACATTAAAGACTAAGTTGACTTCAGCACCAGTTTTGGTTATTCCTAGCAGTGATAAGACTTTTGTTGTCTACACTAATGCATCCTTATCGGGTCTTGGCGGTGTATTGATGCAGACCCAGAGAATCGTAGCCTATATTTCGAGGCAGCTGAGGACTCATGAGCAGAATTATCCCACGTACGATTTGGAGCTAGCAGTAGTGGTCTTTGCACTGAAGGCGTGGAGACATTATTTGTACAGAGTGCAGTTTGAGTTATTCACAGATCATCAGAGCCTGAAGTACCTCTTCTCACAGAAAGAACTCAACCAGAGGCAACGGCGATGGGTAGAGTTTATTAAGGATTATGAATTTGCTATTTAGTATCATCCAGGAAAGGCGAATGTGGTAGCAGACGCATTGAGCAGGAAGCGTCGTCGCGGTCTAGCAGCTTTGAGGTGTTCACTACATCGGGATCTTTATACCCTCAGCCATTTTGATTTCAGGCCAGAGATTGGCGGGAGCCGTGTGTTCGTAGGAGCGTTATCTGTACAGCCGTCTTGGAGAGATAGAGTAGTCGGAGCTCAGTTAGAGGATTCTTGGATTCAAACCCGCAAGGGGGAGATCTCCAAAGAACCCATGGATGATTGTGTTGGCCTTCTTGTTTTGATGATGTTTAACAAACAATTTACCACTAATGTTGTTTGTCTAGTATTTGTGTTTTCCTATGTATTGTAGACAAACAACGTGTTGGAGGATGGATGGAATAGAGCTTCAACGATCATATCCAATGGAGGTTGGCGGAATGTTGGGTTGAAGCCTTGCAATTCATAGTTAAAGATCAAGTTTAAGCTTCATCCGCATGTGTACCAAGTTGAGCTACAATGAAGATCAAGATCAAGCTTGGGTAATCTAGTTTAGATTTTATATTATGTGTGTTAAGTACCTTAAGCTTAATATCATATACACACATGGTTTTGAGTTTTTATGCTTTGGACACACTTGCAAAATACATGAGTTTTCACAAATAGAAATTTAATTTGAGAAATTCTTTTTCTAACATGTTTGTTTTCATGTTTATAAACATTTCGCAAAGTTTCATCAAGTTTGGAATTGATTTGTTATGTTTAATGGAATTTACAAAATCATGTTTTTGTTAGTGCACATGTTCGTGCATGTTTTAAAAAACAGATGAGTTTTCATAAATGGGAAGTGGTATTCAATAAATTCTTTCTTTGACATGTTTATCTACAAGTTTAGAAACTTCCATCAAAATTTTATTATTTTTGGAGTTGATTTACTATGCCCAATTGATTTTACAAAATCGTGTATGTCAGCAGTTTTTCAGAAACTGTAATCTGTATTTAAACATTTATTTCTCTCAACTGGGAAATTATTTTTCCGAAATTCTTTCTCTAACATGTTATTCTACATGTCTATAACCTTCCTACAAAATTTCATATATTTTTGGAGCTGTTTTACTATTTTTAATTGATTTTACAAAACTGAAACACAGTGCTACAGTACCCGCGGTCGACCGGTACGGTCGACCGCCAAACTCTCTGGACGTGGTTACTGTAGCATAACGGCTATATTTTCCAGATTTTGATATATCCGTTATTTTGTCTTTTTGCTTGGTTTTCTTAGGTTTTTTGGCTTGTTTCATGAGACTATATATACTCCATGCCATCATACTTCTAAGGGCACTCAAGAAATGTTTTAAACAAGTTTAAAGAGTTTTAAACAAGGGTTTAAGTGTGTTTTAGTGTTTGTTTGGTTTGAAGATTGTTTTCACAAGTGGAGGAGATCATCTTCTTGTTTGGGCTCCAATCTCCATCTCTCCATCTTGTCATCTATTGGAGAAGTTTTCTAAACTCTATCTAGCTTTACATTTGCTTAGTTATTTGATTATCTTTCTTTAAAGCTAGTTTTTATATTGAGTTTAGATTTGATTATATTATCTCATTGTTACACACACCCACTTGAGCTTATTGTATTTGCATACATAGTATATTAGGGTTGTGAGAGATTGTAACATTGAGTTTGTGCTTAATTGAGTTCTCATCTATTGTAGAGAACAAATTTATATTTGTTACATTGTGAGTGGTGTAAGGTTTTCGGTGAGCTCTATATCATCCACTATCTTGTTTAGATTTGTTTACCCTTGTGTTGTTTATATATCCTTGCATATATAGGATATATCTCATTGTTCATATTGCTTATCCTAGCTTATATATCTTGTCGTATTTCATACTTGCTAGGATAACTTGATAATTAATTTTAATTGGCATTTAATCGGATTAGATTAGCAAAAGAACCTAATCACCCCCCCTCTAGGGTCTAACAGATTGGACTATTGGGGTAGATGGAGGCCTTAGGATGAAGGGCAGGATTGTTATGCAAAAACAATCTACAGCTGAAGAGGGAACTATTTGATGAAGCTCATCGTAGCAGATATACAGTGCACCCAGGCACGACGAAAATGTACAAAGATCTGAAGAGGCATTTTTGGTGGAACGGTATGCGCAGGGAGATTGCAGATTTTGTGGCTAAGTGTTTCACCTGCCAACAAGTTAATGCAGAACAACAGAGACCTGCAGGAACCCTACAGCCTTTACCCATTCCCGAGTTGAAGTGGGCAAATATTTCCATGGATTTCATAGTAGGGTTGCCCAAGTCAAAGAAAGAAAATGATTCTATTTAGGTTATAGTGGACAAATTGACTAAGTCCGCACATTTATTGCCTGTGAGGACGACTTATACAGCAGATGCATATGCGAGGATCTTTATTCTGGAGATTGTTAGATTGCATGGAGTTCCGGAGACGATTGTATCTGATCGGGGCTCAGTCTTCACATCTCATTTCTGGAGGAGTTTTCAGGATGCTTTTGGCAGTCAGTTGTCATTTAGCAGTATTTTCCACCCCCAGACAGATGGACAGACCGAGAGGGTGAACCAGATCTTAGAGGATCACATCCCATTGATTGAGAGCGTGCGTTATATATTTCAGGGTGGCTGGGAGGATCACATCCCATTGATTGAATTTACCTATAATAACAGTTATCAAGCTACCATAGGGATGGCACCGTATGAAGCTTTGTACGGGAGACCTTGCAGATCGCCTATATGTTGGGCAGAGCCAGAGGATAGTCTTTTGATTGGTCCAGAGTTAGTTAGACAGACCACCGAGAAGGTGGCATTGATTCGAGAGCGCATTCTTGCGGCACAGAGTCGACAGAAGAGTTATGCAGATCAGCAGAGATGACCTTTAGAGTTCCAGATCGGAGACTCAGTTATGTTGAAAGTATCACCGATGAAGGGCGTCCAGTGATTCGGTAGACGGGGGAAGCTTGCCCCGAGATATGTTGGTCCTTTTAGGATCATCGAGTGCATTGGAGTTGTTTCTTACTGATAAGATCTTCCAGCATCGATGTCGAGTGTACAAGATGTCTTTCATGTTTCGATGCTTAAGAAGCATCTACGGGATGATGAGCAGCAGAGAGTGATTGACTCACCAGAGATTGAGATTCAGGATGATTTGACTACCGTGGAGGTACCAGTATGCATACTTGCTAGAGAGAATAAAAAGCTTAGAAATAAAGTTATTCCATTAGTGAAAGTTCAGTGGAACCGGCAAGGAACCGAAGAGATTTCTTGGGAGCGTGAGGAGGATGTTCGTCGTGACTACCCGCACCTGTTTGGACAGGTATGATGTTAAAATGCTTATAAGACTTGATAGTTGTCATTATCTATGATTATTTAGCCACATTTATATTTATCTTTAACACTAGAATGAGGATATTTTTACATGATCCTTAATCAATTAAAGTATATGGTATATACATGAGGGTTTCCTTGTTTGGATTACTTCGCTCGATGTACCGTTTTCATTTAGTTAAGGATTTAGGTAAGAATGTTTGCATTCTAGGTTGTTAACTTTAAATATCATTGTGTTGATGCATTGTGATGTGTGCAGAAGGAATTCTTGATATGAATTACACCTTCTGAATGTGTTTTCCTAGTTTTTGAGCTTTAAGATGTAGCTGCGGAATTTTGAGGACGAAATCCTCTTAAGGGGGGGGGTGAATGTAAAACCCCGATAATTTTTGAATAGTAAAGTTTAGGTGTGATGTGATAAATTATGATATGTGGATATTTACTATGATAAATATCATTAAATGGTATATGAGTATAATACCATGTGATTTGAGTATGAACGAGTTCATACATGAGAGATAGAAGTTGTGAAACATGCACATATGGCCAACTCTTGAGAAACTGGGAAATCCCAATCCGGTCGACCGTCGCGGTCGACCAGCCCGGTCGACCGCCACGGTCGACCGCGAAACCTACAGATAGTTTTTTCTCCTGTTTTGAGTTGGTTTCGGATTTCTAAACCCATATTCGTTTTACCCTGATATATATAAGAGTTTTTCACGATTTTCTCAGTTTTTCTAAGAACCCTAACAGCCACCAAAACCCCAAACCCTATTTTGATTTCTTGGAGAAGATTAAAGGCTTTCAAGTGGATTTTTTCGGGTGATTCTTGGCTTTTGGAGTGGAGTTTTCTTCAACCTTGCTTCTAACACGTTTTCCTACAACCCAAGGCGAGTATCATCTCTACTAATCTCCCTCCTAGTTTTCTAAATGTTTTTAAAGGGATTTAAACATGTTTTATAGAGCCTAAAGAATAGATTATGTATAAAAGATAATTCTTTTGTATTATATGTATAAAGATTAGGTCTTTTCATGCTAAAAAGGTTGAGAACGTTTTTACAGATGTGTTTTAGATCTGATGATGATTCTAAAATGTGGTTAAATTAAAGAAAGAAGTTTAATTTGTTGTTTTGAGCTTTTATACATGTTTTAGGGTTTTGAATATAAATCTAATGCATAAAATCATGATTTATATATGTTGATTTGTTTCCAGATAATTCTATCTGCTGTACCATGCTTGTATGCAAGTTTCATGAAGTTTTTATTATGTTTGAATCACAAAAACACGATGAGAACACAACATGTAAGAATCTGGAGAAAACTGGATTCAGGGTTCACGGTCGACCGCCACGGTCGACCTCCAGTTGATTTTGGCTGTTCATGTTTACTTGAGATTGTAGGCGTATAAAACTGCTTATAGGTCCCTTGACACAGCTCGGCGCGATGATTCGACAAATCGACGAACGTTCAAGCAACGAAACGAACTAAAGAGGCTACAAAGCTAACGAACTGCATGTGAACAACGTTAGTGGTTCGGGGAGTCGACGGGTCTTCCAACAAAATGGATTTGAACTCAAACACCGACTGAGTTTACTGCCAAATCCGGAATCAAGTCAACAAATCAACAAAACAACCGAACAACGGACAAAACAACCGGAAACAACGGAAAACGACAAAACCAGTGCACCTGGGGGAACTCGGCCCGAACCGAACCACCCTAAGGTGGCTATAAATAGGCCTGGTACTCGTTCATTTGGGGGACTTCTTCTGAAACTTTGGAGAGAGCCGAAACTCTCAACTCTAGCCGGATTGTCAACCTTCAACTCGGAGACTGAAGGCTTTTGAAAGACTTGGAGAACCCCGGATTTGAATTTCGGTGGCGAAAAGCAACCCGCCACCCGAAAAAAAGGCAGAGTTCGAGAGTCTAATGTCCTTCAGATCTACGGTTCGTACACTCCGGATTCTAAGGCTGGGTCTTATAGATCCCGGGAGGATTCGGAGCGGTCGTTTCCTTTGGTGAAACGATCCTCCCGCTATTATCTCCTTGGTGGGTAATACCCGATAATTAAACGTCGTAGATCTGGCTTGGGAATCCAGATCACGCGGTGGTCCACTGTAAGCAACCAATTCTCTCTTCTT
>NC_033796.1:86391119-86468954 GCF_001876935.1 Asparagus officinalis | reverse complement strand
GCTCTCCAAAAATCCTCCTCTTTTCCAAAGGCCCAAGGGGGCTATTTATAGTGTTTAGGAGTAGGTAGGGGGTAGGTAGGGGGCTCGGACACCCCTAGGGTGTCTCAAGAAATCCGAGACACCCCTAGGGGTGTCTCGGATTTCTTGAGACACCCTAGGGGTGTCCGAGCCCCTACCTACCCCCTACCTACTCCTATATGCCTATAAATAGACCCCTAGTGCCTTTGTTTGAGATGGGGAATTTTGGAGAGCTTGGCGAAGCCCTGCTGCAGTGAAGAGTGCCCGTGTGCTTCAACGAGAGGAGGAGTGGTCTACATCAGCCTTCATCGCCCGTCAGATCCTTAGTATTGGCCTTAGCGTTGATACTAAGAAGAGCTATTACCTCGCTTTAGCCGAGGTATACGCTTATAGCTTCTAGATCTCACGCGGATCGACGAAGCTCTGCTTCTATATCCCTCCGCGGATAGACGAAGCTCTGTCCGATTTATCCGGATCAGAAAGTTTCTAGATCTCACGCGGATCAACGAAACTCTGTCCGATTTATCCGGACCAGATCTGAGTGCCCCGGTGGTCCACGGATATCAACATCCCCGTCACAGGCAAAAGACCCACGCAAGCAAGAGATGATGAACAGATCTTGCGTTTGTTTGAAAAGAGTTGTATTTATTTTGTTTTCATTGTGTACCGGTCTTATAAAAAGGCTATCTTTTTATTTCATTGTAACGATTGAAGTTGTAATGAATGCAGCAATGAATACAGCAACTTTTTCCGCAAACAATCCCGTTTTGGTTCGGTCTCGCTTGCGTGGGTCTTTGGCCTGTGACGGGGACGTTGATATCCGTGGACCACCGGGGCACTCAGATCTGGTCCGAGAAAATCGGGCAGAGTTTCGTCTATCCGCGGGGGGATTTTAGAAACTCTGAACTTCGTCAAATCGGACAGAGCTTCGTTTATCCGCGGGGGATAATCGGACAGAGCTTCGTCGATCCGCGTGAGATCTAGAAGCTATAAGCGTATACCTCGGCTAAAACGAGGTAATAGCTCTTCTTAGTATCAACGCTAAAGGCCGATACTAAGGAAAAGGGGGGCTGATGCCGACCTCTCTTCCTTGGTTGAAGCGCTCGATGACTCTTTGCTGCAGCAGGGCTTCGCCAAGGCTCTCCCAAAATACTCCCCTTGAAAGCAAGGCCCAAGGGGGCTATTTATAGCATTTGAGAGTGTGTAGGGGGGTCTAGGGGGGTCTAGGGGGTGCGGACACCCCCTGGTGTCTCGGCCATGGCCGAGACACCCCTGGGGTGTCTAGGCTTTTCCTAGACACCCCGGGGTATTTCGACTGGCCGGGACTCCGTTTAGGTGTATTTTGTTTGTTTCCCCGTAGATTCTTCGTCCGGACTTTGGCCGAGACACCTAGGGGTGTCTCGGCCATGGCCGAGACACCCCTGGGGTGTCTAGGCTTTTCCTAGACACCCCGGGGTATTTCGACTGGCCGGGACTCTGTTTAGGTGTATTTTGTTTGTTTCCCCGTAGATTCTTCGTCCGGACTTGGATTTGAGTGATTCCGGGTGCGTTGGATGCGTGACGAAGAGTTCGATCCGCTCTGGTGATTGGATTATCTGTAGAGTGGTCGAGGCGCGAGGGGCGTTGTCCTTTTTGTGAACAGTGCCGGGCTTCCCGATTGGTCCGGGTCTTCGTGATTCCGAAGTCCTATCCGCTCACGTAACTCGTCGATTCTCCGGGTGTTGGTTGTTCCGAAATCCTGTAAACTCACGTTGCTCGTCGATTCACTTCAGTCGTTCGTCGACGTCGATTGGACTCATGTGGATCGGATAGTGACGTTCATCGTCGCTCATTAACACTGAACCGTTTGTGGAGACCTATAGGTAATTTTCGATGCCTACAGGGGTGCTCGCACGGCAACTCGTATCAAGTTGGTATCAGAGCATCAGATCAGGTGAAGGGGCATCCTGTGTGTGGTCCTTACTCGGTCCTCATACAAGAAGCTTGGCGAGATCCTTATTTCATTGGAAGGAGTCCAGGATTTAAGGAAGGGGAAGATGGCTGAAGGAGATAATTTAGCGAGGATTGATGCATTAGAGAAGCAGATCGAGACGATAGGATCGACGCTCACAAAACTCGTCGGTCTCATCCAAGGAGGTAACAAAAAGGTGGAATCTTCTTCTAGATCTAAGAAGAAACCTATAGAGTCCGGTGGAGAGAGCGAGCTTTCAGGCTCCGACGAGGAGGACGAGACCGTCAAGGCTGCACCGCATCAAGGGGGTAAGAATTCTTACCAGAATCTGAAGATTGATTTCAGAGTGGAGATTCCTATTTATGATGGGAGTGTTGACGTCGAGAGGCTTGATGACTGGATCAAGCGGATGGAGACGTATTTTACTCTTTATGGCTATTCGTCAAAAGAGAAGATTGTGTTCGCGACTTTGAAGCTTTCAGGACATGCATTGACGTGGTGGAAATCCTATGGCAAGCAGGAGAAGAAGGCGGTGTCGTGGAACAAGTTCAAGGAGCTAATTAGGAAACAGTTCTATCCGGTGGGATTCCTTGAGGAGCGTTGGTACAAGTGGTATGGCTTGCGCCAAAGGGTCAATCAAACCGTTCAAGAATACACTACGGAGTTCCAGCAGCAGGCGATGGTCCTTAACATTGCGACAGAGGAATATTCTGTGTTTATGAAGTATATGGCGGGATTGAGCGATTACATCCGAAAGGAGATGAGGTTATTCACGGTCGAGACTATTGCAGATGCGAGCGTGAAGGCCATTGCCATTGAGGGCAAGCAAAAGAAGAGCAACGAAGCAAAGGGGGATGCAAAGCAAGTTGGAGGTGAGTCTAGTGGTTCTCAGTTTAAGGAGGAGAAGAAGAAGGGTGATCCAGGGAAAACAGGGCTGATTTATAGTCACTGCGAGAAGACAGGACACGAAGCTGATCGGTGCTGGGAGAAGTATCCTCATCTCAAACCAAGAGGGTTGAAGAAGGAGGAGGAGAAAAAGGCATACATGATAGCTCAAGGTCCGAAAGAAGTCCCGGGGATGACAGAGCCTAATAGCAGTCTCAATCTTATGACGGGGAAACAGACCACGAAAGAGGACGACGACCCGAGAGAGCAGCTCTTTGTTCTTAAGTTGCAAGTGAAGACCAGTTTGGTTGATGCCATAGTTGATCCGGGCAGCGAGAAGAATTTGATATCCGAAGCCTTGGTTCAGAAGCTGGGTCTAAATACGGTAAAGCATCCGAAGCCCTATCCATTGGGGTGGATTCAGAAGGAGGAGAAGCTAAGTGTAGTTGATCAATGCACTGTAAGATTTGCGCTCCATGAGTCGTATATTGACGAGGTCACATGCGACGTAGTTCCATTGGATGTTTGTCAGATTATACTGGGCAATCCGTACTTATGGGATAGATATGCGATCTACGAGAGGCGGGCTCAGAAGTATACATTCACCAAGGGTGGTGAAAAGTTCATATTTCGTTCGGCATCTCTTCCGAGGGAGACAAGCTTGGGAACGGTGACGCGAGCGAAGAGGTTAGTGAATGCAAGCAAGAAGTTTGTCTCGCTGTGCATTAGACTTCCAGAAAAGCCATCAATTAAGGATTGCAACTTGGAGCGAGAAGTGACTACGACGAGACGCGGGATGAATGAGTTATTTCCGATCGGACGTCGAGATCATATTCCTAGCAAGGCCAGGTGGTTCAGAAAAGGAGGAGGGGCTCACGAGTTCCTTCAGTTTTAGTTCTAACTTGAACGGGACTTCAAGTTCCTAAAGAGGGGACCCATGATACAGGTGTATCTTCTTCCCTACCTCGGGAGCTTAGTGATCCTCATGGGAGCTTGAGGATAGGTGATTCTCATGATATCTTGAGAATAGGAGCGTGGATGGAGCCAAAGAAGACGGTGAAAGAAGTCAACAGGAGCGAAACGCGAAAAGAACAGGGTAAACTGACAGATCTCTGGCCGGTCGACCGCAGCACACATGCCGGTCGACCGGAAAACCTGCACGGTGCAGGGTTTAAGAAAACTCGTCGACCGGACCAAGCCCGGCGGTCGACCGGATCGCGATTTCTGGTTTTCCTGTTTCGTTTTGGATTCTGTTTTGACAGGGATTCCTGATTCTTTTGGGCTTGTTTATTTACAAGTTTGCCATCCATGTTTGCACATCTATAAATAGGATTGTGTTAGGGTTCTAAAAGGGAGACCTAAGGGAGAGAGAAATTCTAATAATTGTATTAGGGTTTAGAGAGAGAGTTGAGAGGTTGTTCTCAATTCTAGTGAGATTGTGAGAGAGGGATTGTAATCTTTTCATACTCATAATCTAGAGAATGTATTTTCCTTCGCCATACTGAATTGTTCTTGTGTTTTGGTCATCCTCTTCTCAACCCACCTTTTGGTAATTCCGCGACCAAAGGGGTGCTCGCACGGCAACTCGTATCAGTCATTGAGGACGAGAGAGTCCTAGAGCTGATAGCGCAGACCAGGTTCCGGGAGTGTTCTGCAGTGTGATATATGCGGCTTGATTGGCCGGTTAGCAGTGCACTGATCGAGAGGTGGAGGATAGAGACCAACACCTTCACATGCATATATGGGAGTGTACCATCACACTGCAGGACGTAACTATCATACTTGGGCTCTACATCGATGGCCCGGCAGTTACGGGCACTAATGACCATAATTGGGCTGAGGTATGTGATAGGCTTCTTGGACATGTTCCAGATTTGAGGAGTGGTGTGATGAAGCTATCATGACTTCACCAGGCATTTCAGGGAGATATACCATCAGATGTCTCCATTGAGACACTTCATTATCACGCTCGTGCGTACATATTGCATATGATAGGGTCAACGCTATTTCTTGATGCGAGCAAGACCCTTGTACATGCACGATGGTTCCACTCCTAGAGGATCTGGGTATATGCGACGCACTATCATGGGGGCAGTGCGGTGTTAGCATACTTGTATAGAGAACTGGGTAGAGTATCCTTGATGCAGAATAAAGAATTCAAGGGATGCTACACGTTATCTAGATTTGGTCTTGGGAGTGCATTCACATTGGACGTCCTACTTTAGTTGTGCACCACGACCTACAGGGCCAGTTTTCTTTGGCATACAGGTATAATTGTATGCAATGTTTTATTCATATTGAATTTGTACTCATATATTCTTTATGCCAAAAAGGTATAACGTGTGGTTCGCTAAATACAAATCTACGACGCGACATCGTGAGTTTTACAGAAATGAGTTTGATGTCCTCCAACATGAACAGGTAACTATAGAACTTGATTCGTATGAATATTATAGTTTTGTTGTTGATACTAAAAAATATTTTATCTTATTTTAGTTCAAGTGGAGACCCTATTCATTGCTGTATTTCGAAATGCATACTCTTGCACCTATCTATTGGGATAGTCCCGATTTGTGGAGAGCCAAAGTTCCATTGATCCATTGGGATATCGTGGAGATGCATGTACCCTACCGTGTGCTACTCTAATTTCTGCATTCTCAGCATGTGCGAGATCCTGTTGAGGTGATCGATCGTAGGCGGCAACCTACATTGCATCGGACTGACTGGGCCGTACTCTGTGCGGACTACATAGACCAGTGGACCAACAGGTGGGATTTTATACAGAATGAGAGAGACACAGCTATTGACTATACCGTGTATATGCGCTGGTATTGGGATATCACGCGTAGATGGATCACGCGTGACCCACAACCATCACCTGGGTACGTGCCACGCCTACCGATAGACAGTTACATCCCTAGTGGGATGAACGAGAGAGATTACGTAAGTTTCTAAACTAAATTATGTATATATTGTTTAACTCATAGTTTTATACATAGATACTTAATAAATTGTGTATATATTGTTTAACTCGCATGTCGCAGCTTTTGATGATATTGAAGCTAATATTGATGCGCACATGCCTGAGTTTCAGGATCCGACGGTGATGTTAGGGCTCCTCGGTAGGATCAAGAAGAGAATAGCCCAGGTGTTTCATAGGACTCACATCGACGAGTTTGTAGGCTGTGAGGACAGGTCATGATCATTTGGGCAAGCGTACACGCGACGACGTAGGACACGTGACGATGGAGCATGCACTTCTCATGCTGATGGAGTCGACACTTCTCAAGCTGATGGATCCGACGCTTCGCAATCTTATATACAACCGGATATTCAGATAATCGAGGCCTATCAACAGGAACTTAAGGGGCAGGGAAGAGGGAGGGGAAGTGGGAAGAGAGGGAGAGGAGGAATTATGGGTTGTATATGATCTTATTTTGTTGAAATTTGTAACTTTGATAAATTTGCAAATCAATAATTTTGTGGATCAATTATTGTTTATATATGTGATCTTCGTGTGTGAAGTTAGATTTGTGTTTAATTCATGACTAGAAGTTTATATGTTTATATGAAATATCATATTGTTCACATGTGAACCCTGCACATATGAAAAACATGCACAAACAAATGTGCAGGCTTTTTTTGGGAAAAGTGCAACTTCACGGGAGTTCAAGTCTCGTGATGTTTTTGAATATTTGAATCTTCACAGGACTTGAAATCCCGTGAAGTTTGAACGTTTAAAAAGTTTCATGGGACTTGAAGTCCCGTGAAGTTTAGCAGCTTAACAATCAGAATTTTTTTTTAAAAACCGACCTGATTTCAGCGTTGAGACTAAAACCAATGTTGGTTTTTGTAATTAAGTGTAAAATAAGCGTGTTTTGGGATTAAAAGTCCAAAAAGGAGTGTTACAAAATTTGTCCCAAAAAGGAAAGACGAAAGCTCGTCCGAGACCAAGCTTCTCTCTCTTGATTTATATACTCGCTGCCTCTCCGGTCCAAAGACCCCTCTTTCCCCTTCTGCGTTAACATAACATGATCTCGCCAATCGACCCTCGCGATCTCAGCAATGGCCTCACCCTCTTCCCGCGCCTCAAGCTCGTCCTCATATTCCACCGCTCCGATCCCGCCGTCAAACCCATCGACGAGTGGCAAATCAAGCTTTCCCTCCTCTCCTTCCTCCGCTCCTCCCCCCTCTGCCTCTCCATCCCCGACGAAAACGACCTCTCCATCAAGAAGCGCCCCGATCTCCACAAGCGCAAGATCGAAGACCCCGTCGCGTTTGGGAATCTCTACGTTCGGGATCTGGGGTTTTTGAGGAAGAAGAGGATGAGAGTTTGGGTTGAGGAGGAGTCGAATGATGAGGAGATGATTTTGAAGAGGTTTTTGGAGTGGAGAGAGGATGTTTTGAGGCAGTTGGGTGGGGTGGAGTTGAATATCCAAGGTGTTGGGTTCGACATGACGGCAGAATTACCAAAGGAGGAGGATTTCGAGGGGATGAAGCGGTCATGGGAGGATTTCTACCGTGAGAAACCCTAACCCTAGTTTTTTTTCCCTTCAAAGATTGTTCCCAAAAGTTTGTTTTTTTTCAGTACAAGTAGAGTAATGATGAAATGAAGCGATTTTCTTTAACTCAATTCATAAGATAATAAAGAACATTGCGGAAAATCAGGGCTTATAACACATAGACGCCCTGCACTATAGCTGTTTTCACCTATGGGCAATATCTGCCAAGTTACTCCCAAAGTAAATGAGTCAAAAAAAATTCACACAGGGAGTCTGTATGCAAAAATGAAACTACAATGGTAGTAAGTTCAAACAATGATTGTTGACCAGAAAAAGTTTCAAACAATGATATCATATTTGATGATGATAATATTCATAAAAATAAACTATGGATGAAAAATATAGGTTCTTTTTTTGTATCAACTAAGACCAATATAAGTTTACACGTTTGTTAAAAGGCATTGTTTTCTCCCTCTCCATCCTGACCATGATGATGATCCCTTTATCAAGAAGTAGAGAATGACCCATGGTGATGGTAATATTCATAAAAATAAACTATGGAGGAAAGAAATAAATTAGTTTTTTCTGTTAAAAATAGAGAGAGGGACCCATAGTGATGATAATATTCATAAAAATAAACTTGGAGGAATGAAATAGGTTAGTTTTTTGTATTAACTAAAACCAATATGAGTTCACAGATTTGTTAAAATGCACTATATTCTCCCTCTGCATCCTGACCATGATGATAATCCCTTCATCAAGAAGTGCTCTGACCTCCACAAGTGCAAGCGCGAATAGCCAATTGCATTTGGGGGAGGTTTTGAGAAAACTTTGTGGGATTGAGTTGAATAGTAAAGGAGTTGGGTCTATGACAACTGAGGTTTCGGAGGAGAATTTTTAAGGGATGAAGGAGTTGTTGAAGGATTTCTATTGTAAGAAACCTAAGCCTAGTGTTTTTAGCATGCAAAAATTAAATATGTTGTTAGGAATATTAGGAGAAACAATTATTGTCATTTGGCAGAAGTTTTCTTTTGAGTCAATGAGAGCGCCGTTGGGCATACATTTAAAATGACTAATGATCTAGCTTTTTTTTTTGTTTAAATTCATAATATAATACAAATTACTCTAAAGAAACATAAGATAAGATCTCTTAGTGGCGATCTCTCTATAATTCATAATATAATACAAATTACTCTAAAGAAACATAAGATAAGATCTCTTAGTGGCGATCTCTCTATCAAGAAGCATCCCGACCTCCATAGGTGCAAACGAGTGGAATAGTGAAGGATTTGGGTCTATGACAACTGAGGTTTCGGAGGAGAATTTTTAAGGGATGGAGTTGTTGGAGGATTTCTATTGTAAGAAACCTAAGCCTAGTGTTTTTAGCATGCAAAAATTAAATATGTTGTTAGGAATATTAGGAGAAACAATTATTGTCATTTGGCAGAATTTTTCTTTTGAGTCAATGAGAGCACCGTTGGGCATACATTTAAAATGACTAATGATCTAGCTTTTTTTTTGTTTGAATTCATAATATAATACAAATTACTCTAAAGAAACATAAGATAAGATCTCTTAGTGGCGATCTCTCTATCAAGAAGCATCCCGACCTCCATAGGTGCAAACGAGTGGATCCTATCGCTTATGAGACTATGTTCGAGATTTGGGGTTTATTAGGAAGAAGAATGGGGGTGAGGAGGATGTAAAAGATGAGAGGATTGTGAGAAGGTTTTGGAGTGGAGAAGGAAGGTTTTTGAGGATGCTGTGTAGGATCGAGTTGAATTAACACTGTTATAAATAGCGGTAAATAGCTTCGCAATAGCGTTTGCGGTCCCTTCTCGCTACAATATCGCCTAATAGCGATGACATATTACGGAATATGCGTTTTTCGCTTGCAAAAGTGGCCAATAGCGCATCCCAGCAATGAATAGCGGGCGATTGCGGGCAAAATTCGCTTTTTTATTGCTATTTAAAAGTGGTTTGAGATTTATATTTTTTAAATTAAACTCGACCCATAACAACTACATACCACCGCCTCCCCCGCTTTCATGCCTACTGCCGCCGCCTCTCTAGCATCTGGCACCTCCCTCAACGCTTCCTCTCACCTCCTCTCGCTGTGAGCTTCTCCTAGTGCAGGCCCCTCACCGCTTATAGCTCATCTTTTCGAAGATGACGACTCTTTGACTCTAGTTATCTTCTGTATTATGTGACGATTACATGTCTATTTCATGTTTAGGATCCCTTAAATTATCAAATACACTTTTAGATTTTTCTAAACTTTTCTATAAATTTTCTTATTTTTTTAATACTTATACATATCTAAATTAGACTGTTATTTGACTTTGTATTTTTTACCACTATTTTTCTGCAATAGCTCCAAATGGCCTTAGTGATGCCTCACCGTCACACGACGATATCCGTTATCGATAATCTTGGTTGAATATTAAAGGGATTGGGTTTGAGATGAGTGTTGAGGTTTTAGAGGAGGATTTTCAAGGGATGAAGAAACTGTGGGATGAGTCCTACCATAAGAAGCCTTAATCGTAGTTTTTAATATTCTTCCTAAAAGAATTCTGTTCTTTTTAGGCCATAATAGTGTACTATTGGGTGTATGAATAAAATGCAGTGGATTTTATAGATTAAATTCATAGGATCATAAAGACTACTCCAGAGTAAAAAGAGAGAGGATCCCATGGTGTCAATAATTATAAGCAAAGAAACTAAAAAATCTATGAAGGAAATAAATATTCTAGCTTTGTGTATTAACTAAAACCAATATATAAATTTATACACATTTATGAAAATACAACTATTTTCTCTCCGATGGCAATGACCTCATTAGCAAGAAATGCCTGACTCCATAGGTGCAAGAGAGGATCCAATTGTGTTTGGTGCTCTTAAAGTTTGAGCTCCATAAATTTTGGAAAGTAGGTTAGGGACAAGGAGGTGACTAGGGAAAATATTTGGAAGAGGTTTTTGGAGTGGAAAGAGGAGGTTTTGAGATTGTGGGATTAAGTTTAATATTGAATGGGTAGAGTTTGAGTTGATGATCAAGGTCCAAAGGAGGAGAATTTTGAGCGGATGATGCACATGAGTGGTTCTTTTTCTTTCTTTTTCTTTTTTTGATGATTTCTATTGTTTCATTATTGTTGTTCCAATAGGTGTTTTTTAAGGCAATAGTGCAGCATCATTGGGCACAAATTGTATAGTGAATCTTTTTTGATTAAAATCATATGATAATAGATACTACATAAAAAAATCCCATGTGATGGTAGATCCACAACTAAATAAAATATTGAGAAAAAAATAATTTAGTTTGGATAAAGAAAAGCCAATATAAGTTTAAAGTGCATTGTTTCTATCAGTGTTATCGAGACGTAAGGCGCAATACGGGGCACAAATGTTCCTTACGTGCACCATGTGCAAGGCGCACAACGATGCGTGCGCCTCACTGAATTGAGGCGCATAACTCAAACTAATATTTTCCAACATAAGACAAAGAAGCATATAAGTAACATGTTTATAAATTATCTCATACAGTGTTATCAATGTGCGAGGCGCAAAGCGGGGCTCAAAGCATCTTTATGTGCACATGCGCACGCCCAAGTGATGCGAGGCGTACACCGCCCACATAATTTTTTAAAATATATAATCAAGCGCGAAAGAACATTTTTTTAGAATTCACATGAAAAATATCATGATAAATAATATCTTACTACAAAATCATAATATAATATCTTAATTTCTAATGCTAACACCTAACATAGTAGTAAAATTCATAAATTTTCAAATCAAATGTTAAATCAAGACTAATATCCAAGCAAAGGATTAGTAATGATCCTCAATTGAAGGCTACTAAAAAGAAATGTTAAATCAAGACTAATATCCAAGCAAAGGATTAGTAATGATCCTCAATTGAAGGCTACTAAAAAGGCCTAATGGATTTATTTTATTATCCAAGCAAAGGATTAGTAATGATCCTCAATTGAAGGCTACTAAAAAGGCCTAATGGATTTATTTTATTTTTTGGGATATGGAATATCAATTATAAAGACTCGATTGAAATGTTAACAAACAAAACTATATAAGGATATGTACTACATGCACCACATGCACCACATGCACCCTGCACAAAGTAAAGATGTACTCGAGGCGCAAAAGGCGCTGCTGCATCAGAAGTGGGGTGCTTCACTACCACCTCGCATCGTAAGACGCATGAGGCGTAGTGAGGTGCACACCTTTGAAAACACTAGTCACATAAAAAGACTAAGAAATATAATTTCACCTACTAAATCACAAAAGAATCTTTATTAACATGCATAACATAGAGAAGTTCATAAGTTTTCACAAATAATAATGCAAGATAATATCCAACTTGAGCAAAAGTCTACGAAACAAAATAAGAAAGTAGCAAAATAATAATGTTTAGTCTTCCTCATCATCATCATCATCCAACTGAAGTGAAAATTTTCACCCTAAAAAAGAGTCTAATATGAAAAAAGAAACAGTCTATTACATGATGTAAATATGTAATCATATAAATTTTTTTTTTAAATGAGGAAAACAAAAAAAAAGAGAAAAACAACAAAAAAATAACCTAATTTCGCGTCGTCGGTGGCGGCGCGCCGACAGATTAGGGTTTGGTCGTACCAGAGTTTTGCGAACAGTGAGCAGAGTTTAAGGCAGCAGCCATTGTGAGAGCAGGAGAGAAAGAGGCGAAGCATAGCTTGCAAACCCTAAAACATAGGCGTTTAATGAAATACTGGAGTACTGGACTCGAAACCATGGTTCTGTTCACATTAAACCCAACTCACTACGCACCATCGGCTGCGGGCGTGAGTGATGTCGTGCGCCCGGACGTATGCCACAGCCGCACACAAGGCCGCCACACGAGGCGCACGCCAGGCGCGGGTCTCGCCCGTGCTGCAACGCCCCGCCTCTGGTGTGAGGCGCATTTGCTGCAAGCAGCAGCGCCTGGCGCGTGCGCCTCAATAACACTGGTTTCTATATATGTTGTGAATTTTGAGTAAAAGAAATAATTTATCCTAAACGTTTGTCTAATTTGTTAAACATTCCTTGCACTTTGTCGAGTTTTTCTCGTAGCCTAAGTAAAATTTAATGTTTTTGTTGACAAATCTTTTCTTATGGCAATATTAATTTGCAGGCAATTCTTTAAGGGGTGTGACTAGGCGACCTGATACGATTATTGTAAAAGGTGTGCCCTCACGATGGTTTGCTGAGCCAAGAGTGTCATCCAAGCCTTCTATGTTGGTTACACATACTATCTTTTCAGTGCTTGGAAAAATAAGGTAGCTAGTCCTAGTCTTTGGAAGGATAATTCTTGCATAAATTTCCTTTGTTATTTCTGAAACTGTTGACATTACTTATTTTGTAGCGTATTGCATATAGTTCTAAGGTACATATCTAGAAAGTGACTTATTATTGAGCTGTGTTACCATATCTTTATTTGAAAAAAAAATCTGCTGTTAGAAGTGTCTTCTTTTCCATTGTGATCAGGTTTTTAAGCCTTTTCTGCCTAATTAGGCTATTATAGACATAGAGCTCAACTTTATCTTGAGAAGGCTAAATAGGCACTTGTACAAATTTAGTTGCTTACTATAAAAACTGATGCAGATTCTATATAAAATTTTCAAAATGTAGAGAAAGGGGAATCTTCTGTTAAAGCTTAACTAGGTGTCTGCGAATTTAACATAATAAGCCAACATGATGGGGCAGAACAATTTAATCTCATATGACCAATGGACAATTTTCTAGAATTCTTTGATGTCATATACTTAGTTAATCTCCTTTCTTTAAAAGATTGAATAAAGTATATCTAATATAGTTAAACTTTTCAATGTTTTGTGTACCCATTGATGTCAGAATGGTACGGCTAAGATGGACGAAAGAGAAATATGAGGAATGAGGATAAGATGCTGATCACTCTAAGAATACATATATCAGTACCTTAGAATAAACGATGGGTAACGGGGTTAGCCAACTGATCTAGAGATACTGATATCACCAATCTAGAAAGATGCAATGAATCACCACTACCTTAGAAATATTGTAGGTAGTTGATATGCCATAATACCCTGAAAGTTATATGCATTCTTGCCGAAATGACATGGGGTTGGATAAGGTAAATACTCATCTAGGCATTCAATCTAAGGCAAGAGCTATATTCTCATATGCCAGTGTATTTGTATGGGTGTGTGTATGTACGATACAAGAGCTATATACTCATCTGGGCATTCAATCAGGGTTAAGCCACAATAAATGGCACGTTATTTTATCAGTAGGGTAATACATTTATAATCTTCCAGCCTTTGTTCATCTCATTAAAAATGTGTCTACTGTATTGTACTCTTTATCACTTTATTTTTTTCACTTATTCATTATCATATTGCACTTCCTAGATCCGACTTGTATACTGTCCTTTGACACCCTTCATTTGCATTGAGTAGGAAGCTTAATGTTGCTGAGGACGATGATCTAGGTACAAATTCAGGGGAAAATAAAGGGGATATTGTTTCTGGACTTACATGCAAGGCCTGGGTTCAATTTGAGAGTTATGATGACTTCTATAACGCGTTTAAGGCGCTGTGTGGATGTTCTATGCAGAAGGTATGAAGGTAATATGGGACCAGCGTTTCATATTACATAATCTCAGATATAGTTTGCTAGAAGTACTATTAGTTACAAATAACCCCCTCACCTATACCTTTAGTATCAATTATCACTCGCTAGCTAATTTATTAGCAGTTATCACCTTTTTGGATTTTTCATTTTGAGAACCTAAGTTGCAGATAAACAGCCTTTCACCCTAAAGTTGAGGGTTATAATTTCTAATAAATAAGTTGAGTGGCTGTCAGTGCTACTGAAGGTATAAATGAGGGTGATTATCTGTTACTTTATTAATTGTTCGCTCTTTTAATTGTGAATTTTTCTTTCATCACTAGCTGATGCATGTATAAAAAATACAATATAGGAATTCCATTTTTTTTATTTAAAATGAGATCTCTAAGACTTCTATTTGTTTTTATTTTATCACTAAAGTTTCCTTTTTGCAAGTGTTGCGTTCATTAGACTTTGTGGTTTGTTTGTTTGGGGATATGGCATCACTCTACCCAGTTAAGATGTTTACTTCTTTGACATGACACTCTTTTCCTTTTTCCCTTCTTTCCCTTTTCTAAATGCAATATCCTAGTAAACTTCATTCCAATTTAGGGATTTTGACTTATTGGCGTGAGATGTAATTTCCAAACTTTAACCATGAATGTTTTGGTCTCAAGGTTTGTTCCAGAAGTTGCTATTATGTTGGCAGGACAAGCTGGGTTTTCTCATCCTTGAAAATGAAACTCTTTATGTTTTATGCAACTGCGTCAATGATAAAGGTAGAGTTATTCATTATTTATTTATTCATTTGTGCAGGAAGGGTCACGCCTTAAAGTGGACTACGAAGTGTCTTGGGACAGAGATGGCTTCTTTGAGAATCAACGAAGCTCTACCAGGAGCCACATACAAGAAAGGGCAGTCCGGCTGCCAGTATCATCAAGATATACACGAGATGAAGCTCCGAGGCATCAGTCACAGACTATTCATTCTGTAGCTGATGTTCCATGGCCAAAAAGGTTCAGGGTACGTTCTTAAAAAGAACTTAGTACACAATTTTGCATATTATTCTAAAGATTATTTGTATATATGCTCCTTAAATCATCAATATTTGCAAATACCCAAAATCTTAGTAATTGCATAATTACACCCAATTCTAAGACATTGGAAAAGAATATCCTCCGCTTAACTCTGTAATTTAATATTCTCAGAGTATTCTTTCTCTTTCGCTAATCTTATGTAAATAACTAACTAATGACTAAAATACCTTCTAGTATTAATTAAGTTTGTTGTTTATAGCGATTCAACCCCAGGGTAACCAACAGTGAACTCTTCCTCCACTGCTTTCTCTACCTCTTCTATTATCCTCATTCTCACAATCCTCATCATCTACCTCTTTCAACTCAACATTCTCTCCACCCAGTTCTACTCCACATTTATGCCTCCTACATTACCAATAGACCACCCTTCCATCTTGGATCCTGATCACGTGGTATTTTGGGGGAGGCGTTGGTGCAGGATGAGGCAGGTGGGTTCTTCTTTTTTGTTTGTAAGTTTGAGGGGAGGGTGAGGTGGAAATTTGGGACCTGGGTTTGTAGAGTACTAATTATTTGTGAATTGTAGGAAGGATCCACCATCACAGCCATCATCTCCTAGATCACCTCTCCATCGCTTCCTTTCCCCAAATCCCATCGCTTTGAACTGAAGGATCCTCCCCCCCCCCCCCCCCCAGTGGACTTTGTCTACCCATTGAAAAAAAGGGTATAAAATAAAATAACCCTCTACTGTTTGAAAATCAACTCCATTTGGAAGTGGAGAGTATTTTTTTTACAATGTATTGTAATTGGGGGTAATTTTGCAAATATTGAGATTTGGGGGGTCTTTTCTATATATTGAAGATTTGAGGGACATATATACAAATAACCCTTTAAATGTTCAATGTCTATACCTTGCATGCTGTCTTAGCTTTGTCTAGTTAAGAATCTATGCATGCACTTGTTGGAACCTTATGCACCACAACCTGATTGGACCATGTTATTGGTTGTACAGATAACAATGCAGCAGGAGCTGGGGGATTAATTTCCGAGGAGAATGAAAATTTAGTCCCTCACAAAGCCCACCCGTCTCCCGCCCGCCTCCCCCCCCCGCCGCCCCCCACTCACCTTCTCCAACCCCCACCCCCCAAAAAAAAATTAATAAAGTAACTATAATGATGGTAATAATAAAATAAATAAATAGTTATAATTAGAGCAAATCGGAGGTGAACTGATAACTCGAGAAATTTCCTGCATTTACTATGTGTCGTTCCCCAATTCGCGGGAAGTGATAATGGATATGTTGGAGAGGCTTAGGGATAGTTGGATTTGGTATATAAAATTTAAAAAGAACATGACTTCTGTGTAAAAGGTCCATCACCTTCTCCACCCTCACATACCGGGATTTTTTTGAACTTCTCAATTTTCCCTTTTGGGTTTGTTTTTGAATTTCTGAACGTGCTGGTGCTTCCTTTGACAGGGATTCCAATTATTCTGAATGCCCAGTGAGATCTTAAAAAGCAAGTTGTACAAAAACTTGATCCTAACATGGGTCCATGAAAACCGTTGATGATAGTTATCTGAGCAAACAAGGGAGAAACATGAGGATCAAGGATCTAAATTATCTCATCTACGTCTTTGGCGGCAAAGGACACCTTTATTATGTAGCTATTTGTCGAGAGGGGGAGAGAGAAAGGAGTCTGTGATTCTGATTCCCAGGAATTGGGGGAAGAGAATTTAGGGACTTATAAAATTCAGAACAAACTTAAAGTCAACAAATCCATTTCAGCCAAGCTTCTCCTGCAATCCAGCTCCATCACGCTAATGGCAAAGACTTTGAACTCAATTTACGACAAACTTAATAGTCAAATTCACTTCAAGTTTCCTCAATCTCACAACAGGCTAAATAGGCCAATTGTCCAGATCGCTGGGGGGTTGAGATCGAGAGGGAGAGAGAAGACTTGTAAGATTGACAGAACGAGGTGGTGGTTTCGCCTTTGACATTGCGTTTCTGATCTGGGAAATCTTTTATGGGAAGAGAGGTAGAGAAGAAGGAAAGGATGACTTTGTGAAACATTTTACATATAAAGTACTCATATTTTAAATTTTACATATCTATATCCTTAAAAACCCACATGATTTCAGCAAATAGGAGATGACAGCACAGGAAATATTATGCACTATAACGTCGCCTCCAGTTTTCTCCTATAATTAATTAATTATGAATTGCAATATTTTCAAACTATAGGAAGGAAATCATTCTATCCAGTTACAATATTTTTCATATGCACACATCGAAGCTGTCTATAGGCTTAACGACTAACTCAGCTTGTGTATGATCAATCTGTATCTGCTATCTGCCAGTGAGAGAAAGGTACTTGCTAACGAGCAAAGTGTTTCTTCTGCCTTGTACGCTAGATGTTATGGACAACTGTCTGATTCTGGGTCTATCAGTAATATTATCTTTTACTTCTTCCCACTTCAACCATTAGATCTTCTCTGATTGTGTTTGTTGTAAAAAAAATTGCAGGAATAAAGAGGGCTGGAGAAATGGGATCTCCTCTGATTATGTTCACTGCCAAAAAAAAGCAGGAATAAAGAGGACTGGTGAAATGGTTTAGGATTTATCATGTTGGTCACCAAGTAAATAAGCCAAGATTATCCTATGCCTTCTTGGAGTACACAAAAATACAGTATAAAGCTTAGCCGGATGGTTTCCTTAAGGTTCCAATTTCATGAATGTACCATGGATGTGCATTCAGGAATTAGATTGTTTGCACAGCTGTGGACTGTGAACTATCTTCAAAATGATATTTTTGAAGTGTGAACATTGGCATACATCTAAACTCTAGATGGTGTATATCGCTGCGATGCCTGCTTCTACTCATCTGCATCAAGATACTGCTTTCTGTAAGCTGTTGTCATCACTAATGAAAGGCTATGGCTAAAAGTACCACTTATTCCTAATTTTTTTCCCTATCATCATGAATTGTGGCCTTAGTTTTCTGATACCTATACTTTGTTTGACAGGAAAATTTTTTTAAGAGGACCTTTTTCGAAATAATATTAGCAAAATCGACCTATTTATACTAAAATTTGTAAAATTGACCGTGTTTGCTCTCATGGGCAGAAAATGGTTGATTTTGTTGAAATAGTGTTTTAGATGTACATGAGACTAGTAGTCATGTGTAATTAGTAGGCACTGATCCACCGAATGCCCAAAATACTTGAGCAAACCTCTCCACCCCAGGTGCAATCTCTTTAGACGATATTTCATATTTAGTACCCAAATTATTTTGCTTGATTGTTTCAAGATATTATGAAAGTAATTCATAAGATTGCTCCTAATCTCCAAATATTTTAGACAATATTTTACTCATTGCATCATATGCCTTATATTTAGATATCTTAATGCCTCCCATGTCATATACTCTTTGAAATATTTGACCTAGATTTAGAACAAGTTCTGCCCTCACTCAGGCATAATTAGCTCATATGTGAGAGGAAGTTGCCACGTTATGATAACTTTCACTGACAGATTGCAACATGTATGTAGTCCACGGTATGTAGAGATTACAAATTGCTTATTTGATGATTTTCTCATAGCTACATTTAGCAACCAAGGACATTTCGTGTTTCTCTCATCCTATTCATTTGCATGCTCTACTTGAATCTTCTTGTTAAAATAACACTTTATTTGGTAGTTTGTTGCATTAGATTTTACCAGCTTGAATTTGACCCGATTCTTGATGATTTTTTCTCAAATTGCATAAATCAGCGCCTCATTGTTCGCGAATAGATTTTTCCTTTTTTTTTAAAAGTGAAGTCCTTAGACCGTTAAAATTTTGAACCAACATCAACAAATTCACCTTTGGAGGTATTTATCCAATCCTCATTTTGGAACTCGTCGGGCAACGAATCTTCAGAGTCCACATTATCATTGTCAAGATAAAATTGATCCATCCAACGGGAGTCATCATCCATGCCAGTAGCCAAATGCATGCTATCAATTTGCAAGCCATCTTTTTCAATATCTTTAGACTCGTCATTTTTTTCTTCTTCTACAATTGATCCGACCGGTAAATTACCCGTAATGTGGCACAAAGCGTCATTAAAGATAGCACTTGAAGTCCCATTGAGGGAGTGCCCGATTAAATGTTGTAATTAAGCCCATGACTCCTCACTCGGAGATATAAACCCACTCAATTCTTCTAAGCCAAGCATATGGGAGAGCTCTCCTTGAGGTTTCAAACTTGGGCAAATTCAAGAATGTGATACTTCTCAATGAACAACTCGATTGATACTTGCTTCTCGACTAGCTGTTTCATGTCATTCAACTCCTTATCGTAGGTGATCGCTACGATAATTGTTCTATTCTCAATTATCAGACAGTTAAAAAACACCTCAGTTGCATATTTTTCTTCATTAATGTTAGCAACTCTGTATATTTCCTTCATCATTCCATCAAAATTGCATGATTTAGATAATATAAACATTTTTCTAGAACCTTCCTCATAAATAGACATACTATTCATTCTAACACTGAGGCTTCCATTGAATAAGTAAATTATGAGTATTGAGTTCATCATCGAAACTGGAAGATTAGCATTCTATCATATGCAAATAAACTATTATTGTTGAAATCAATTTCTAAATTGAAAATCAAATTAAAAACCCTAAATTCTAGTTAAACCATAACTTTAGCCAAACAGCATTATCCATCATATTTCTCAAAATAAAACCTAAAAAATTTCAGCACAAATTGTATATCCCAATTAAACCTAAACCCAAATCAATCCATATAATTCATCAAAATTCTCACACAAAAAAATAAAAATAAATTCCATCACAAATTTCATAAAATACATTAAAATTAGACCCTAAATCAAAATCCATATCATTCATATCAAAATCTAGTAAGCTAACATTTTAGGTTAAGACCTACCACTACATCTTACATGTCGGTGTTATGCATAATAATCTGTTATAACAAGGCTATCAGTAGCACACATTTAACAAATCTCTAAATTAGATCACATCTCTAAGCAAGTGATCATCAAAGTACATGATCTAACAAAATAATTTGTAGGGATTATAAGAATTATATAAATGATACCTAAATTATATGTGTAACAGTAATATCTTTATTAATATTCAAGAATATTACATAAGCATGTATTGGATGTTCAAGGGTATACTATTATTATTCTAGCACACTCCTATGTTCTCTGACATCCAATCAGATATGATCCTAACTTACATTTATCAAAAACATTATAAGATAATGGTTTTGTAAAAGGATGTCAAATGCTATCTGTTTAGTCATTTTTTAAACTACCATATGTTTCTTCTTGTTAACCTTGTTATATCCTATAAATAACCTAAGTATATCCTACAAGTAACCTAAGTGTTAACCCTCTTTCTAGAATCGACACATGTCCCATGTTAACTAATCCTTAGTTCGGCTTCAACCTAGCCAGGATGACTCAAGTAACATGATACAACTTTTCCCAAGGAGAGCTGAGTTAAGAGGCATTCTCACTCAAACTCTTAATTTGAGCCAACCTTACACCTTTTACTTTTCGAGGTTGGGTCGATAACTTTCGAGGCTGATTAAAAAGTCGAACCTTCCTCTTCCCCCTCTTGCGGGTCAAGCTAAGTAGTGACCGAATAAAGACTATACTAAGCACACCTCTCCTTCGCCTCGCTAGCAGGCTCATTTTGCCGCTTCGCCTCAACATATCCAACAGTACATCGAGGCAACAGGGGAGAACCCTAGCTACGGTCATTGTGACCATGAGAGAACTACATGGACGGCTTCACGAGGCCCCAGATAACCTTATGCTGCTTCAGGTCATTCCACAACCAACCTAGCATCTGGTTAGGACCAAACGTTCAATATTATTGCCGAGACTATCGGAGGGGAAAAAGAAAGATGAAAAAATAAAGGAAAATAAAATCAAGAAATAAAATAAAGAAAAATCAAGAATAAAGAGAAAATTAAGGAAATGGAGAATTCAATTAGAGATATGAAGAATTTAAAATTGAATTTAATAGTCAATTTCACTTAGAAATTATGAATTATTATATTTTTATCATATTTTACTAAAGATTTATTAAGTATAAACTACGAAACCACTTAAGAAAAGCATAACTATCAAATTATCATCCAAATAAAATTAATATTCATTAAAAGAATAACAACTACATATTAATTCTAGAGTTCATAAGCATAACCTATTAAACTATTAAAGATAAACATAAATTATCAAATTCTTCTTCTACTAATTAGTTCTCTAGTTGATTATCCTAAACATGATCATTTTAAGAACAAGAGGATAATTCATAAAGTATAAAAGAAATCAAATTAATTTCATACAATTCTAGAATTCCTACATAAATTAGTTCCACATCTTAGAAAATAAAAATAAAGAAATAAAAGCTAGACTAGAGAGAATAAAAAAAGAGAATGAAAATAAGAATTAACTACAAAGAGGAAACATAAGAACAAATATTAAAGATCTAAACTATGAACAAAAAGAGAAGAACATAAAAAGAAATCTAAACTATGAAGAGAAGAACAAAAAGAGAAGAACATCATCTATGTTTGTCTTTGTAGACCTTACGTGAACATCAGCTATATGCTAAGTCCAGCAAGTGTGAGTTTTGGATTTATGAGGTCAGGTTTCTTGGCCATATTATCAGCAGAGAGGGCATAGCAGTAGACTCGGCTAAAGTTTCAGCGGTGCTTGATTGAGAACCGCCGAAGACGGTAACCAAGATTCGTAGCGTTTTGGGATTAGCCGGATATTACAGGAAGTTCATTCAGGACTTCTCGAAAATTGCGACACCACTTACGCGCCTCATGAAAAAGGGTGTACAGTTCATTTGGAGCACGGAGTGCCAGAGGGCTTTTGATACCTTGAAGGTTAAGTTAACTATGGCGCTAGTTCTTTCTATTCCGAGCAATGACAGAACATTTGTTGTGTACACAGATGCATCGCTATTAGGTTTGGGACGTCTTTTGATGCAGACTCAGAGAGTAGTAGCATACATCTCACGGTAGTTGAGAGTTCATGAGCAGAACTACCCCACCCATGATTTGGAGTTAGCCGCGGTTGTATTCGCGCTAAAAGCGTGGAGACACTATTTGTATGGAGTACAGTTCGAGCTTTTCACAGACCATCAGAGTTTGAAGTATCTTTTCTCGCAGAAGGAACTTAACCAGAGGCAGCGACGATGTGTTGAGTTCATTAAGGACTACGAATTCGCGATTCAGTATCATTCGGGGAAGGCGAATGTCGTAGCAGATGCCTTGAGTAGGAAACGTTAACATCAGGTAGCGGCTTTGAGATGCTCGTTGTATAGAGATCTTCTCACTCTTATCTAGTTCGACTTTAGGCCAGAGATTGGCGAGACTAGCGCATACTTGGGAGCTATATCGGTGCAGCCATCTTGGAAGGATAGAGTAGTCAGAGCTCAGTTAGAGGACTCTTGGATTCAAATTTGAAAGGAGAAGGTTTCCAAGGAGCCCAAGGATGATTGGACCATTGGGGTAGATGGAGGTCTTCGAATGAAGGGTCAATTAGTTGTGCCAACCAGTGTGGAGCTGAAGAAGGAGTTATTTGATGAAGCACACCGTACCCGATATACAGTACATCCAGGGACCACTAAGATGTAAAAGGACTTGAGGAGACACTTTTGGTGGAGTGGTATGCGTAGAGACATTACAGATTTTGTGGCTAAGTGTTTCACCTGTCAGCAAGTGAAAGCATAACATCAGAGACCAGCAAGAATACTTCAGCCTTTACCAATTCCTGAGTGGAAGTGGGCGGATATTTCGATGGATTTTATTATGGGTTTGCCGAAGTCGAAGAAGGGGAACGACTCAGTTTGGGTGATTATGGATCGACTTACGAAGTCAGCACATTTTATTCCAGTGAGGACTATACAGCCTAGGCATATGTGAGAATATTCATTCGGGAGATAGTTCGATTTCACCGAGTTCCAGATATGATTATGTCAGATCGAAGATCAGTGTTCACCTTGCACTTTTGGAAGAGTTTTCAGGACTCATTCGATAGCAGGTTATTGCACAGTAGTGTATTCCACCCTCAGACGAATGACCAGACCGAGAGAGTGAACCAGGTGGTAGAGGACATGCTACGGGTTTGTATTATTGATTTCCAAGGCAGCTGGGAGGATCACATTCCGTTGATAGAGCTTGCTTATAACAACAGTTCTCAAGCAATTATTGGTATGGCTCTATATGATGCACTGTATGGGAGACCTTGTAGGTCCCCTATATGTTAGGTAAAACCGGAGGATAGCTTATTGCTTGAATCAGAGCTGGTGAGATAGACTACCGAAAAGGTAGCATTGATTAGGGAGCGCATTCTAGCCGCCCAGAGCCAGCAAAAGAGCTACGCAGATCATAGGCAGTGACCTTTAGAGTTCCAGGAGGGAGATTACGTCATGTTGAAGGTATTGCCGATGAAGGGTGTGCACTGTTTTGGTAGGTGAGGGAAGCTAGCCCTGAGATTTATTAGCCCTTTTCGAATCATTGAACGTATTAGGGCTGTTTCATATAGATTAGATCTCCCGACATCGATGTCTAGTGTACACGATGTATTTCACATTTCTATACTCAGGAAGCACCTTCATGATGAGGAGAGGCATCGAGTATTAGATGCCCCAGAGATTGAGATTCATGATGATTTGACTACGATTGAGATCCTAATTTGTATACTTTCTAGAGAGGACAAGAAGCTTAGGAATAAAGTAATTCCTTTGGTGAAAGTCTAATGGAACCGGAGAGGATCCGAGGAGATTTCTTGGGAGCGCGAGAAGGATATGCGTTACGATTACCCACACCTGTTTGAACAGGTAATTTGTTTGAATATTGTTTTCTTATGTTTCATGATGAATTTTAGAAAAGTTGTATTTATCTTTAACACTAGAGTGAGGACATGGACACCTAATCCGTAATCATTTGGAATACATGGTATATATATGGGGGGTTCCTTGTTTGGATTTTTCGCCCGACGTACTATTTCCATTTAGTTGGGGATTAAGGTATAAATATTTACATTCTAGACTGTTAACTATAAATACCGCTATGTCGATACATGATAGTTACTAGATATTGTGATTTTCCTCATGTTGCTGATGTTTGAGATGCAATCTCGGAATTTCGAGGGCGAAATCCTTTTAAGGGGGAAGAATGTAAAGCCCCATAAAAATATATTAAATGAGTTTTATTGTGAAATATATGTTTATGTCATGGAAGAGTATGAAAAATAAGTGTTTGGGCATCAAACAAGTGTATTTATGAGAGAGAAATTAAGTGGAAAAGACCAGCACACGAAAGTATCATGCACAGCAGTATGCTGCTGCGCGGTCGACCGCGCTGGGCGCGGCGGTCGACCGCACAACGACCAGACTGTTTTCCCAGTCTGAGTTGGTTTCGGATTTCGGGTCGGGTTTGGGGGCTCATATATATATTATTTAATTCATGGGAGCCTCCTTTCTGTCAGAGAAACCCCTAGTAGCCTCCCCCTACCCTCTTGCAAACCCTAGCTTGTTCTTTGGGGCATTTTTGGAGGATTTCGAGGAGTGCGAGCGAGATTCAGTGGTGTTCAGTAGAGGAGAACATTCTCACGGCCTTACCACAATAGTTCATCACCTCTCAGGCAAGTTTTATCTCATCTAATCCCTCACCCAATTTTTAAATGCTTTTTCATGATGTTTCTATATGTTTTTATGAGCCTAACATACTAGCTTGAGTATAAAAAGTTGATCCTTGTATAGTATGTTACAAAAGAACATGTTTTCAGTTAATAAAGATCACCCATATTTTTCTAAGTGCAGATCTAGATCTGGTGTTTATTATAACAAGAGATTTGAAAGAAAAAAATAATTGTCTTCGAAGGTTTTCGACGTATAGATGCATGTTTTTATGTGTTTCATCTTGTCTATAGTGATTAGACTGTTTATTTCACATTTCAGATATGCAATATCACATGTTTAGGGTTGCTAGTATGCATGAACATCACACACGAATATCGAGATTGAATTATATAGAACAAACTGAGAATTAGGGTTTTGCTGCCACGCGGTCGACCGCGATGGACGCGGCGGTCGACCGCTTGTCGTGCACAGTCATAGCTAAGTTTCTGTTGTGATCGTGATCGACCGTTCTAGGCGCGGCGGTCGACCGTCGATCGCGGTCGACCGTGCGTGGCACGACAGTCGACCGCTGGAGAGCACCAATGCACAATGAGTTTCTGTTCTTTGTGCGGTCGACCGCGCTGGGTGCGGTGGTCGACCATGAGTCAGTTTTCCTGCATCGTTCTGTTGTGCATACGTAGTGTCGTTGGCAAGAATTTCTGGATTATTTGATTTGGTTAAACACTGAGAGCTGTGTACATGAGTTGACTACAGACTAGAGACTAGCTTATTCACCGAGACATGAGAGTGAATAGTGTATACATGTATGCTATGGAGATAATTCATCGCCGTCCATGTGTTGGACATTTAGCTATTATAGTCCATGTGTTGGACCTTGACCATATAGTCCATGTGTGGGACATTCGTTATTTTAGTCCATGCGTTGGACATGTAGCTTGCGGCCCATATGTTGGACCTGTAGTATCTATAGTCCATGCGTTGGACCTACATCATATATAGTCCATGTATTGGACATGCATTATATATATAGTCCATGTGTTGAGCTATTTCCTATTTTAATCCATGTGTTGGATATTTGTTACATGCAGTCCATGTGTTCAACGTTCAGTGGGATTTTGCCTTAACTAACATATAGTAGATGCAGTTCATGAGTTGAACAAGTATTCCGGTGTCTGACAGGATATTTTTGATATAGTTTGAAGTGGAGGTATTGCTTCATGTTGTAGTTTGGATTTGGTATTTAGAGGAGCCGTCTTTCATTTTTGCTCCACAATGTAGCTTTGGATTTGGCATTTAGGGATTTACAATTTGAGACATATGGTATATATATGAGGGTTTCCTTGTTTGGATTAATTCGCTCGACGTACCATGCTCATGTTGTAAATTTCTAAATATCAAATCTCTATTTATTTCGGAGTAGATGATTGTCTATCTATGTGTATTATTGTTGTAAATTTCTAAATATCAAATCTCTATTTATTTCGGAGTAGATGATTGTCTATCTATGTGTATTATCAGTTATTTTTCTATTTATTTCGGAGTAGATGATTGTCTATCTATGTGTATTATCAGTTATTTTTCTATCCAACTAGCCCTCCCCCTTGGGGTTGGTTGAGATGTTACTCGTTTTAGTGCTTTGACGCTCGTTATTTTCCCACTTTTAGGTAACGAGCCAGGTGCACGGAGAGCCGTAGCTTGATGGAGTTGACTAGTTCTATTTATGGATATTTTATTAATAGTATTTTGTTAGACCTCCATGATGACGTTGTTTATGAGACATTGAGATATTATTTCTAGTTTTGTAAAGGCAGGGTCCCTTAGTATCCTTTCTTTCGATTGATGTTGAGACATTTGTATTTCAGTTCAGATATTGTTCATTTATTCAGAGATTTGTTTTATTTATAGCAGTGGTGATTATCTCTTTTAGAGTATCCGTTGGTTGTTACTCTCTCCAGTACTTTCTCTTTTGCCTGTTTGTACCTACACCTGTTATTGATTCCACTAGATAGATATTTTCTGTGACAGTACTTTCTCTTTTGCCTGTTTGTACCTACACCTGTTATTGATTCCACTAGATAGATATTTTCTGTGATGGTGAAACATGTTATTGGTTTGTACCTACACCTGTTATTGATTCCACTAGATAGATATTTTCTGTGATGGTGAAACATGTTATTGCACAGTATAGTGCATGGCAGATTTGACATTCTTGATTTTACCTGGGGCTGCAGCCTTGTTGGAACCAGAGGTATTACAGTTGGTATCAGAGCTCTAGTTCCAGTATCCTTAAGATTATTCTGGGTTGGGTCGTGGAGTTAGAATAGAGTTTCTAAGGATTCATGTATAGAGTCCGCTAAGAATGGGTTGGGTCGTGGAGTTAGAATAGAGTTTCTAAGGATTCATGTATAGAGTCCGCTAAGAATTTCCTAGAAAAAGTGAGGACGTTATATGAATAGAGTTTCTAAGGATTCATGTATAGAGTCCGCTAAGAATTTCCTAGAAAAAGTGAGGACGTTATACACGCGTATTCAAAAATTTTGAATATTTTTTTTTGTTTTGTTTTGTGGCACTTAAAAGTATTTGAGTGAAGATATATGATATGAACTCTCTACTTATATGAGATCCATAAGTGTTTTGATTGAAGACTCATAAACCTTCTTTTATGTGAACAGATGGCAGGACGTGGTAGACCTAGTACCCGGAGAGCTGGTCCGGCAGAGCCGCAGCAGACCCCACCAGAGCCGCAGCAGGCTCCCCAATATCTGATAGATCTGATGGCTCGCATAGCCGCGAGGATGGCAGCTCTTGAGGAGCTTGTGACGAGTCACATCACCCCACCGCTGCCACCAGTAGTTCCACCACCGGTTGTACTAGCTTTTCCAGTTGCTGAGGGTTTTTAGGGGAACACACCAGCACCTATTCCACAGGCAATTACGAACAGAGCAGCAGAGCAGGAGACTTGGCTTCGTCTGGTGGAGAGATACCAGAAGATGAGAGCGCCAGAGTTTTAGGGATCACCAGATTCACTGGCAGTGCATAAGTGGAAGGAGGATGTAAGCAACATTCTTGAGATTTTGAATGTGACATCGGTTCAGAAGCAGAGGATGACATCTTACAGTCTCAAGGGAGACGCAGGGAGATGGTATCAGTTGTAGTTTGCTCCACATCAGAGGATGACGCTCACCTGGGAGGACTTCACCTTTTTCTTTGATGAGCAGTTTATCTCTTCCGCGGCACGGGTCGGGAAAGAGATTGAGTTATCCAAATTGACTTAAGGAGACATGTCAGTAGCGGATTTTGAGTGCAAATTTATGAGTCTACTTCATTTCACGGGCATGTGGCAGACCGGAGAGCGCCATGCTCAGATGTTTCTAGCAGGACTTCGCCCCGGCCTTCATCGATACCTCTCTTCTAGGAGGTTTTATTCAGTTCGAGAGGTAGTGGATGCTGCCATCTCTCAGGAGAATGAGTCAACCATGTTCCAGAAGGACAAGGAAGGTAACAGCAAGGAAAAGAATAAGAATAAGAGACCTTTCTCAGGACTCCAGAAGGACAAGGAAGGTAACAGCAAGGAAAAGAATAAGAATAAGAGACCTTTCTCAGGACCCCAACCACAGCAGCAAGGCTCTCATAGGAGAGGACCTCCGCATGATTAGAGAGCGCCTCAGCAGCGTAAGTTTTAGGGCACATGTTATAACTGTCGTAAGGTTGGGCACAAGGCATCAGAGTGTCACAGTGCACCAACGGGAGCACAGCTAGGGAGAGGGCAGAACCAGCAGCAGGGCAGATTCTAGGGCCACGGTCAGGGCCAGCAGGCAAGGCTTGAGGCACCGCCAGTGGTACCGAGGATAGAGGGACAAGTTCGAGTAGTTCAGGAGATCCCTCAGGGACAGGTGGTTCCATATGCCCCACCTCCAGCCGCAGAGCAGATTCAGGGCACCAACAGAGTTTATGCAGTAGTCCTTCGTGACCATGGGGCGAGTGGAGCCGTAGTGGAGGGTACGTTCTCAGTGAACTCCTTTTCAGCTCGTATTCTTTTTGATTCAGGAGCTACAAACTCTTTCGTATCCTATGTCTTTATGAGTAGACTAAGGCTTGTAGCTCAGCCTCTAGATATTCCTTTGTCAGTTTCCACCACTCTAGGTGAGGTGTCTCTATTAGAGAGCATTTGTAGGAGGTGTATCATCAGTATCTATGAGTCTGAGTTTATGGTCGACCTAATAGTGTTGAGCATGTCAGAGTTTGATGTTATTCTTGGTATGGATTGGCTATCTTCCTACCATGTCAGTATCGACTATTTTGCAAAAATAGTCAAGTTGCGAGCGTCCGATGGGTCCGAGTTAGTTGTAGCTACCTCTCAGGGGAACCAGATTGCGGAGTCATTACTGGCGTACATCGAGGAGGTGATGATGTGGGATCAGAGTGTGGATTTATGCGAGACTAGAGTTGTCTCAGGTTTTAAGGATGTCTTTCAGGACATACCTGGGGTACCTCCGGTGAGAGAAGTTGAGTTCTGTATCGAGTTGCAGCCGGGCACAGCCCCGATATCCCGAGCACCCTATCGTATAGCACCTTCTAAGATGAGGGAGCTGCAGATCCAGTTGGATGAGTTGTTAGCTCAGGGCTTTATAAGAGTCATTCTCCATAGGGAGCGCCGGTCCTCTTCGTGAAGAAGAAGGATGGTAGTATGCGATTGTGTATCGACTACCGTGAGTTGAACAAGGTCACTATCCGGAATAGGTACCCTTTGCCTCGGATTGATGACATGTTCGATCAGCTGCAGGGAGCGCAGTGTTTCTCGAAGATTGATCTGGTTATCATCAGTTGTGGGTCTGGGAGATGGATATTCCCAAGACTGCCTTTCTGACTCGATATGAGTCCTTTGAGTTTTTGGTTATGCCATTTGGGTTGACCAATGCACCCGCGGTATTCATGGATTTGATGAACCAGGTCTTCCGTTCATTTTGGACCAGTTCGTGATCGTATTCATTGATGATATTCTTATCTATTCGAGATCGGAGTTGGAGCACGAACATCATCTACGTTTGGCTTTGCAGACCTTGTGTGAACATCAGCTATATGCTAAGTTTAACAAGTTTGAGTTTTGGATTTCTGAGGTCAGGTTTCTTGGCCATATTATCAGCAGAGAGGGCATAACAGTAGACCCGGCTAAATTTTCAACGGTGCTTGATTAGGAACCACCGAAGACGGTAACCAAGATTCGTAGCTTTTTGGGATTGGCCGGATAATACAGGAAGTTCATTCAGAACTTTTCGAAGATTGTAACACCACTTACACGCCTCACGAAAAAGGGTGTACAGTTCATTTGGAGCACGGAGCGCTAGAGGGCTTTTGATACCTTGAAGGTTAAGTTGACTACGACGCCAGTTCTTTCTATTCCGAGCAGTGACAGGACATTTGTTGTGTACACAGATGCATCGCTATCAGGTTTGGGAGGTGTTTTGATGCAGACTCAGAGAGTAGTAGCATACATCTCACGGCAGTTGAGAGTTCATGAGCAGAACTACCCCACCCATGATTTGGAGTTAGCCGCGGTTGTATTCGCGCTAAAGGCATGGAGACACTATTTGTATGGAGTACAGTTCGAGCTTTTTACAGACCATCAGAGTTTGAAGTATCTTTTCTCGCAGAAGGAACTTAACCAGAGGCAGCGGCGATGAGTTGAGTTCATTAAGGACTACGAATTCGCGATTCAGTATCATCCCGGGAAGGCAAATGTCGTAGCAGATGACTTGAGTAGGAAACATCAACATCAGGTAGCGGCTTTGAGATGCTCGCTGTATAGTGATCTTCTCACTCTTAGCTAGTTCGACTTTAGGCCAGAGATTGGTGGGACTAGCGCATACTTGGGAGCTATATCAGTGCAGCCATCTTGGAAGGATAGAGTAGTCAGAGCTCAGTTAGAGGACTCTTGGATTCAAATCCGAAAGGAGGAGGTTTTCAAGGAGCCCAAGGATGATTGGACCATTGGGGTAGATGGAGGCCTTCGAATGAAGGGTCGATTAGTTATGCCAGCCAGTGTGGAGCTGAAGAAGGAGTTATTTGATGAAGCACACTGTACCCGATATACAGTACATCCAGGGACCACTAAGATGTAAAAGGACTTGAGGAGACACTTTTGGTGGAGTGGTATGTGTAGAGACATTGCAGATTTTATGGCTAAGTGTTTTACCTGTCAGCAAGTAAAAGCAGAACATCACACACCAGTAAAAACACTTCTGCCTTTACCAATTCCTGAGTGGAATTGGACGGATATTTCGATGGATTTCATTGTGGGTTTGCCGAAGTCGAAGAAGGGGAACGACTCAGTTTGGGTAATTGTGGATCGACTTACGAAGTCAGCACATTTTATTCTAGTGAGGACTACTTATACAGCCGAGACATATGCGAGAATATTCATTCGGGAGATAGGTTGACTTCACGGAGTTCCAGATACGATTATGTCAGATCGAGGATCGGTGTTCACCTTGCACTTTTGGAAGAGTTTTCAGAACTCATTCGGTAGCAGGTTATTGCACAGTAGTGTATTCCACCCTCAGACGGATGGCCAGACCAGGAGAGTGAACCAGGTGGGAGCGGACATGCTACGGGCTTGTATTATTGATTTCCAAGGCAGCTGGGAGGATCACATTCTGTTGATAGAGTTTGCTTATAACAACAGTTCTCAAGCAAATATTGGTATGGTTCCATATGAGGCACTGTACGGGAGACCTTGTAGGTCCCTATATGTTGGGCAGAACCGGAGGATAGCTTATTGCTTGGACTAGAGCTGGTGAGACAGACTACCGAAAAGGTAGCATTGATTAGAGAGCGCATTCTAGCCGCCCAGAGCCGGCAAAAGAGCTACACAGATCATAGGCGGTGACCTTTAGAGTTCCAGGAGGGAGATTACGTCATGTTGAAGTTATCGCCGATGAAGGGTGTTCACCATTTTAGTAGGCGAGGGAAGCTATCCCTGAGATTTATTGGCCCTTTTTGAATCATTGAGCGTATTAGGGCTGTTTCATATAGATTAGATCTCCCGGCATCGATGACTAGTGTTCACGATGTATTTCACATTTTTATACTCAGGAAGCACCTTCATGATGAGGAGAGGCAGCGAGTATTAGATGCCCCAGAGTTGAGATTCAGGACGATTTGACTACGATTGAGATCCTAATTTGTATAGTTTCTAGAGAGGACAAGAAGCTTAGGAATAAAGTGATTCCTTTGGTGAAAGTCTAATGGAACCGGAGAGGATCCGAGGAGATTTCTTGGGAGCGCGAGGAGGATATGCGTTACGATTACCCACACCTATTTGAACATGTAATTTGTTTGAATATTGTTTTCTTTTGTTTCATGATGAATTTTAGAATAGTTGTATTTATCTTTAATACTTGAGTGAGGATATGGACACCTAATACATGATATATATATGGGGGGTTCCTTGTTTGGATTTTTCACCCGACGTACTATTTCCATTTAGTTGGGGATTAAGGTATAAATATTTACATTCTAGACTGTTAACTATAAATACCGCTATGTCTATACATGATAGTTACTAGATATTGTGATTTTCCTCATGCTGTTGATGTTTGAGATGCAATCTCGGAATTTCGAGGACGAAATTCTTTTAAGGGGGGAGAATGTAAAGCCCTGTAAAAATTTATTAAATGAGTTTTATTGTGAAATATATGTTTATGTCATGGTAGAGTATGAAAAACAAGTGTTTGGGGATCAAACGAGTGTATTTATGAGAGAGAAATTAAGTGGAAAAGACTAGCACACGAAAGTATCATGCACAACAGTATGCTGCTACGCGGTCGACTGCGCTGGGTGCGGCGGTCGACCGCCAAGTTCTGTTGTGCGGTCGACCGCGCTGGGCGCGGCGGTCGACCGCACAACGGCCAGACTGTTTTCCTAGTCTGAGTTGGTTTCGGGTCAGGTTTAGGGGCTCATATATATATTATTTAATTCATGGGAGCCACCTTTCTGTCAGAGAAAACCCTAGTAGCCTCCCTCTACCCTCTTGCAAACCCTAGCTTGTTCTTTGGAGCGTTTTTGGAGGATTTCGAGGAGTGCGAGCGAGATTCAGTGGTGTTCAGTAGAGGAGAACCTTCTCACGGCCTTACCACCGTAGTTCATCACCTCTCAAGCGAGTTTCATCTCGCCCAATCCCTCACCCAATTTTTAAATACTTTTTCATGATGTTTCCATATGTTTTTATGAGCCTAACATACTAGCTTGAGTATAAAAAGTTGATCCTTGTATAGTATGTTACAAAAGAACATGTTTTCAGTTAATAAAGATCACCCATATTTTTCTAAGTGCAGATCTAGATCTGGTGTTTATTATAACAAGAGATTTGAAAGAAAAAAATAATTGTCTTCGAAGGTTTTCGACATATAGATGCATGTTTTTATGTGTTTCATCTTGTCTATAGTGATTAGACTGTTTATTTCACATTTCAGATATGCAATATCACATGTTTAGGGTTGCTAGTATGCATGAACATCACACACGAATATCGAGATTGAATTATATAGAACAAACTGAGAATTAGGGTTTTGCTGCCACGCGGTCGACCGCGATGGACGCGGCGGTCGACCGCTTGTCGTGCACAGTCATAACTAAGTTTCTGTTGTGATCGTGATCGACCGCGATAGGCGCGGCGGTCTGCGTGGCACGACAGTCGACCGCTGGAGAGCACCAATGTACAATGAGTTTCTGTTCTTTGTGCGGTCGACCGCGCTGGGTGCGGCGGTCGACCGTGAGTCAATTTTCTTGCATCATTCTGTTGTGCATACGTACTGTCGCTGGCAAGAGTTTTTGGATTATTTGGTATTGTTAAACACTGAGAGCTGTGTACATGAGTTGACTACAGACTTGAGACTAGCTTATTCACCGAGACATGAGAGTGAATAGGGTATACATGTATGCTATAGAGATAATTTATCGCAGTCCATGTGTTGGACGTTTAGCTATTATGGCCCATGTGTTGGACCTTGACCATATAGTCCATGTGTAGGACATTCGTTATTTTAGTCCATGCGTTGGACATGTAGCTTGCGGCCCATATGTTGGACCTGTAGTATCTATAGTCCATGCGTTGGACCTACATCATATATAGTCCATGTGTTGGACATGCATTATATATATAGTCCATGTGTTGAGCTATTTCCTATTTTTGTCCATGTGTTGGATATTTGTTACATGCAGTCCATGTGTTGAACGTTCAGTGTGATTTTGCCTTATCTAACATATAGTAGATACAGTTCATGAGTTGAACAAGTATTCCGATGTCTAACAGTACATTTTTATATAGTTTGAAGTGGAGGTATTGCTTCACGTTGTAGTTCGGATTTGGTATTTAGAGGAGCCGTCTTTCATTTTCGCTCCACAATGTAGCTTTGGATTTGGCATTTAGGGATTTATAATTTGAGACATATGGTATATACATGAGGGTTTCCTTGTTTAGATTATTTTGCTCGACGTACCATGCTCGTGCTGTAAATTTCCAAATATCAAATCTCTATTTATTTCGGAGTAGATGATTGTCTATCTATGTGTATTATCAGTTATTTTTCTATCCAACTAGCCCTCCTCCTTGGGGTTGGTTGAGTTGTTACTCGTTATAGTGCTTTGACGCTCGTTGTTTCCCCACTTTCAGGTAACGAGTCAGGTGCATGGAGAGCCGTAGCTTGATGGAGTTGACTAGTTCTATTTATGGATATTTTATTAATAGTATTTTGTTAGACCTCCACGATGACGTTGTTTATGAGACATTGAGATATTATTTCTAGTTTTGTAAAGGCAGGGTGCCTTAGTATCTTTTCCTTCGATTGATGTCGAGACATTTGTATTTCAGTTCAGATATTGTTCCTTTATTTAGAGATTTGTTTTATTTATAGCAGTGGTGATTATCTCTTTTAGAGTATCCGTTGATTGTTACTCTCTTCACTACTTTATCTTTTGCCTGTTTGTACCTACACCTGTTATTGATTCTACTAGATAGATATTTTCTGTGATGGTGAAACATGTTATTGCGCGATGTAGTGCATGGCATGTTTGACATTCTTGGTTTCACCTCAAACTATAGCCTTGTTGAAACCAGGGGCGTTACATTCTAGCTCCTTGAATATCTAAAACAGAAAAAGGAAGTATTACAAGAAAATAAAAAATAAAAGGGAAATTTACATTGTGAGAGGGTCTTATCCTCTTGACAGCAAACATTCGTCTTCACCGTCATCTTCATCATCAAATAAAGAGAAAAAAATTAAATATGAAGAGGTCTAAAAATTATTTTATTAATTACAACAAAGTTATAATTTTTAGGTAGTCTTCTTAATTAAGAGTAACCCTCCTCTCTAAATAAAATTTTTATAAAATGTTTTACACTTAAACCCTTCACCCTCTACCCCTATTTATAGCTTACAATAATGAATGAAAACCTTTGGATATTGCTTGGAAATCAAGGGTTAAAACTCAGTTAGAAATCTATTTTTGTTGTAAACCAATCAGATGACCAATTGGTTGACCAATTAATTGGCCGACCAATTAGCCAATTGGTCGGCTGACTGATAGGACCACTTGGCTAATTGCTTGGCCGATTGATTAGCCAATCGGTTAGCCAACCGATTGGTTTGCAATAGATTTGAATTTTGTTGATTTCTCGAACTGATTTCTTCGTCGATCCTTAAGATTTCTTAGTATTTTTTCTTCATATTTAGGCTTCAATAAATGGTAGAAAATCAGAGAGTTTGATTCTTTTGGGCTTCTATTCATTAATTCTTTATTAACTTGTAAATTAAGATTAAATATATTATCAGTGGTACATTTATTTAAATAAGATAGAAAATAAGGGTATAAAATTATAATAAAAATGTGATTATTAAATACCCCTACACCTAAACTTTTGCTAGTCCTCTAACAAAGAAGAAATTGAAAGGGAAAGAAAAAAAAATTCTAACTCACTTTTGTAGGAACCGCGGTTGTATTTAGTGCATATAACAAGCATTTAAAACCCTAGGTAACCTAAGAGGACAAGTTGTAGTCTCGTGAAGATTTGTAGTGAATATAGACATAAAATTTAGTTAACTTGCCAATTTAAAGAAGTTAGTAAGAAATTAATTTAATTGATATCTTTAAACATTCTAATTGAAGCTAATTTTTACTCAAAAAATGTTTTTATATATAACTCTAAGGTAAATCTCTTAGAAAATCTTTTCATTATAGTTATATAAAAGTAAGTCTAACTTAGAAATTTAATTTAAAAGTTTTGAAAAAAATATGCTAACTCGTTGTCTTTAAATAATTTTCAAGTCTCTTAATCAATTTATTTTTTAAGAACATATATACAAATATAGCTATATATATAAAGACAATATTAGTGTGTATATTATATTATATTATTATTATTATTATTATTATTATCATTATTGTGATTATTGTTATGATTATTTTAACTTTTAATTCCTTAGTGATTTTGTTCTACTTCATCGAGCTTTCTAAGTGATCATTTAATGAGTTTTTTGGTCAATGAATCCCAACTATTGGGCATAGGTCATTAAGCATGGAAATACTCCTCGGGTTTGTGTGTTAGTACTTTAAGCTCAATCATATACACACATACACATTTTGGTTTTGTATATATATAGTTATATATATACATATATGTTTTGGTTTGATAGTGTTCAAGTTTTAATATGAAACAATTGAATATAATTAGAAAACATAATTTTGTTTCAAACTTACATGCATATATATGATTTCATCAATATCAATTTTGTTTAGTTCAATGAAATCATATTTACTTTTGAAATGTTTGCAAAATATGCAATTTTATGAAAATATTGTATTTTTAGTTTTTGGACTTAACAATAATCATATACATCTTTTATTAAGTCTGCAAAATCATTTTATAATGTTTGAAAATATGGTTAAGCTAAAATATCAAAACTCATATGTTTACATTTTTATGTTTTGGACTATTTTTGTAAAATGATGATATTTAACATTTGGGAAGAGCTCTGATACTAGTTTGTAGGTTAAAAGAGAAGGAAAAACAGAGAACTTAAAGGTTGAAGGCTGAAACAAAAAATAAGTTTAAAGGAAGAAGATAACAATATCAGGATATTCTGCAAATGTTGAATTGATACTACATTCTTTATGTTGATGATCTTTTGGTGACAGGAAATAATACGAGGCTGGTTGAAGAATTCAAACAAGAAATGATGCAGATTTTTGAAATGACAGACCTTGGTCTTATGACCTATTTTCTTGGAATGGAGATCCAGCAAAGGAGAAATGAAGTGTTCATTTACCAAAAGAAGTACACAATGGAAATATTGAAGAAATTTCATATGGAGGGGTGCAAAGCAATAAACACACCAATGAATCAAAAAGAGAAGCTGAGCAAGGAGGATGGTTTAGATAAAGTTGATGAAGCTTATTATAGAAGCTTGATTGGATGTCTGATGTACCTCACTGCAACAAGGCCAAATATTCTATTTGCTGTAAGTCTTTTATCTCGTTTTATGCATTGTGCTAGTGAAATGCATTTAAGAGCAGCAAAAAGAATTTTAAGGTACATCAAAGGTACTATTGATTATGGTGTAAAGTTTGAGAAATGTTAAAATTTCAAGTTAAGTGGGTTCTCAGATAGTGACTGGGCTGGATCCATTGATGATATGAAGAGTACTTCAGGGTATTATTTCAGCCTAGGTTCTGGAGTTTTCTCATGGAGTTCAAAGAAGCAAGAGATTGTGGCACAATCCACTGCTGAGGCAGAATTTATCGCAGCAACAGTAGCCGTAAATCAAGCTTTGTGGTTGAGGAAGATTTTCTGTGATTTACACATAGAACAGAAGGATGGCACAAAGATTTTTGTTGATAATCAGGCAGCAATTGCAATCTCAAACAATCCAGTGATTCATGGGAAGACTAAGCATTTCAACATCAAACTTTACTTCTTGAGGGAGGTGCAGCAGAATGGAGAAGTATTTTTAGTCTATTGCAAGTCTGAAGATCAGTTGGCAGATTTGTTTACAAAACCGCTTCCAGCTAACAAGTTCGAGTCTTTAAGGAAGAAGGTGAGTTTTATTATGGTTGACAAAAGTAAATTTATTTTTAAGATCCTAATTGTCTCTAATTGTGAGAAACTAACTAAAACGAGTAGAATTGAAAATATTAGAAAGAGGAGTTACCATAGGCAAGAGGCTTCTAGCCTCTTGAAGGTAAATCTTTAATCTTCAATCATTGATCTTTAATCTTCAAAGTCGTTCCTTCACAAGAAAATAAAAAATTAAAGAACCAAAAAAAAAAAATTCTAATTATAAACACTTCCTCGACAATGATGCTAAAAACTTGATAGGGGTTTAATAAAACCTAAGTTGCAAGCGTACAACCATCAAGTTATATTATAGGAAAAATCGATCCCACGATGAAGGTATTGTAGGATATAATCAAAATAGATTCTTCAGTTGTGTGTTGTGTGGACAATTAGGAGTGATAAAATTGGTTGTGGTGAGATAAAGAAAGTGGTTGTGACTATATGCAAATAAAACAAAAATAGATTAAGAGGTGAAAAAGAAAGATGAAGAAATAGAGGAAAATAAAATAAAAAAATAAAAAAATAAAAATCAAGAATAAAGAAAAAAAGATGGACGATTCAATTAAAGATATGAGAAATCTAGAATTGAATCCACTAGTTAATTTCATTTAGAATTAATAAACTATTCTCTTTTTATCATATTTTACTTAAGACTTATTAAGCATAGACTTATTAACCATAGAATCATAATAGATAGCAAAATCATTGACTGTAAAGTAAAGTGGGAGTCTGATATTTAGAAATTTACAACACGAGCATAGGTACGTTTCCCGTAGCTCAAATTATAAATATCTAACTACCAAATCCGAACTACAACATAGAGCAATAACTCCATCTCCAACCATACTATCTAGATGTCGTGACTTATGCCAGATACTTGTCCAACACATGGACTTCATCTACTATATGTTAGATAAAACAACTCAGATAAATATCCAACACATGGACTGCTTATGATAAATGCCTAACACATGGACTGTAATGGGTAAAATCCCAACACATGGAGTATATATGATGAAGGTCTGACACATGGACTAAAATGGGTAAATGCCCAACGCATGGACTATATGATTAAGGTCCAACATATGGGCCATAATAAACAAGTGTCCAACACATAGACTGCATATGACTAGTATCATAAAATGAACAGATACAAGTAAAACTATATATACTATTCACTCTCATACCCCAGTGAATAAAATCTAAGACTCATGTCCATAGTCAAATCATGTACACCGATCTTAGCGTATAACAAACCCATATAACCTAGGTGTCTTGCCAACCACAAAACCATATACAAAAGACGTTCAATGCACAAACAGGTCCCATGGTCGACCGCCAAATACCTACGGTCGACCGTGCAGTGAGCAGAAAGTTTCTGCTCGGTTGCGTGCCAGTGGTCGACCGTCGCATATCTACGGTCGACCGCACAAGAACAGAAAACTTCCTACAGGTTTTCTATTCTGTGTTAGATGATACACAAACTTATAAATGTTAATCTTGCATATAGGAAACCTTATATGAGTAATTTAGCATATCTAAAACATATAAAGAATAGTCTGATTACTATAGACAAATCAAAATATTTTTAAACATACATATTCATGTCGAAACCTTCGAAAAAAAATAATTTTCTTTTAAACTCTTGTTAAAAAAATATTCAGATCTAGATCTGCATAAAAAATTTGTGAGTGATCTTTATTAGCTAAAAATTTATTCTTCTTGCAATATGTAATATAAATATCTATATTTATACATAAAATAGCATGTTAGGCTCACAAATCACAATAAAACATTAGAAAACAAGTTTAAACTCATGGGTGTAGGGTTGAGTGAGATGAAACTCGCCCGAGGGGTGTTGACAAACTCTTGACGATGCTGGAAAGGATTCTCCTTCACTGAACACCTCTGGATCCCGCTAAAATTCTTCAAAATCCATCAGAAACACCAAGGAGAAGGGGTAAGGGTTTGCAAGTGGGAAGGAGAAGGTTGCTAAAGTTTAAACTGATGACCAAGAGGGTCTCCCAGGCATAAAACTATATATATGAACTAATAAACCCGACCCAAAACCCAAAATGACCCGAACCTAGAAAAACACAAAATCTGCTCGGCGGTCGATCGCCGCTTATGCCGCGATCGACCGTGCAAGAAGCAGAAGCCTTTCTACTCATCTACATGCCCAGCGGTCGACTGCCACTATGGCGCAGTCGATCGGACAGGAAATTTCCTATTTGTGCATGTTTGTTTGTGTGCTGATCTTTTAAACTTGATTTCTCTCACATATATACACTTGTTTGATCCCCAATCACTTATTATCACATTTACCTATGATATAAATATATATTTCACGATAAAAACTCATTCACTCTATTTTACAAGATTTTACATTCTTCCTCCTTTAAAAGAATTTTGTCCTCAAAATTCCAAAATCGTATCTCAAAAATTAATAATATGAGAAAAGCACGTCGGGAGTAGTTAAATTCCCACATACACATCTCATAGCATTAATTTCTGGATATGAACATAGTGCTATCTTAAGTTAACAATCTAGAATGTAAATATTCGTACCTTAAATCCCTAACTAAATGGAATTAATACGTCGAGTGAAAAATTCAAACAAGGAACCTCCTATGTTGTATATACCATGTATTCCAAATGATTAGGGACTAAGTGTCAATACTCCCATTCTAGTGTTAAAAATAAATATAACTATCCTAAAATCATCATAAACCATAGGGAGAATATAATCTAAATAATTTACATGTTCAACCAAGTGTGGATAGTGGCGATGCATATCCTTCTCGCACTCCTAAGAAATCTCCTCAGATCCTCTCCTGTTCCATTGGACTTTCACCAAAGGAATCACCTTATGTCTAAGTTTCTTGTCCTCTCTAAAAAGTATACAAACTGGGATCTCAATCGTAGTCAAATCGTCCTAAAGTTCAACCTCCTAGGCATCCAATACTCGCTGTCTCTCCTCATCATGCAAGTGCTTATTGAGCATAGAAATGTGAAATACGTCATGCACACTAGACATTAATGCTGGAAGATCTAGTCTATAAGAAACAACTCCAATACGCTCAATAATCTGTAAAGGTCTAATATATCCCGGGACAAGCTTTCCCCATCTACCAAATCGCTGCACACCCTTCATCGGTGAAATCTTTAGCATGACATAATCTCCAACCTGAAACTCTAAAGATTGCCGTCTATGATATGTGTAGCTCTTCTGCTGACTCTGAGCGGCTAGAATACACTCCCTAATCAATGCTACCTTTTCGGTTGTCTGCCTTCATAAGCTCTGGTCCAAGCAACAAGCTATCCTTCGACTCTGCCCAACATATAAGGGATCTACAGGACCTCCCGTATAATGCCTCATACGGAGCCATACCAATCGTCACTTGATAACTATTATTATAAGTAAACTCTATCGATGGAATATGATACTCCCAGCTACCTTGAAAGTCAATGATACAAGCCTGCAATATATCCTCCAACACCTGATTCACTCTCTCTGTCTGACCGTCTGTCTGAGGGTGGAATACACTGATGTGTAATAATCTGCTGCCGAATGAATCCTGGAAACTCCTCTAAAAGTGCAAGGTGAAAACTAATCCCCGACCTGATACAATCATATCTGGAACTCTGTGAAGTCGAACTATCTCTCGGATAAATATCCTCGCATAGGTCTCAGCGGTATAAGTGGTCCTCACTGGAATAAAATATGCCGACTTCGTCAACTGATCTAATATTACCCAAACTGAGTCGTTCCCCTTCTTCGACTTTAGCATCCCTACAATGAAGTCCATGGAAATGTCTGTCCATTTTCACTCTAGTCATACATCTTAATGGTTCCTGGATGCACTGTATATTGGGTACGATGTGCTTCATCAAACAACTCCCTCTTCAGCTCCACACTAGCTGGCATGACTAATCAATCCTTCATCCGAAGGCCTCCATCTGCTCCAATGGTCTAATCATCCTTGGCTTCTTTAGAAATCTCCTCCTTCCACATTTGAATCCAAGAGTCCTCTAACCGAGCTCTGACTATTCTATTCCTCCAAGATGGCTGCACTGATAGAGCTCCTCCTAAGTATGCGTTGTTTTTGCCCACCTCTGGCCTAAAATCAAACTGACTAAGGGTTATGAGATCTTGATACAACAAGCACCTCAAAGCCGCAACCTGATGTCAATGCTTCCTACTCAAAGCATATGCTACAACGTTTGCCTTCCCCGGGTGATACTGAATCGTGAACTTGTAGACCTTGATGAACTTAATCCATCACCATTGTCTCTCATTAAGTTCTTTCTGGGAGATAAGGTACTTCAGACTCTGGTGGTCTGTGAATAGCTTGAACTAAACTCCATACAAGTGGTGTCTCCATGCTTTCAGCGTGAATACTACCGCTGTTAACTCCAAATCATGAGTGGGGTAGTTCTGCTCATGCACCCTCAACTGTCATGAGATATATGCTACTACCCTTTGAGTCTACATCAGGACACCTCCCAAACCTGCTAATGACACATCCGTGTATACAACAAATGTCCTGTCACTGCTCAGAATAGTAAGAACAGGTGCCGTAGTCAACTTAGCCTTCAAGGTATCAAAGCCCTTCTAGCAGTCCATGCTCTAAGTAAACTATATACCCTTCTTCGTAAGGTGTGTAAGTGGCATCATAATCTTTGAGAAGTCCTGAATAAACTTCCTGTAATAGCCAGCTAAACCCGAAAAAGCTACGAATCTCGGTAACCATCTTTAGCGATTCCTAATCAAGCACTACTAAAACCTTAGCTGGGTCCACTGCTATGCCTTCTCTGCTAACAACATGGCCAATAAATCTGACCTCAGAAATCCAAAACTCACACTTGCTAAACTTAGCATATAGATGATGCTCTCATAAGGTCTGCAAAGCCAAACGTAGATGCTGCTCGTGCTCCGACTCTAATCTCGAGTAGATAAGAATATCATGAAATAAATATAATCACAAACTGGTCTAAGTATGGATGAAAGACCTGGTTCATCAAAGCCATTAATACCGTGGGTGCATTGGTCAACCCAAATGGCATGACCAAAAACTCGAAGGACCCATACCGAGTCAGAAAGGCGGTCTTAGGAATATCCATCTCCCAAACCCGTAACTGATGATAACCAGAACGAAGATCAATCTTTAAGAAATACTATGCTCCCTGCAGTTGATCGAACAAGTCATCAATCTGAGGTAAAGGATATCTATTCCGGATAGTGACTTGTAACTTTGTTCAACTCACAGTATTCGATACATAATCGCATACTACCATCCTTCTTCATTAGGAAGAGGACCGACGTTCCCTATGAAGAATGACTCCAATGAATAAAGCCTTGAGCTAACAACTCATCAAATTGGGTCTGTAGCTCCCTCATCTCAGCAGGTATCATGAGATAGGATGCTCGGGATATCGAGGCTGTGCCTGACTACAATCAATACAGAACTCAACCTCTCTCACAGGAGGCAACCCGTGTATGTCCTAAAAGACATCCTGAAAATCTGAGACAACTCTAGTCTCGCATATATCAACACTCTGATCCCAAAGCATCACCTCCTCGATGTACACCAATAATGATTCCGCAAACTGGTTCCCCTGAGAGGTGGCCACAACTAACTCAGACCTATCGGACGCTCACAACTTGACTATTTTCGCAAAATAGTCGATACTGACATGGTAGGAAGATAGCCAATCCATATCAAGAATAACATTAAACTCTAACATGCTCAACACTATCAGATCAACAACAAACTCAGACTCATCTAAACTAATAACATACCTCTTACAAATGCTCTCTAAGAGTGACATCTCACCTAATAGGGTGGAAACTGATAAAAGAATATCTAGAGGATGAGCTACAAGCTGAAGTCTAATCATAAAAGTATAATATATGAAAGAGTGCGAAGCTCCCGAATCAAAAAGAATATGGTCTGGAAAGGAGTTCACGAAGAACATACGCTCCACTATGGCCCCGCTCGTACCATGATCACGAGGGGCGACTGGAGGTGGAGTATATGGAGCTACTTGTCCCTGAGGGACCTCTTGAACTGCACGAACCTGCCTCTCAATCTGTAGTACAACTAACGGTGCCTCTAGTCTCATCTATTGACCCAGACCTCAGCCCTAAAATTGATTCTTTTGCTGATTCTACCCTTTCCCTTGCTAGGCTCCTGCTGTAGGCGTATAAAACTGCTTATAGGTCCCTTAACACAGCTCGGCACGGTGATTCGACAAACCAACGAACCATCGGGCGACGTATCCAAACATGATCGCTAGACCACAACATTGAAGCCAAGTGACACGCGACGAAGCGGATTAACGAGGCCACGAGGCTAACGAACCACATGCAAACAACGGAATCAAGCTAACAGTTCGGTGAGTCAACGAGTCATCCAACCGTAGAACGGATTCGAACTCGAACACCGAAGCAGATTTACTGCCAAATCAGGATTCAAATCAACAAGTCAGAGCGCAGAACCGGAAAACGGACACAACAACGGAGCACGGAACCAGAAAACGGACACCCGGGCGACTCGGCCAAGGCTGAACCACCCAGGTGGCTTGGCCAAAGCCGAGCCACCCCATGGTGGCTCAACCATGGGCTCGGTGGCCAAGCCACCCATGGGTGGCTCGGTGGCCGACCAAGATCTGTGCCAAGGCACAGATCTGAGAGCCTATAAATAGACCACTGATGTTCATTTGTCAAAGGTTGGAACTTTTGGAGCCGAAACTCTGCCGGATTGAGAGCTCACCTTCGGACTTTCAAGCTTAGAAGACTCGGACTTCCAGATCTGGTTCTTAGCGATCGTCCACGCTAAATAAGGCAGGAGTTCGAGGGAGATCAGATCTGAGATCTGCACGGTTTCCCTCCGGATCAAAGCTTGGCCTTTGATCCCGAGCACTAAAGTCTATCATTTCCTTGGCGAAATAGTACCCTCGGCTGTTATTTCCTTTGTAAAATAACACCCGTTATACCGTGTAGATCTGACCGGATCTAGATCACGCGGTGGTCCACGGATTAACCCCGACGTAGGCAAAGAACCCACAAAAGCGAGTGACCGCAAAACAGGAACTCGCGATTCGTTCGACATAAAAGGAAAGTTGTAATTTTTTCTTTCTTTTTTGATTTTGTTATAACCGGATCTTATAAAAAGACCGAATCTTTTGTAATCGATAAACAATTACTTGAGAGGACAATGACTTCAATGAAGAAAACAATTTTTCCCGCGAACAATCTGGCGACCACAGTGGGAGCCACCGATCTCGCTGCCGAGATCGTTGCGTCGCAGCTGCGGATCTCGATCTCGGTCGAGGAGGAGGTCGAGTATGAATTCGACCAGCAAAAGTTTGAGGAGTATCTGTCATCCTCGTCCGGATCTACCTCCCCCTGCAAGTCCAAAAAGTTCTCCTCTAGGAGGAAAGTTCGTTGGTATGAAGAAGTGGAAAATACCAACGAAGAGCTCAACCCAATTGATGCCGAAGTTGTGTCGGGTAAAGTTCCACCGACCTCCAACCAGGTCAAACCTGTTCTCAACAATTTCTCTACCGCTGAGGGCGTAGCAACTCTCTTAAAGAGAGCCTGCCAGAGGCAACATCAACGCCTGACGCGACAATTCGCAAAGGCGATGGAGTCTACGGACGGAATCCGCTATAACGCGGATCTGAAGAACAGGAGAGGCAAACAGCCTCAACCACCGATGAATGGTAGCTCCTCCAAACCGCCAACGAACGAATGGATCCGTGTCAAATGAAATCGTTCGACGCTTGAAGAGCGCATTCGCAAGCACCGCACACTTTTAGCGCAGGCTCGGGCTCAAGTCTAAGAAGCCCGTAGAAGACTGCAGAAGGAAGTGGCCAAAAAGCCGCCACCAACCCGCCAAGTATGGAGGCCGAAGTCTGAAGCGGCGATTCAGGCTAAGGCACAATCGGTGCAGCCTTCGGAGCAAGTTCAACCTCCAGCGAACCGACCAAAGTCGCCGATAATTCCAGTAGCTTCCCCAGGAGATCCTGCGGAATCATCCCGAAGAAGGAGATCAGTCTTGGAGCGCCTCGGTCCAATTCCCGATGAAGAAGGCAAAGCTCCAGTTCAAGAGCGTTTGGGCCCGATGAAGAAGCCCCGAACGGCTCAACATGCTGGGGGTCGCCGCCACCTTCAACATGACAAGGAGTTCAAGGCAATTGCACGCACCAATTTGCACATCGAAGTCCAGGAGCCCGCTGAGAACTCACGCCCAAAAAGGCATGTCTCGAGGCGCGTGACTCTTGAAGGCCCAAATAAGGCTGTTCGCCCTCAGAAGGAAACATTATCATCTGATAACGATAATGTTATACCTGAGAAATCGTGCCAACACACAATAGGTTACTCTGACTTTCAAACCGACGAGTTGTATCGTGTCGATGGTACGAGGAAAACCAGGAAAAGGAGTCCTCGGGAACTAGAAACTCAATGCCCCTGTTCCAAACTCATCCGGGTGGTATTGTCTGAGTGCAGTTGCGTCAAGACGGTCCCTAAGAGAGTTTTAGTTTTCGAAAGACTCAGTACCGAAATACCAAAACCAAGGCATAGACATTTCCGACAAAGAAGAACGGTGGTTGAAGACGGAGAATTTCTGAGAGTCACCACTAATATGACCAGCAAGGGGACATTGACACAGGATAATCTCGAGTCGATTCTGAAAGCACCCCGGCATCTAACCCGTCTGTAATCTGGAGCCATCAAACGAGCAACTTATGGTAGAGTTCGGACAAGGATACCTTCAGAAGATGAAGAATCGGATGCCGGCTCTGCGGTCGCATCAGATAACACGGTATCCAGCGAGGGACAACCCCGCGAGGCACTTATGATAAGTGAGAAACAAGTGGCCAAAATGCTTGAAGACGCCATGACTAAACAACATGAGAGCTTCAGGTTCGAAATGCAGATGGCCATGCAAAACATGAGAGAAATGCATGAGAAGCAAATCCAAGCACTGACGAACCAGCAAGGCGAACCGAGTCGTCGTAACCAGGTTCATCAGGAAGATGAGGACATGAATGCGAATGAAGTTCACAATGCCACTAATCCTCCTATCAATGCAGGCGGTGGTAACGAGAATGCTAGTGAAAACACAGGTGAAAACTTGAAGATCAAAAACCTCGAGAGCAAAATCAATACATTGATTTCCGCTCAAGAGATAAAGAAGACAGGCATTCCTTGTCCATACCTAAGAGAATAGGAATCGATCCCGTATCCGATGAAGTTTAACCTAATTAACTGCACGCCATTTAATGGGATGGGTTCACCTACTCAGCATTTGATTTACTTCAAATCGCACCTAGGGGTTATCTCTGGCAATGAGCCTCTTATGGTACGGTCCTTCGTTGGCACTCTTCGTGGAGCCGCCTTCGATTGGTATCACCGCCTCAAGCCAGGAAGCATGAATAGCTGGGACGATATGGAGACCAAATTCCTCGCTAACTTCTTCGACGACAACACCGAGATATCCATCGGGTCGTTGCTCGACGAGAAACAAAAAGACGGGGAATTGGTTGATACCTTCATCAAAAGGTTCCGGAACAAGGCAATGAATTGTCAGGACCCGATCACTGAGGAGTTCATCCTCCAGACTTGTCACAACAACCTCGCATTGGACGTGTTGGAAGCAATGGGAACAGCACCGTCCAAGACATGGAAGGACATGAAGGTCCGCGGGGAGCAAGCCGAGCGATTCCTCAGAAGGAAGAAGGCGGAAAGAGGCCAACAGGCGACGAATACTCCACAGCAAAACTTCGTCCCACGATGGAAAGGTAAGGCACATGCTAATCCAGTTGATGCTAAACAAACTTTCCAATTGCAACCTCAGCAACAGAAGCAGCAGCGAGCGCCATAACAATCGCAGTCGCAATGGCAACAAAGGCCTCAGAAGCAGAAATCTTTGGAGCCAAGGTTTCCTAAAGTGTACTCCTTCAAAGATGACAAAGTTCCCGGCATCTTCAAGTACCTGTTGGAGAATAACAAAATCCAGCTGCCAGCGATTATGGATCAAGAAGGGGCTAGCAAAGTGACAGATCCGAAGTATTGCGCATACCGTAGAGCGGTCCATCACCCTACGAAGTCATGCTTCCATCTCAAGGATAAGATTCAGGCGTTAATTGATGTAGGCGCTATAACCCCGAAACCGTCCAAGAATGTCAGAGCGAACACAGTGTCAATCAGCTTTGGATCAGTACCCACAGCGTGGTTTGAACCAAAACGCATCACCAAGATGGGAATGAAGATGATAAACGACGACCCATACGGACAGCGCCAGAAAGGACTTGTACCACACACAGCCCTAAATGGCGAAATCCTCTGGGTTCATCCCGATTTAATCGAAGACGATCAATGGACGACTTCCTCGACCAAAAAGGGTAAAGGCAAGTCCTGCAATGCTACCTCCGCGATCTTTGAAGAGGATGGCAATGAAGCTTCTACCTTCCCGCTCTCCGAAGAAGAACAAGAAGTCTTTGCCACTAGAAGCGGAAATGAGTATCACTTCAACTATCCATCACCTAGTGATCAGTTAGCTGAGCAGGGGGTGACTAAACGGGGACCAGCCAAAACTCTCACGGAGCTGGGTGTGATTGCGAATCCTAGACCGGTTGAAGAAGCTCGACAATAGCCGGTTAATAAACAGAATGAAAAGAAGCCCCAGGAGGTTCAAAATCCTAAGCAGTCTCGTTTCAGTCGTCCGATTGGAAGAGGTAAACCAGAAAGCTCGAACACTCCGCATGTCTTCGATATCATGGCTCAACTAGCTAACATCCCAGCACGGATAACATTGTATGAGTTGCTGCGGTTGTCTAAAGAAACAAGGGAAGCCTTGCAAGAAGCTCTGGCCAATTCAGAAGTGTTCCTTACTCAGGTCAAGCCGGCACTTGAAGGACCAGAACCGTTAATTCAACATTGCAATGTAGCGGCTAAAAACCTCCCCTGCATTACCTTCACCAATGAGGACATGCAAACGAAGAATTCAAACCATGACCGGCCCCTATATTTCATTGGGTACATTGGCTCCAGCAAGGTCAACCGAATCCAAGTCGATCCGGGTTCCGCTGTGAGTATTATGCCGCTTCGCTTGATGCATAGCCTCGGCATTCCAGTTAGCAAGTTGGCGTCCAAGCGGGTCAAGACCCTTGGGTAAGATCCAGATAAAATGTCAAATGGGTGATTTGAAGACGGAAGTCACATGTTATGTGATCGATGCCGAGACTTCATATAACTTACTATTGGGTCGGCCTTGGATCCATAGTAATGTTATAGTCCCCTCCACTCTCCATCAGTGTCTGAAATATGTAGACACTGATAATAGGGTTAGAACGGTGGTCGCGGATAAGCAACCATTCAAAGGGTATGAGAATTATTTCACTGATTCTCTCCTTTACGGTAACGAATCCGATACTGAATCATTGGCCCATGGCACGGACAGCGGAGAAGAAGCTGATACCGAAGCCAGATTTGATTACAATGGAGGTTATGTTCTAAATGACATTGTACCCTTTGTAATCAACATTGATGATGAACAATCATCAGATGGCAGTTGTAACTGGAAACTTGCCAATAATGAAACAAATGATGATTTAGAGTACTCCCTGTCTCTTGATGATGTGACAAAAGAATTGTATGATAATCCCGATTTGTATATACCGCTCCGATCGTCCTACATAACAAAGGAACACCTCCAGCATTCTTTCGGAATAACCCTGGTCATCCCGAACAAAATAGGAGGTGCAAAAGAAGTGATTTACGGTAAAGAAAAAAGCTCTCCATTACCAGATCATTTCTTAAGAGAAGATGAGGATGATGACAAAGCTGGTCGGCATTTATCAAAATACAGTCCGGAAGCACGCAAGCTTATGGAAAAACAGGGATATGATTTCACACTTGGAGAAGGTTTATACTTCGATCAAGGCCCTCGTATTCCAGCCAAAGTAGCATATGTACCAAAAGGGAAACCAGATGATTATTATAAATTCAGACGAGCGTTAGGGTATGAATCTCCTTCAGAAGACTAATGTTGCTGGTTAATCAATAACCAATCATCTAAGCAATACAAAGATGGGTACTCGTCAGATTCCTTGGAATGGGATTCCGATACAAGTCTGGGGGAAGCATTCAAAGCCCTAATGGTGAACATGGCTACAGCTGATCCGTCCACAATGGAGGAAGACGATCAAATGCCAACATGGGAAGACCCATGGGTTCATCACCTGAACATGTAGTATGGTGATAGGTTTGAACAGAGGAACCCCCCACTGAAGATAAAATAGTTCAAATCAACATGGACGACGAAGCCAACCCAAAGCCGATATTTATCAGCGATAGTCTCCCCTCAAATGAGAAGGAGGAATTAATCGCTCTCATCAGAGAATATATTGACGTCTTCGCTTGGAACTACGAAGATATGCCAGGGTTCGACCCCAATGTGGCCATGCACCACCTCGATATCAAGTCGGATGCCAAACATGTCAAACAACAACAAAGACGGTTTCGTCCGTAGATTATGGAAGCCATTGAGGCAGAGGTTAAGAAATTGATCGAATCAGGATTTATCCGAGAGGAACAACATCCAGACTGGCTAGCCAATATTGTTTCAGTCATGAAGAAGAACGGTAAAATCAGGATTTGCATTGACTTCAGGGACCTGAATACGGCATGTCCAAAAGACGACTTTCCTCTCCTAATCACGGATGTTATTATCGACAATACATGCGGATTCGAGAGAATGTCTTTTATGGATGTCTTTTCAGGATATAACCAAATCAAGATGTACCCAGATGACGAGAAGCATACAGCGTTCAGAACGCCCCTCGGTGTCTTTTGCTACACGGTGATGCCTTTCGGTCTAAAGAACGCAGGCGCCACGTACCAACGAGCGATGACTAAAATTTTCCAAGAACATCTCAGGAAAACAGTCGAATGCTACGTCGATGACTTGGTTGTAAAAAGCCGCAACAAAGAAGATCACATCAAGGACTTGAAGACGATGTTCGATCTCATGCGGAGTCATCAATTGAAGATGAACCCCACTAAATCCTTCCTTGGAATGTCTAGCAGAAAATTCCTTGGATTTGTCGTCACCACTAAAGGCATACATATCGATCCTGACAAAGTGAAGGCGATACATGAACTGCAACCCCCTAGAAATCTAAGAGAGCTCAGAGGATTGCAAGGACGGTTATCTTACATCCGACGGTTCATCTCAAATCTTTCTGAGAAGTGTCAACCCTTCTCTAAGCTAAACAAGAAAGGTGTATCATTCATTTGGGACGACGCCTGCCAAAAAGCATTCGAAGATATCAAAACTTATCTGACGAATCCTCCTGTTCTCGTTGCACCAAAATCAGGTAAACCGTTCTTGATTTACCTTAAGGCGATGAACCACTCGATAAGTGCTTTACTAGCACAAGACAATGATAATGGTCACGGACATGCAGTCTATTACCTAAGTCAGACCTTGATAGGCGTCGAGTCCCGATATCCTATGATTGAGAAAGAATGCCACGCATTAGTATTCGCAATGCAAAAGATGCGGCATTACTTGGTAGGACAGACGGTTTACGTCATTTCCAACGTTAATCTAGTACGGGTGTTTATGACGCAACCGGCCTCTATGACTTGGTGGTTAGCGAAGTGGGCCCTTCTCTTGTCCCAGTATGATCTGCACTTCAAACAGCAGAAGTCGATCAAAGGACAGGCGATTTGTGATCTTTTGGTGACAAACCCGACAACGGATACGGCAGAAGTATATGATGACTTGCCGGATGAAACCCATAAGGTTAACACTACATCGCACTAACAAATATGGCAATTATACTTCGATGGTGCTTCGAGGGCAGTTAATAGGGCAATAACCCCCGGATGTTCTAAAGTCTCCTCCGGGGTTGGAGTTGTTTTAGTTTCCCCGGGGAATTATGTGATGCCTCGGGCTTATTCACTGACTAGTCCATGTTCCAATAATATAGCCGAGTACAATGCGCTTCTCATTAGACTCAGTTTTGCCAAAGAGCTGGGGGTCGAATATCTCGAAGCTTTTGGGGATTCTCAACTGATAGTTAACTAAGTCCGTGGAGAGTATGAAGTCAGGAACCAAGACTTGATCCCGTACCACCAGGAGGCCATCAAAATGGCAGAATCTTTTGAAGAATTCTATATTTAATACATCCCCCGTCTCTAGAACGCTTATGCGGATGCACTGGCAGCACTAGCGGTATCTCTGGCACAGCCTCCCGAAACGGAACTATTAGTCACGGTAAGGACGCATCAACTCTGCATACCCATATACGACATGGCTATTGAAGAGGAAGATGATAGAAACATGAACGCCAAGGAGGTGAATTCAACTCGAATTGGGTCTGAGTCTCGAGATTGGTGTTTTCCTATCATTGATTACGTCCAATATGGTATTTTGCCAGAGAACATAAAAGAAAGGGAATCAATTCACCGAAGAGCACCAAGATTCTTCTATAATACCGAGACCCATACCTTATACCGTCGAGGGTACGATGGTTTGTTACTCCGCTGCCTTTCGAACAAAGAAGCAGAAGAAGTTCTTAAGGAAGCACATGAAGGAGAATGCGGTGCGCATCAGCCCGGTCCCAAACTGTATGATCGTATCAGGAGAATGGGATATTTCTGGCCAACAATGGTTCGTGATGCAATCGAATACGCCCGAGAATATCATGCCTGTCAGATACATGCAAATTATATACACCAACCCCCGGAGCGTTTGCACACGTCAACCACATCTTAGCCGTTCGAGACATGGGGCATGGACATTGTTGGTCCTATTTTCCCCCCTTCAGTCAAAGGTGATCGATTCATCCTCGCAATCACGGATTACTTTTCAAAGTGGGCTGAAGCGATTCCACTTAGAGAAGTGAAGACAAACAATGTCATCAATTTCATCAAGCATCATGTCATATACCGACACGGCGTGCCAAGACGGATCATTCATGACAACGGTCCACAGTTCATAAGCAACGCTTTCGTCAGGTTTTGTGACAAGTTCAAAATTCAAGATGTTTCGTCAACAGCTTATTATCCCGCTGCGAATGGATTAGCTGAGGCGTTTAACAAGATGATCATTAAGATCCTGTCAAAGCTCGTGAAGACCAATAAGTGAGACTGGGATGATAAACTCGGTGAAGCACTCTAGGCTTATCGTACCACCATACGCACACCTACAGGGGCTACCCCATATTCATTGGTATACGGATGTGAAGCTGTACTACCATTGGAGATCCAAATCCCATCCCTTCGGATCGCTCTCGTGACTGAGATGACGACAGAGGAACAGCATCAGAAACGTCTCGAAGAGCTCAAAAAATTGGATGAAAAGCGCTTGGAAGCTCAACAACAAATTGAGTTCTATCAAGCCAGAATATCTAGGACCTTTAACAAAAGAGTCCGACAGAGAAGCTTCAAGGAAGGAGATCTGGTCCTCGCTGCTCGCCGACCAATAATCCTCAATTCCAAGAAGAAAGGTAAATTCGAACCCAAATGGGAAGGACCGTTTGTGATAGACACAGTCGAACCCAAATGGGAAGGACCGTTTGTGATAGACACAGTCTACTCAAACGGCGCATATCGCTTGATTATCCAAGAGGGCGCCAGGCAATTAATGCCAATAAATGGGAAGTTCCTAAAAAATACTATCCTTAGTATATTCAGGATAACCCATTTACCGGGAAGTTCCTTGAAGAATATTATACTTAATATTCTAGAGGATAACCCAAAATCATTTTCACCACTAAAATCCCCTACTGATCAATTTCAATTGACAGTGGGTCCACCAAAAACATAAGTCTGGCTCAAACCACCAACAATTTCCCCTCTTGATTCTCCTCATGAACAAGAGGTCCACTTTCAGTTCGGAGTCCCCTTTCGATAAACGAAAGAACTCCTTCCTTTTTTCTCTTTGGTTAAGCCTTTTCATGGTTATAACTGGAGTTGAAATTTTACTTCGATAAACGAAGAACTCATCCTCAGATTAGATAACCAATCCTATAAAAGGTAACTTTATCTAGATCTTCTAGATTCTCGGAGTGGAGATCCCACTTCTAGTTTCTTCTGCGCTGGAAATAGAATATAAAATTCTTCCTTTCCAGAATCAAGGAATAGAATATAAAATTCTTCCTTCCTTGTATTCAGGTTCGCCTTCACCCTAAAAGAAGACCGGGAAATAGAATATAAAATTCTTCCTTTCCCGCACCGATCTTTTCTAAAATTTATCAATCTAGGATTCATCCTAGGAAGTTTATCCCGAATCCTAAGCAGGGATAAGTCTGCGCCTAACACGTGCTGCCGGTTTAGTCTTTCTCCGTAGAAAAAGACACCAGAGTTTGATTCTGGGGTATTCTATCCTGAAACCTAAGTAGGGATAAGTCTGCGCTTAACCCGCACTGCCAGTTAGTTCTTAACCGTTAAAAAGAACACCCACTCACATATTCAACATTGAGGCAGGTTGTTATTAATAACATCAAAATCCATGCCTCACACGCATGGGGAATTTCATCCTGAATTCTAAGAAAGGATATGCCGACACCTAACACGCGTCGCCGGTTTAGTCTTTTTCCGTAGAAAAAGACACCAGAGTTCGATTCTGGGGTATTTTATCCCAAAACCTAAGTAGGGATGAGCCAGTGTCTAATACACATTGCTGGGTAGCCTATTCCCATAACAATGGCGAAGCCTATGTATTCAACATCATAGCACGAAGTCTCAGAGAATTCACTCTCTTAGCATAACGTTACATGCGGAACGGATCTAGACAATCCGCATGCTAGCCCGACTCAAACGGTAGTCAGTAAAGGCTAATCAAATCCGTTGAAGGCTGGGGGTTAGCCAAAAATTCTAAAGTCAGCGCCTAACACACGTCGCCGGGTAGTCTATTCCCGTGAGAAAGACGAAGTCTACGTATTCAGTATCGTAGCACTAAGAATGTTAACTCTCTTAGCACAACGTCACTTGCGGAACGGACTTAATAATCCGCATGCTAGCCCGACTCAAACGGTAGTCGGTAAAGGCTCATCAAACCCGTTAATGGCTGGGGGTTTGCCAAAAATCCTATAAACGCGAGAGTCACTGACGTATCAGCTTCATTAGTTGGTCTCGTGATTTGAGCATCCTACGACGTTCGAAACCCTAGGGTCAACGCCGGTCAACGCGTAACCCTAGGTCAACGCCAGTCAACGCGTTGCGACCAAAAGTCAATGTCAGGTGATCCGAAACCCTAGGTCAATGCCGGTCAACGCGTAACCCTAGGTCAACGCCAGTCAATGTGTTGCGATAAAAAAAAGTCAATGTACGACATTCAAAACCCTAAGGTCAACGCCGGTTAACGCATAACCCTAGGTCAACGCCAATCAATGCGTTGCAATGAAAGAATCAATACTCCGAAAAGTATACGAGTATAAACTGCTTCTTAATACTCCAATAAGTTATACGAGTATAAACTATTTCCTATTTTTGGTTGAGAAGTTTCTGGAGAATATTTTTCTAAAAAATATTCTTAAGGATAACTCAACAACACTACGCCGGACAACACGTCACAAATGAGAATTCAACGCTAACAATCGATGGCCAGTTCTATGTTGAACCAATAAACACGAGCTAAAGATCAGAAAATCAAGAATCAACTTCAAGTTCAAAATTCCGACAACGGTCAGACAATAAATGCAGCACCGGAACCATTACAGACATTCGACAAAGCACCGAATAGCCTGAAGGATTGAAGGAATCAAGAACAGAAGCCATTCTAAGGTTCCGTTACACCGACTGAAGGTTGGGACAATCATATCCAAAATATTCCAGACTCTTCTATAAAAGAACGAGGCTGAAATACTTTGGAGGGGGTATCTGTAGGCGTATAAAACTGCTTATAGGTCCCTTAACACAGCTCGGCACGGTGATTCGACAAACCAACGAACCATCGAGCGACGTATCCAAACACGAGCGCTAGACCACAACATCGAAGCCAAGTGACATGCGACGAAGCGGATTAACGAGGCAACGTGGCTAACGAACCACACGCAAACAATGGAATACATCCACTCGCGTGTAGAATCAAGCTAACAGTTCGGTGAGTCAACGAGTCATCCAACCGTAGAACGGATTCGAACTCGAACACCGAAGCGGATTTAGTGCCAAATCAGGATTCAAATCAACAAGTCAGAGCGCAGAACCGGAAAATGGACACAACAACGGAGCACGGAACCGAAAAACGGACACCCGAGCGACTCGGCCAAGGCTGAACCACCCAGGTGGCTCGGCGGCCGAGCCACCCCATGGGACCTAAGGGTGGCTCGGTGGCCGAGCCACCCCATGGGGTGGCCGAGCCACCCATGGGTGTCTCGGTGGCCGACCCAGATCTGTACCAAGGCACAGATCTGAGAGCCTATAAATAGACCCCTGATGTTCATTTGTCAAAGGTTGGAACTTTTGGAGCCGAAACTCTGCCGGATTGAGAGCTCACATTCGGACTTTCAAGCTTAGAAGACTCAAACTTCTAGATCTGGTTCTTAGCAATCGTCCACGCCAAATAAGGTAGGAGTTCGAAAGAGATCAGATCTGAGATCTGCACGGTTTCCCTCCGGATTAAAGCTTGGCCTTTGATCCCAAGCACTAAAGGCTATTATTTCCTTGGCGAAATAATACACCCGGCTATTATTTCCTTTGTGAAATAACACCCGTTATACAGTGTAGATGCGACCGGATCTAGATCGCGCGGTGGTCTACGGATTAACCCCGGCGCAGGCAAAGAACCCACAAAAGCGAGTGACCGCAAAACAGGAACTCGCGATTCGTTCGGCATAAAAGGAAAGTTGTAATTTTTTCTTTCTTTTTTGATTTTGTTGTAACCGGATCTTATAAAAAGACCGAATCTTTTGTAATCGATAAATAATTACTTGAGAGGATAATGACTTCAATGAAGAAAACAATTTTTCCCGCGAACACCTGCTGGTGCACTACGACATTCTGATGCTTTGTGCCCAATCTTACGATAATTATAACATGTGCCCTGAAACTTACATAGCTGAGGTGCTCTCTGGTCGTGCTAAGGTCCACTTCTATGAGGGCCTTGCTGCTGCTGCTGCTAGGGTCTGAAAATGGCCTCTTATTCTTGCCCTTATCCTTAGTATTTCCTTCCCTGTCCTTCTGGAACATAGCTGACTCATTCTCATATGAAGTGGAAGCATCAGCTACCCTCGAACTGCATAGAACCTCCTAGAAATGAGGTATCGATAAAGGCTAGGGAGAAGTCCTGCTAGAAATATATGTGCCTGGCATTCTCCAGTTTGCCACATGCTCGTAAAGTGAAGTAGACTCATAAATCTGCTCTAAAAATTCACTACTGACATGCCTCCCTGATTCAATCTGGATAACTCAAGCTCTTTCCTGGCCCGTGCAATAGAAGAGATATACTACTCATCGAAGAAGTAGACGAAATCCTCCCAGGTGAGGGTCGTCCTCTGCTCTGGAGTAAACTGAAACCGATACCATCTTCCTACATCCCCATTGAGACTGTAAGATGCTAGCCTTTGCTTCTGAACTGAAGTCACATTAAGTATTTCAAGAATTTTACCCACATCCTCCTTCCACTTATATGCCGCAAGAGAATCTGACAATCCCTAAAACTCTGGTGCCCTCATCTTCTGGTATCTCTCTACTAGACGGAGCCAAGCCTCCTGCTCAGTAACCCTATCAACAACTACCTATAGGGTAGGTGCTGTTCTGTCTTCTAAAAAATTCTTCGCAATTAGAAGAACTGGTACTACCGATAGTGAAACTACTGGAGGTGGTAGTATGACGTGATTCGTCACAAGCTCCTAAAGACTGCCATCCTTGCAGCTATTGGAGCCATCAGATATAACAAATATTTGGGAGCCTTCTACGGCTCGGGTGAAGCCTACTGTGGCTCTGCCTGACCAGTTCTCCGGGTACGAGGTCTACCGCGTCCTGCCATCTGAGCACATAGAAGAAGGTTTATGAGTCATCAAACAAAACATATATGGAACTCATATAAATAAAAAGTTCATATCATATATCATTAACGCAAATACTTTTAATATCACAAAAAAATTATTTTTAATTTTTGAATACGTGAATATAACGTCCTCACTCATACTAGAAATTTTTAGCGGACTCTAAACATGAATCCTAAGAAACTCTACTCTAACTCCACGACTCAACACATGATGATCCTAGAATACTAGAACTGGAGCTCTGATACTAACTGTAATGCCTCTAGTTTCAACAAGGCTGCAGTCTTAAGGTAAAACCAAGAATGTCAAACCTGCCAAGCACCAGACACCATGCTACAACATATTTTACCATCACAGTTACTATCTATCTAGTTGAATCAACAATAGGTGTAGGTATGAAACAGGTAAGAGAAAATATACAGAAGAAATACTAAATAATAGATACTCTAAAGAAAATTAATACCACTGATATAAATGGACAAATTTCTGAGAAGAAAACATCTGAGATGATACAACTATCTCACAATAGTAATTCAAATGAAATGACATTAAGGCATATCGCCTTTGCAAAACTAAAATGATAACTCAAATGTTCATAAACACATCCACTATGGAGTTTTGACATAACTACTAATAATATAGATAAATAACAATTGGAGAAGTTCCATCAACCTACGGCTCTCCGTGCAGCTGGCTCATTACCTGAAAAGGGGAAAAATAACGAGCGTCAAGCGCTAGCGAGTAACATATCAACTAATCCCAGGGGAAGGGCTAGAAGGATAAGAAAATATCCATAGATACGTAATAGATAGCAAAATCATCGATTGTAAAGTAAAGTGGGAGTCTGATATTTAGAAATTTACAACACGAGCATAGGTATGTCTCCCGTAGCTCAAATTATAAATATCTAACTACCAAATCCGAACTACAACATAGAGCAATAACTCCATCTCCAACCATACTATCAAGATGTCTTGACTGATGCCAGATACTTGTCCAACACATGGACTTCATCTTCTATATGTTAGATAAAACAACTCAGATATATATCCAACACATGGACTGAATATGATAAATGTTTAACACATGGACTGTAACAGGTAAAAGCCCAACACATGGACTATATATATGATGAAGGTCCAACACATGGACTGAAATGGGTAAATGTCCAATGCATGGACTATATGATTAAGGTCTAACATATGGACCGTAATAAAAAAGTATCCAACACATAGACTGCATATGACTAGTATCATTAAATGAACAGATATAAGTAAAAGCATATATACTATTCACTCTCATACCCCTGCGAATAAAATCTAAGACTCATGTCCGTAGTTAACTCATGTACACCAATCTCAGCGTATAATAAACTCATATAACCTAGGTGTTTCGCCAGCCACACAACCGCATGCAAAAGATGTGCACATGCACAAACAGGTCCTACGGACGACCGCCAAATACCTACGATAAACCGTGGAATGAGCAGAAAGTTTCTGCTCGGCTATGTGCCCAGTGGTCAACCGTCGCATATCTGCAGTTGACCGTACAAGAACAAAAAATTTTCTATAGGTTTTCTATTCTATGATAGATGATACACAAACTTATAAATGTTAATCTTGCATATAGGAAACCCTATATGAGTAATTTAGCATATCTAAAACATATGAAGAATAGTCTAATTACTATACAAATCGAAATGTTTTTAAACAAACATATTCATGTCAAAACCTTCGAAAACAAATATTTTTCTTTCAAACTCTTGTTAAAAAAATATTCAGATATTGATCTGCATTAAGATGTTTGTGAGTGATTTTTATTTACTAAAAATTTGTTCTTCTTGCAATATGTAATATAAAGATCTATCTTTATACGTAAAATAGCATGTTAGGCTCACAAATCATAAGAAAACATTAGAAAACAAGTTTAAAAGCATGGGTGCAGGGTTGAACGAGATGAAACTCGCCTGAGGGGTATTGACAAACTCTTGACGATGTTGGAAAGGATTCCCCTTCACTGAACGCCACTAGATCCCGTTAAAACTCTTCAAAATCCATCGGAAAAACATCAAGGAGAAGGGGTTAGGGTTTGCAAGAGGGGAGGATAAGGCTGCTAGGGTTTAAACTAATGCATAAGAGGGTCTTCCGAGCATAAAACTATATATACAGACCAATAAACCCGACCCAAAACCCAACATGACCCGAACCTGGAAAAACTCAAAATCTACCCTGCAGTCGGTCGTCGCTCATGTTATTGTTGACCGCGCAGGAAGCAGAAGCCTTTCTACTCACCTGCACGCCCAGAGGTCGACCGCCACTATGGCACGATCGACCGGACAGGAAATTTTCCGTTTGTGCATGTTTGTTTGTGTGCTGGTCTTTTCCACTTGATTTCTCTCACATATATACACTTGTTTGATCCCCAATCACTTATTATCACATTTATCTATGATATAAAGATATATTTCACAATAAAACTTATACACTCTATTTTACAAGGTTTTACACTTATCTCGTCGAATGAGACATGGTCCCCTATCCGATGAAGTCAAGCTACCAACACTTCACGCATTCAATGGCAAAGGTTCCCTGAACTAGATATCTACTACACCAACAAATTGAAAATATAGTGGGTAACGATGCTATTAAGACACAATATTTCATTGGTACACTTCATTTGATTGGTTCCAAAATTTGCCCAAGGGTTCAATCAGATCTTGGGTAGATTTAGAATTAAATTTCCTCTCTCAATTCCATGAGGAACAATCCAATGTCACCATGGCCAAACTCCTTTCTTAGAAACAAAACAAGAATGAGACGATCAGAGAATACATTGAAAGATGCCATAACTTGACATTGTGATGTCGAGATATGCCTCTAACAATACTGCTTCAAACTTGTTGGCATAATTTCTTAGCATAAATTGAAGCCCATATGGGCACTATCACTGCCTACACTTGGAAGGATTTGATGGAGCAAGCAGAGATAGCCAAGAAATCAGTGGATCATTTTAATAAATTTGAACCTCACGACAACTTCAAGGGCAACAAAGATAAACAAGGGCAGGTGTCACAACCGAAAGCCAAAGCAACTTCGCTATTGGGGTCCAGAATTCCAATAACAGCCAACAAAGAGAGCTAAGGAAGAATTTCTAGCACAATTATTCATTTAAAGATAAACATACAATTGCCATCTTCCATGTCCTGAACAAATGAAATCACTTAAAACTTCCAAAAGCTCGACGCCCAGAAGAGGTCAGAAAAATTAATTACCCTAACTACTACCTCTATCACAGAATGTTGGGACACCCAAAAAAAAAATTCTACATTCTTAAGGATAAGATCCAGACATTTGTCGAATAATAAATCCTAAAATAGCATCGTTAAGGATAAGATCCAGAAGAGGTAGTTAATTATGGTCGCCAAAACCAACAAAGCCAAGGTTTGATTCCTCTTACTACAGTGAGGGGAGAAATAATGTGAGTACATCCTGACCTTATTCAAGATAAGGATTGGATTCTTCAGAGGCCTAAGAACAAGCAAGGGATGAAGACTTGCAATGCCATCTTTGTGATTATCGAAGAAGAGTCTTTGCATGTCACTTTGCTCACCAACTCAGATGAAGACAAAGTAGCCATGACTGTGATGAGATTCGAAAAAGATTACCTAAGATATTATAATAAGCCAGGAATGTCCAAACAACCTGAACTAGCCAAACAAAAGGAGACCTAGTTCGACATGGCCTTACAATGTCCTCTAAGTGATCCTAAGGCCCCATTTAAATATGATATCATGGTATAATTGACCAACATTCCAGCTCCTACTACCTTATTCGATCTACTGCATTTGTCTAAGGATATGAGACAGGCTTTGAAAGAAGCCCTGAATGACAGCGAGGCATTTTTCACCCACATGATAATACCTCCTCAGGATGAAGGGCCCGAGCAAATGCTATCAATGCCGAAAGCAAAGACTACACATTACCTTTACCCCAGAAGATATGTTGGTCAAGGACAATCATCACAACCGACTCCTTTATTATACCGAGTAAATAAGGTTGTCAAAGATCAAAGAATTCTCATTGATCCAGGCTCCATACTAAGCATAATTCTATAAATACTCTTGAGCTTCTTGGGAATTCCCCTTCACAAGCTCTCAAAGATGTCTGCGACCATACTTGGCTTCAACTCTAGTAGTAACCAGTCTCTTGGAAAGATCTGACTTAAGTGTCAGATTAGAAACATGATGACGGAAGTGACTTGTTATGCCATCAATGTTGAAACCCCTTACAATCTTCTACTTGGATGACCTTGGATCCACTCTAACTAGATCGTACCTTCATCAATATTTCAAATAAATTGATGAACAGAGAGTCCAATAGAGAGTTGATGTTGAAAGGCATCCTTTGAAGGGGGTGGAAAACTAATTCCTTGACTCTCTCTTGTATGATGAAAGTTAAACAATCGAGATTGTCCCCCCAAAAGATGAGGATAGCACTAATGAAGTAGATGTGAGCTAGATCCCATTGATGATTTAGTCTCGGAGATAGATCCACTTGTAACTACCCTAGAGGATCTCTGTATCAGCCAATCTACCAAAAGTCAAGGTGATTGGATCTTTAATGAAAAAGAGTTTTCTTATGACTCCTTTTTAGAATCCGAGTTTGAAAACTTATGAGTCAAAAATTTGATGGATAGTTTAGCCTTAGAACCAACATTGCACTTGCTGATAAACATGTCGTACTACACTCACAAATAGCTAGAAAACTCGGAGGATGTCACCTTCATGGTTCCGCCCAGAGGAAACAATATGAATTCAATCAACTTTGAAAAAGTTAAGTCACAATCACAAATATAGAACTTCGATGAAGAAGCTAAGACAACACCAAAATTTTCTCGGTAATCTCATCAAATTATGGCAAAAATAGGATACATTCTCATTGCAAAACAATGGTTGAATTTCAATTGAGGACTATGAGTCCCTCTGATCCCCTTTACACAAGAAGGTAAAGTTTTTGATTATTATAATAGAACTAAATGAGGACTCAGTTACATCTCCCCATAAGTTAAGCCACAAGAAGGACTAGCATCCAAGGACTTCCTAAGTAGTTTCTCAGACACATCCAATTAGGATTCTAATGTCAGCATCGAGATCTTGTGTAGGGAGTTAACGACCAACATGGTTGCATACAGCCTAGCCATGGATATTGACGAATCCAAGGTGTTCGAAGATCTTGAACATGATTCATGGGAAAAGCAACATGAAAGGCTATGAGAAACGCTTTTTGAAGTCAGGGAACCACCCACCGAGGATAAGGTGGTCCAAATCAACATTGATGATGAAAACAACTCTAAGCCCATCTTTATCAGCAAAATCCAGGTAAAAGGAAGAACTCATAGTTCTCCTCTAAGAATACATTGATGTCTTTGCTTGGAGCTATGAAGACATGCCAGGCCTAGACCCCAACGTGGTTATGCATTATCTTAACATCAACCACAATGTTAAGCCGGTCAAACAGCTATAACGATGTTTTTGTCCTAAGTAAATGAAGCAAATCAAGAAGGAAATTCTCAAACTCATTGAGTGTGGGTTTATCCGTGAGGAACAACATCCTGATTGGTTAGCCAACATTATGGTAGTGATGAAAAAGAACGGGATCTGAATCTGCATCAACTTCAATGATCTTAATCTCGCTTGTCCAAATGATGAGTTTCCTCTCCCTATCACAGATGTTTTTCACGGACAGATTATCTGAATACAATCAAATCAAAATGCATCTAGATGGTCAAAAGCATACAGCCTTCAGAACAACTTTTGGGATATATTGTTATACTATTATGCCCTTCGGTCTAAAGAATGCTGGGGCTACTTACCAACATGCTATGAACATAATCTTTCATGAACATCTATGCAAAATAGTGGAGTGCTATGACAATAACCTCGTGATCAAAAGTCATAACAAGCAAGACCACGTTGGTGACCTATGAACGATGTTCGAAGTCATGCGAAAGCACCAACTCAAGATGAATCCAACAAAGTCCTTCCTAGAGGTATCATCAAGTAAATTACTTAAGTTTATCATAAAATCCAAAGGAATACACATTGATCGCGAAAAAGTAAAGGCTATATAAGAGATGTCACCTACGAGGAACCTCAATGAGCTTAGAAGTTCACAAGGACGATGAGCCTACATCCGAAGGTTTATCGCTAATTGTAGGCATCAAAAATCACCTATAGGTCCCCACATGTAGCTCAAGACAGAGAGAAGATGATGAATGTTGCTATCCAGGTCACAAAAGCTCATTTGATGATGACAAGCGCATGAAGTGAGTCAACAAACCATGCAAAGCAACAAAATTTTGGAATAACAGAAACACGAATGGATCGGGAGCTACGCATCGCTTATGAAAGATGAAGCACCCCTCATGTCCCATTTACTCCACATATGACTCAATCATGGAAGCTCGTAGATCTCCTCATCAGCTTTCTGAAGCATTGTGAATCACATGATTCCGAGTTCGAATGACGAAGATACGGCGAAAACGGACAGAATGCATAGAACAATACTCCAGGCCTCGGCGAGACACCAAGAGGTGTCTTGACCAAAGCTTAGCCAAGACACCAAGAGGTGTCTTGGCCAAGGCTTGGCCGAGACACCCACGGGTGTCCGCAGCCCTGAAAGCAAGTTTTGGCAGATTTAAGCTATTTTTTGACGGCTAACTGCCTGGATTTGTTGCAACTAATAAAATATCATCCAAGAATATGATTAAGTGGTTACAACTAAAGATAAGAGTGAATTAATCATTCTTATCTAAAAATATAGGTCCTAAAGCCTATAAATACAACCTCAGGGCCTTTATTTTTTTAGATCTCGAATTCTTGAGTGTTGGCGAAGCCCTGCTGGATATAAGACTAAAGGAGCATGAATTTTAGAAGAGAGGAGGAGATCAGATCAAGTTTATCAGCATAAAGAAGAAGAGCTCGTCATATCTATACTTTCTAGTTCTTTGCCTTGAGATTGCCCCGTTGTGGTAATCTCGAGAAGAGTGATTATCTTGCTGTTGCCGAGATAATTGCTTTAGTTTCTTGATTCATTCGTGAATCAATAAAGTTTCGGATCTGATCTAATTGTTTGGTAGTCTATGTATATCAACATCCATGTCACAGGCTAATATCCCACGCAAGCAGCAAAGGATAAACATCCATTACATTTGTTTTGACGAGAGTTGTAATTTTTTTGTTTTCATTGTGTAAGAGTCTTATAAAAAGACTATCTTTTTTATTTTCATTGTAACGATTAAAATTGTAATGAATATATCAATAAAGACATCAATTTTCTCCCCAAATAAGTTGGCGACTACAGTAGGAGCCAACAGCTTCGCTGCCAAAGCTGTCATGCCGCAACCAGTGATTAAGATCCTCGTGAATGGAGAGGTCGAATATGAGTTTGACCAGCAAAAGTTTGAGGAATACTTGTCCTCCTCCAGGTCCACCTCTCCTCATAGATACAGAATAGTCTGCTGGTCTTCTAATATGAAGACCCGAGAAGATGAACTCCGCGTCGCTGCCGCTATAGTTGTAAATCACGATGTATCGCTAATATCCTGTGAAGTTAAATCAACGGATATGAACTCCTCCATGACCAAAGAGTCAGTTGCTGAAGGTGCACTAACGTTGTCAAAGAGGGTGCACCAAAGACAGCATCAACGTCTTGTGCGTCAACTTGCTAAGTCTTTGGAGCCAATGGATAGGATCCGCTATGATGTGGATCTGAAATCTAGGTAGCGTCAAGAATAATAAAGGCAATCGGGAAAACCCTCCTCCAAAGCAGAAAAGAATGAATAGGTCTGTATCAAAAGGACCCGTTCTACCCTTAAGGAGAGAATCCAGAAGTGCCACACATTACTTGCGCACATCTGAGTCCTTGTGCGGAAAGCACAAGAAATGCAGTAGGAAGAGGCAGTCAAAAAATCGTCCAAACAAAAACGGGTTTGGATGCCAAATGTCAAGTCAGCGCCTAAGGTAAAAATAGACGAAGTTACCATTCAACCTTCATCAGCTCTTGATCCCACTCCCCTTGGTAGTATGGACCTCACCAAATTTAGAGTTTTTCTGAAAGACCGCCTTGGTCCTCTCCCTGAAGGTCGAGGTAAAGCACCTGTTAAGGAGCGATTGGGACCTTTGAAAGGCTCCTAAACAACCATTCAGGGTGGGGGGTCGTACTAATTCCCCCAATAATAAAGGGAAAGCTCTTATGACCGATTCCATCGGATTGCAAGTCGAAGTACAAGAGCCTGTTAGTTTCACGCTCATGACGTAAATCTGAATGAGTGACTCTTGGAGATGCCAATGAAGCGTGATATCCCTAGAGGGAAACGTGTTCGTCTGATGACGATGTTATACCTTTGAAGCCATGCCAACATATGATAGGTTGCTCCAGTCACCAGACTAATGAGTTGTACTATCAGGCAACAAATACGAACAAGTCACGAAAGAGAAATATCTGAGAGACGAGCTCTCGTTATCCGTGTTAGAAAATCATCAAGGCAGTGTTGTCAGAATGTAACTGCCACAAGACTATTCCCCGGAGGATCTTAGTATTTGAACGAATCTTTAATGAAACGTCCGAAACAAACATGAGGTATTTTCACAGAAGAAGATCAACCGGATTAGGTGACGAGTTATTTTGAGTAACTATCAACATGGCCGACAAAGGCAAGTCCTTGCGATGCTTCAATCCTTAGCCTTTTACAGAAGTATCTCAGCGCATGACTTGGCTGCAGTCTGGAACTATCAGACCTAGACCCAAGAGGTCATGGTCCTCCGGCGATGAAACATCAAATGCTTGCTCTGTGTTAGCTTCTGACGATATGACATCTAGTGTAGGGTAATCTTATGAATCATTCATAATTAATGCTGAAAAATGGCTAAAGTTCTCGAAGATGCTTTAGCCAAGCAGAAAGAGAATTTTAAATGTGAGATGGAGATGGCTATGCAGGAGATGAGAGACATACATAGCCAACAAATTACAACACTGACGAATCAGTAGGGAGAGTCCTACCATCGCAATAATCCTAACCAAGCTAATAGCGATCGAGAAGCAGATGAGAATGCCAACATGGACACCCCTCCTGTTGACAACAATACTAGGGGTGGTCCCTCAGATGATAACAATATGAAGGAGGACCACGTCACTTCTCCCCGGAATCACTCGAAGAAAGGTACGAACGAGGATAAGAAGATGAGGGACTTGGAGAGCAAAATCAATTTGTTGATGAGCGCTCAAGAAGTAAAGAAGTTTGGGACACCCTGTCCTTACCCAAGAGAGTGGGAATCAATCCCATACCTGGCAAAGTTTAATTTGATCAACTTCATGCCATTTGACGAAAAGGGTTCCCGTACTCAGCACTTAATATACTTCAAGTCTCATTTGAGAATAAGCTCCAAAAATGAGTCCTTGATGGTACGGTCATTCGTTAGCACTCTTCGCGGAGCAGCCTTCGATTAGTATCACCATCTTAAGCCGGGAAGTATCAACAGTTAGGACGATATGAAAGACATGTTCCTCACAAATTTCTTCAATGATGACACTAAGGTCTTAATCAGAATGTTTTTCGATGAGATGCATAAGGATGGATAGTTGGTCAAAAATTTTGTCAAACGATTCCGAAACAAGCTATGAATTGTAGAGATCCGGTCAGCGAGGACTTCATCCTGGAAACCTGTCACAATAATCATTCTCTGAATATCCTCAAAGCCATAGGAATGGTACCATCCAAGACTTGGAAGGATTTGAAGGTCCAAGGAGAACGAGCCGAACGCTTCCTCAAAAGGAAGAAGGCTGAAAGAGGTCAGACGACGACTAATGCCCCGTAGCAGAATTTTGTCCCCCGGGGCAAAGGAAACGCATAAGGAAACACAGTGGACACAAATCAAACATTCGAGCTGCAATCGTAACCGCAACAACAGCAGAAAAAGGCACCTTAGCAGTCACGGTGGCAACAACAACCTCAGAAACAGAAGACTTCATAACCGAAATTCCTGAAGGTTTACTCTTTTAAAGAAGACAAACTCCCTGGTATTTTTAAATACCTCATAGAGAATAACAATATTAAGTTACCTCCCATCCAAGATCAGGAATATGCTAAAAGAGTTAATGACCCAAAATATTATGCATTCTACAAAGCGGTTCGCCACCCTTGTAGGCGCCAAATCCCGGTATCCAATGATTAAGAGGGAGAATCTCACCTTGGTGTTTGCAATTCAAAATATGTGACATTACTTAGTTGGATAGACTATTTATGTCATCTCCAGCGTTAACTCAGTCCGAGTATTCATGACGCAACTAGCTTTCATGAATTGACGGTTAGCACAATGGGCCCTACTTTTGTCCCAGTACGATCTACACTTTAAACAACAGAAATCAGTCAAAGGACATGCTATTTGTGATCTTCTAGCAGCTAATCCAACTACGGATACCACCAAGGTATACAACAATCTGCCAGATGAAACCCATGAAGCCAACATAACTTCTCATCAATAGGTATGGCGTTTGTACTTCGATGGTGCTTCTTGAGCAACTAACATAGCAAGTGCTCCTGGATGTTCTAAGATCTCCTCCGAAGTCGGAGTTGTCTTAGTTTCCCCGGGAAAACATATGATGCCTCGAGCCTACCCGCTAACCGAGCCATGCTCAAATAACATAGCCGAGTATAACACGCTTCTTATTAGACTTAGCTTCGCTAAAGAGCTAGGGGTTGAGTACCTTGAAGCTTTCGGTTACTCTCAATTGGTAATTAAACAAGTTCAAGGGGAGTATGAGGTCATAAAATAGGATTTGATACCATACCATAGGATAGCGGTTGAGATGGCAGAATCGTTTGAATGATTCTTCATCGAATACATTTCACACTTATAGAACACCTACGCGGATGTATTAGCAGCATTAGTAGTATCTCTGACACCACCTCCTGAAACAGAACAATTCGTTACGATGAGAACTCACCAGCTCTTTGTACTAATCTATAATGTAGACGATGGAGAAGAGGATATTAAAGAAGTACATTCAATCCAAGTTGAGTTCGAATCCTGAGACTAGCGTTTCCCTATCATAGACTACGTCCTACATAGGATTTTACCAGAAGATGTGAAGGAAAGAGACTCAATCCAGCGGAGAGCACCGAAATTCTACTATAACACAGAGAGTTGAACGCTATATCGTTGGGGGTACGATGGTTTACTACTATGTTACCAATCGACTAAAGAGGCAGAAGAAGTCCTTAAGGAGACGTACGAAGGGGTTTGTGGTGCATACCAACCTGGCCCCAAACTTTATGACCGCATCAGAAGGATGGGATATTTTTAGCCCACCATGATCAAAGATGCAGTCGCATATGCCCGTCGAAGATGCTTTAGCCAAGCAGAAAGAGAATTTTAAATGTGAGATGGAGATGGCTATGCAGGAGATGAGAGACATACATAGCCAACAAATTACAACACTGACGAATCAGTAGGGAGAGTCCTACCATCGCAATAATCCTAACCAAGCTAATAGCGATCGAGAAGCAGATGAGAATGCCAACATGGACACCCCTCCTGTTGACAACAATACTAGGGGTGGTCCCTCAGATGATAACAATATGAAGGAGGACCACGTCACTTCTCCCCGGAATCACTCGAAGAAAGGTACGAACGAGGATAAGAAGATGAGGGACTTGGAGAGCAAAATCAATGCGTTGATGAGCGCTCAAGAAGTAAAGAAGTTTGGGACACCCTGTCCTTACCCAAGAGAGTGGGAATCAATCCCATACCTGGCAAAGTTTAATTTGATCAACTTCATGCCATTTGACGAAAAGGGTTCCCGTACTCAGCACTTAATATACTTCAAGTCTCATTTGAGAATAAGCTCCAAAAATGAGTCCTTGATGGTACGGTCATTCGTTAGCACTCTTCGCGGAGCAGCCTTCGATTAGTATCACCATCTTAAGCCGGGAAGTATCAACAGTTAGGACGATATGAAAGACATGTTCCTCACAAATTTCTTCAATGATGACACTAAGGTCTTAATCAGAATGTTTTTCGATGAGATGCATAAGGATGGATAGTTGGTCAAAAATTTTGTCAAACGATTCCGAAACAAGCTATGAATTGTAGAGATCCGGTCAGCGAGGACTTCATCCTGGAAACCTGTCACAATAATCATTCTCTGAATATCCTCAAAGCCATAGGAATGGTACCATCCAAGACTTGGAAGGATTTGAAGGTCCAAGGAGAACGAGCCGAACGCTTCCTCAAAAGGAAGAAGGCTGAAAGAGGTCAGACGACGACTAATGCCCCGTAGCAGAATTTTGTCCCCCGGGGCAAAGGAAACGCATAAGGAAACACAGTGGACACAAATCAAACATTCGAGCTGCAATCGTAACCGCAACAACAGCAGAAAAAGGCACCTTAGCAGTCACGGTGGCAACAACAACCTCAGAAACAGAAGACTTCATAACCGAAATTCCTGAAGGTTTACTCTTTTAAAGAAGACAAACTCCCTGGTATTTTTAAATACCTCATAGAGAATAACAATATTAAGTTACCTCCCATCCAAGATCAGGAATATGCTAAAAGAGTTAATGACCCAAAATATTATGCATTCTACAAAGCGGTTCGCCACCCTTGTAGGCGCCAAATCCCGGTATCCAATGATTAAGAGGGAGAATCTCACCTTGGTGTTTGCAATTCAAAATATGTGACATTACTTAGTTGGATAGACTATTTATGTCATCTCCAGCGTTAACTCAGTCCGAGTATTCATGACGCAACTAGCTTTCATGAATTGACGGTTAGCACAATGGGCCCTACTTTTGTCCCAGTACGATCTACACTTTAAACAACAGAAATCAGTCAAAGGACATGCTATTTGTGATCTTCTAGCAGCTAATCCAACTACGGATACCACCAAGGTATACAACAATCTGCCAGATGAAACCCATGAAGCCAACATAACTTCTCATCAATAGGTATGGCGTTTGTACTTCGATGGTGCTTCTTGAGCAACTAACATAGCAAGTGCTCCTGGATGTTCTAAGATCTCCTCCGAAGTCGGAGTTGTCTTAGTTTCCCCGGGAAAACATATGATGCCTCGAGCCTACCCGCTAACCGAGCCATGCTCAAATAACATAGCCGAGTATAACACGCTTCTTATTAGACTTAGCTTCGCTAAAGAGCTAGGGGTTGAGTACCTTGAAGCTTTCGGTTACTCTCAATTGGTAATTAAACAAGTTCAAGGGGAGTATGAGGTCATAAAATAGGATTTGATACCATACCATAGGATAGCGGTTGAGATGGCAGAATCGTTTGAATGATTCTTCATCGAATACATTTCACACTTATAGAACACCTACGCGGATGTATTAGCAGCATTAGTAGTATCTCTGACACCACCTCCTGAAACAGAACAATTCGTTACGATGAGAACTCACCAGCTCTTTGTACTAATCTATAATGTAGACGATGGAGAAGAGGATATTAAAGAAGTACATTCAATCCAAGTTGAGTTCGAATCCTGAGACTAGCGTTTCCCTATCATAGACTACGTCCTACATAGGATTTTACCAGAAGATGTGAAGGAAAGAGACTCAATCCAGCGGAGAGCACCGAAATTCTACTATAACACAGAGAGTTGAACGCTATATCGTTGGGGGTACGATGGTTTACTACTATGTTACCAATCGACTAAAGAGGCAGAAGAAGTCCTTAAGGAGACGTACGAAGGGGTTTGTGGTGCATACCAACCTGGCCCCAAACTTTATGACCGCATCAGAAGGATGGGATATTTTTAGCCCACCATGATCAAAGATGCAGTCGCATATGCCCGTAAGTGTCACGTGTGTCAAGTGCACCCGAATTATATGCACCAACCCCTGGAACATCAACACCCTTCGGCTACATCATGGACTTTCGAAACTTGGGGAATGGACATAGTGGGTCCTCTTTTTCCCCGTCAGTCAAAGGCGACCGATTCATCCTGACAATTATCGATTACTTCTCCAAATGGGCTAAAACGATTCCACTCAGAGAAGTTAAGACGAGCAACATTGTGGCTTTTACCAAACACCATATTATCTATCGGTATGGTGTCCCAAGACGAATCACACTTGATAACGGTCTTCAGTTTGTCAGTAATGCCTTCATCAAATTTTGCGAGAAGTTTAAAATTCAAGACGTCTCGTCGACGGCTTATAATCCCACAGCAAACGGATTGGCTGAAGCCTTTAACAAGACTATCATAAAACTTTTTTCAAAACTGATGAAAACTAATAAAGGAGATTGGGATGATAAACTCGATGAAGCTCTATGGGCCTATCGCACCACAGTTCGCATGCCTAGTGGAGCAACCTTGTATTCTCTAGTGTATGGGAGTGAAGCAGTTCTTCCATTAGAAATTCAAATTCCATCTCTTCGGATCGTTCTTGCAATGGAGATGACAACCTAAGAACAATATCTGAAACGTCTCGAAAAACTTGAGATGCTTGATAAAAAGCACATGGAAGCCCAACAACACATTGAATTCTATCAATCCACAATTTTCCGAGCTTTTGACAAAAAGGTTTGACAATGGAGTTTTAGAGAAGGGGACTTGGTCTTAGATGTCCTATGACCAATGATCCTCAATTCCAAGAAGAAAGGCAAGTTTGAACCCAAATGGGAAGGACCATTTATGGTAGAGATAGTCTATTCGAACAGTGTATATTGCCTTATCACCAAGGAAGGCGTCCGACTTATGATGCCGATAAACGGGAAATTCTTAAAAAAGTACTACCCTTAGTGCATTCAAGATAACCCATGTATTTGGAAGTTCCCGAAAGAATACTACGTGTTGTATTCTTAGGGATAACCCAGTTACTATAAAAGTGATAGACAAGAGATCCACACTTGGACTCTGAATATTTTCAAAGTTGGAACATATTTTATTGTTGATATTGGATTCACCAACTCTCATGAATTCTTTTGCTGTAATGGTATTCGACCATTTTGACAGATCAATTTTTTCTCACAAAACCCCCCACTGATCAAATCAATTGATGGTGGGTCCACCAAAATTTCTATCCACCAATCATTGACATTTTTCAAACTTGACATGTTAAGTCTTGATCACTTAATATTAAAATCTTCCATCGAGTGACTAGTACAAATTGACATTTTCATTGCTATCTGTATTACACTCTCACTACTTTCTTGGTCAAACCTATAAAAGTTAGGGCCAAAGCTAAAATCCCCTCTCGATTACTTCCATGAACGAGAGGTCCACTTTCAATTTGAGCAATCGAACCCCTCTCGGTCAAACCTGCAGATAGTTAGGGCCAAGATCGGATTACTCCTTTTGATAAATAAGAGATTTCCACCTTTTTGATTTTATCCAAACCTATAAAAGTTAGGGCCAAAAATGAAATTTTACCTCAATAAATGAGGGATCATTTTCTTAGATCGAGCAACCAATCTTATAAAAGTTAGGGTTGCTTGGATCTTTACGATTCTCGGAGTGGAGATCCCACTCCTAGTTTTACCTTTCCAGATTCTGGGGGTGGAGATTTCACCTCGAGTTTTCTTTGCAACTGGAGATAGAATATAAAATTCTTTTTTTTCAATTTTGGAAGATAGAATATAAAATTCTTCCTCTCCTATTTTGGATTTGTCTTTACCATAAACAGGACCTTGGGACAGAATATAAAATTCTTCCTCTCCAGCATCGGGTTTGTCTTCTACCCTAAGAAAAGACACAATTCCTGACTTCAAATCCGTGCACTTCATACACAGGGGATTTTATCTCAATCCCTAATTAGAGATAAGCCTACGTCTAACACACATTATCGGTTTAGTCTTTCACTAATTAAAAAAGATACCAGAATCCAAGTCTGGGACTTTTATCCCGAAGCCTAAGTAAGGATAAGTCAGTGCCTAACATGTGTTGTCGGGTAATCTATTCCCGTGGGAAAGATGAAGTCCATGTATTTAACGTCGTAGCACTAAAAGAGTTAACTCTTTTAGCACAATATTATATGCTGAACAGACTTAAACAAGTCAAAATGCTAGCCCGACTTAAATGATAGTCGGTAAAGGCTCATCAAACCCGTTGATGGCTGAGGGTTTGCCAAAAATCCTATGAGAATCCCGCAAGGCATGAGTAATTCTATGTATTCAAAAATCATAGCACCAAGTCTAAAGATTTCATTCTTTTAGCACAATAATACATGCAGAACAGATTTAAACAATCTGCATGCTAGCCCGATTCAAACGATAATCGGTAAAGGCAAACCAAATCCGTTAATGGCTGAGGGTTTGCCAAAAATCCTATAAATATTATGGTTATTCATCCTAGATTTGATAATGATCATATTAAAGAGAAGAGTAAGCTAAATAAAAGATTTTATTTCATTAATAAAGTCAAAATGGAGGAACTATCGTTCCGAGTACAATCCGCGACTGAGGATCTAGTGTTCCAGCATGGAAAGATCTTTGACAAAACTCCGCTCAAGTTTAGCCTGCAACTCAACTAGAATTAAATCATCAGATGCATCCAGTGTCTTCGCGGCTACGCTCCTCAACTTAGCCAACTTCTCTTATGTAGGCTCCAGCTTCTCTAATGTCTGTCTTTGAGAGTCTTTAGCATTGGCTAAGTCATCCTCAAGAATAGCGTGAGATTCTTCGACATACTTCAAGGCCTTCTTAAGTTCATCTACCTCCTCGCCGGCCGAAGCTAGAGAACTAAGTAAATCAGCCTTAGCTTTGTCCTTCCTTAAGAGATTAGCCCTCATCTGTATAACAGAGCTCTCCTGTGACTGAAGGTCATGTCTAATGGATACTCTAGAGTCATGCCACTTCTTCAACTCAGATTCCAACTGAGTAGCAACAAAAGAGGAAACACCTCTAGTCTTTCGTTCCTCTAACTCTTAGGATTCGCGCTCCAGTATGGCAAGATCCGCAATAAGGAAATCAGCTAGCTCGGGGTATCCCTCCTCTCTAATCATCATCATATGGTGGTCAAGTGATCATCAGTACTGATCAAAACAGAATCCTTGATGAACGATCGTCTTGATCATCTTACCCAAGAAGGTAAGGAAACTCTTAAGATCTATCCAAAACATGTCTGCGCCCGGATCAATATCAGATAATAAAGCCATAATGCGCTCATACGGAGATGGTGGAAACCCTACAAATAATCATATGAAGAGGTAAGAAACCCTAGAATGTTGTGGGGAAATTCAGAGCAAATTATGAGCTTACCACCTGCCAACAGAGCTTAGCAGGTGCGACTATCGGTGGTATATTGACTCCTTTAGGAGATTCTGCAATGCCCAGAGGGTTTGGGGGAATAGTAGCCTGAAGATGAGAATCGAAAGACTGGCTCATGGCCATACTTCCTTCTAGGGCTGAGCATGGTTCGGTTCAAACCGAAAAAACCGACTGAACCGACCCGAACCGACCCGAAAAAAGCGGTTTTAAGAGTAAGGTGGTTCGGGTCGGGTTGACCACTTTTCAAACCAAACCGACCTGAACCGACCGAATATATTCCCAAAACTTTCTAACTCGTTCGCGTTTACCCAACCCGTCCCAAACCCTCAACCCTAACTTCATTTCCTCTCATTCCCAAATCCCAGCCGCTGCTACTCATTCCCAATTTCCCATTTCACTCGGCCTCAATCCCTCTCTCTCTCGCTCTCTCTCTCTTCTTCCAAGACCCCTTACTCTCCCCTCCTCTTCCCGAAATGCCCCTCTCCCTCTCCCCCTCCCGCAAACGTGGCGGCCCCTTCGATGACGAGTGCTAGGAGTTCTTAACCATGGCTCAAATGATTTGCATTTGGGCGCATATGAAAACAAATATATACAAATTATCTCTTGGGACAAGCAATATTTGCGACTTTGATTGTTATACTTGATGAAAATTAGAATCGAACAAACCAAACCGAACCGCACCGAACCGATTTGCAACGGTTCGGTTCGGTTCGGTTTTGAACTATAGGTGGTTTGGTTCAGTTGTTCAAATTTTGGTAAAAACCGACCCGAACCGAACCGTGCTCACCCCTACTTCCTTCTAGTGGGGAAAAGACAAAACCCTCAGGCAGACTGGAGATACCATGAATCGTAGTAGTATCAGTCATAATGGATGGTCCTGTGATTATAACTCTTTGCTAGTCAAATAGAGATTCTGATAAATAAAGAGAATGATGATGCAGAGGATTACATGCATACTTGCGGATAAACCACCCTTAGGCAGACTGGAGATACCAGGAATCGTAGTAGTATCAGTCCTAGTGCCTGGTCCTACGATTACAACTCTTTGCTAGTCAAATAGAGATTTTGACAAATGAAGAGAATGATGATGTAGAGGATTACACGTGTACCTACGGATAAACCACCCTCAGGCAGACTGGAGATACCAGGAATCATAGTGGTTTCAGTCCTAGTCATTGGTCCTACAATTACAACTCTTTTCCAGTCAAATAGAGATTTCGACATATGAAGAGAATGATGATGTAGAGGATTACGTGCGTACCTGCGGATAAACCACCCTCAGGAAGACTAGAGATACAAGGAATTGTAGTAGTATCAGTCCTAGTAGCTAATCCTACGATTACAACTCTTTTTCAGTCAAATAGAGATTTTGACAAATAAAGAAAATTATAATATCAGAGATTAGATGCATACCTGTAGATGAACCACTTTCAACGGATGGTCCTGCAACCTCTCTGGTAGCCTGCTCTGCCAACATCTTAAAGAGCAACCTAGTGTCGGATCCCGAGAAACTCGGTGCTGAAATGTATATGTGCTCACTAAATCCCCCGAGATCCATGCAATGAAAAATCTCATCCTCTATTGGTCTCTCTAGCATAGTATCTGCATGAGAATTTAATGTTGGCCTTCTTCTTTTGATGATGTTTAATAAACAATTTACCACTAATGTTGTTTGTCTAGTATTTATGTTTTCCTATGTATTGTAGACAAATAATGTTGTTGGAGGATGGATGGAACAGAGTTTCAACGATCATATCCAAAGGAGGTTGGCGGAATGTTGGGTTGAAGCTTATACAATTCAAGTTAAAGATCAAGTTCAAGCTTCATCCGCAAAGTGTACCAAGTCAAGCTCAATGAAGATCAATATCATTGCTTGGGTAACTTTAGTTTAGGTGTTATATTATGTGTGTTAAGTACGTTAAGCTTAATATCATATACACACACATTTATTGGTTTCTTTGTATATATATATATATATAGTTATATATATATATATATATATATATACATAAGTTTTTGGTTTCTATGCGTATATATAGTTATATATATACATACATGTGTTTTGGTTTTTATGATATTACATATTTCATAGTGAAAATATTGTATTCTTAGTTTATAGACTTCAATATCAGTTTATACATGTTTTACTAAGTCTATAAAAACATTTCACAAAGTTTCAAAAGTTGGTTTATGTCAAAACATCAAAATTCAAGTATCTCATATTTTCATGTTTTGGACTATTTTGTAAAATAATGATATTTTTTATTTGGGAGGTCCTTTCTGATAATCGTCACTGTAGCATGTTTATTATAATGTCTACAATCATTCCCCAAAGTTTTACATTTTTTGGAATTTATTTGATATTTTTAAACAGAGTTTTAAAATCAGCAAATCAGATTTTTATATGTCAGTTTTCGGTCGACCGAACCAGGTCCTTTCTGATAATCGTCACTGTAGCATGTTTATTATAATGTCTACAATCATTCCCCAAAGTTTTACATTTTTTGGAATTTATTTGATATTTTTAAACAGCGTTTTAAAATCAGCAAATCAGATTTTCTTATATCAGTTTTCGGTCGACCGCACCGGTCGACCGCTCAATTGTTCTTTTGGTTCTGGGCAGCAGAGAGTTTGTCGGTCGACCGCACCGGTCGACCGAGAGCTCGAATTTTCCATCGGTCGACCGATGCAGTCGACCGACGAAGTTCCTGCTCGATTCTCAG
>NC_033796.1:86370176-86390119 GCF_001876935.1 Asparagus officinalis | reverse complement strand
GATAGTCTTGTTGAAGGCTTCAGCTAATCCATTTGCTGTGGGATTATAAGCCATTGACGAGATATCCTGAATTTTAAACTTTTCACAGAACCTTATGAAGGCGTTGCTGACAAACTGAGGACCATTGTCATGTATGATTCGTCTTGGAACACCATACCTATAGATGATATGGTGCTTGATGAATGCAATGACATTACTCGTTTTAACTTCTCTGAGTGGAACTGCTTCGGCCCATTTGGAGAAATAATCGGTAATCGCCAGGATGAACCGGTCGCCTTTGATCGAAGGGGGATTTATAGGACCAACAATGTCCATTCCCCAAGTCTCGAACGGCCATGACGTAACCGAAGGATGCAGATGCTCCGGAGGTTGGTGCATGTAATTCGCATGTATTTGACATGCATCACACTTTCGGGCATATGCGATTGCATCACTCATCATGGAAGGCCAAAAATACCCCATTCTTCTGATGCGATCATAAAGCTTGGGGCCAGGTTGGTGTGCGCCACACTCTCCTTCATGCGCCTCCCTAAGGACCTCTTCAGCTTCTTTGGTTGATAAGCAACGCAATAGCAAACCATCGTACCCCCTGCGGTACAACGTTCGATTCTCCGTGTTATAGTAGAATCTTGGTGCTCTTCGTCGGATCGACTCTCTTTCCTTCACATCTTCTGGCAAGATTCCATGCAAGACGTAGTCGATGATGGGGAAACGCTAATCTCGTGGTTCGAACTCGATTCGAGTAGCGTGCGCCTCTCGAACCTCTTCTTCTTTGGCATCTTCATTGTAAAGTGGTATTAGGAGTTGGTGAGTTCTTACCGTAACAAACTGCTCTGCTTCGGGAGGTTGTGCCAGAGATACGGCCAATGCTGCTAACGCATCTGCATAGGTATTCTGTAGTCGTGGAATATGTTCGATAAAGAATCCTTCGAATGATTCCGCCATCTCCACTGCCATCTTATGGTATGGTATCAAATCTTGACTTCGGACTTCATATTCTCCTTGCACTTGCTTGACTATTAGCTGAGAATCGCCGAAAGCCTCGAGATACTCAACCCCCAGCTCCTTAGCGAAATTGAGTCCTATAATCAATGCGTTATACTCTGCTACATTATTCGAGCATGGCTCGGTTAGCGAGTAGGCTCGAGGCATCACATGTTTTCCTGGGGAGACTAAGACAACTCCCACTCCGGAAGAAATCTTAGACCTTCCAGGAGCACCTGTGACAATAGCTGCTCGGGAAGCGCCATCGAAGTACAAACGCCATACTTGTTGGTGCGAAGTTGCGTTGACTTCGTGGGTTTCATCGGGTAGGTCGTCATATATCTCGGCGGTATCTGTAGTTGGATTGTCTGCCAGGAGATCACAGATGGCCTGTCCTTTTACTGACTTCTGTTGTTTAAAATGTAAGTCGTATTGGGACAAGAGTAAGGCCCATTTTGCTAATCGCCAGCTCATGGAAGCTGGTTGAGTCATGAATATTCGAACCGGATTAACTTTAGAGATGACATAAATGGTCTGCCCGACCAGATAATGCCGCATCTTCTGAATAGCGAACACCAAGGCGAGGCATTCTCTCTCAATCATAGGATATCGAGATTCGGCGCCTACCATGGTTCGGCTCAAATAATATACTGCCTGCTCATGACCGTTATCGTCATCTTGTGCAAGTAATGCACTTAATGAGTGGCTCGTCGCCTTGACATAAATCAAGAACGGTTTGCCCGATTTCGGTGCAACGAGTACAGGAGGTTTCGAGAGATATTCTTTAATACTCTCGAATGCCTTTTAACAAGCGTCATCCCATACAAAAGACACGCCCTTCTTTGCGAGCTTGGAGAATGGTTGGCATTTTCCTGAGAGGTTCGAGATGAACCGACGAATATAAGCTAATCGCCCTTGCAATCCTCTGAGCTCCTTGAGGTTTCTCGGAGGCTGCAATTCATTAATCGCCTTTACCTTATCAGGATCGATGTGAATACCTTTGGTGGTGACGACGAATCCCAGGAATTTACCACTAGACATTCCGAGGAAAGACTTGGTAGGATTCATCTTCAATTGATGGGCTCGCATCAAGTCGAACATGGTCTTCAAGTCCTTAATGTGATCTTTTTTATCACGACTTTTCACGACCAAATCATCTACGTAGCATTCGACAGTCTTTCGGAGATGCTCCTGAAAGATCTTTGACATGGCTCGCTGATATGTAGCACCTGCATTCTTTAAGCCGAAGGGCATAACTGTGTAGCAGAAGACGCCGAGAGGCGTTCTAAAAGCAGTATGCTTTTCATCATCTGGATGCATCTTTATTTGGTTATAACCAGAGAAACCATCCATGAAAGACATTCTCTCGAATCCGCACGTATTGTCAATGATAACATCCGTGATGGGAAGGGGAAAATCATCTTTTGGGCAAGCAGCGTTGAGGTCTCGAAAGTCGATAAATATGGAAAAGCCACTCTGGGTGTTGCTCTTCCCTAATGAAGCCAGAGTCAACAAGCTTTTTAACCTCAGCTTCGATCGCCTCCATCATTTGCGGACGAAACCGTCTTTGTTGTTGTTTAACAGGTTTGACATCCGACTTAATATTGAGGCGATGCACTGCCACGTTTGGATCGAGCCCCGGCATGTCTTCATAATTCCAGGCGAACACATCGATGTACTCCCTGATAAGAGAGATCAACTCTTCTTTCTCTTCGGGTAGGAGACTGTCGCTAATGAATATCAGTTTAGGATTTTCCTCAGTTCCCATATTCACCTGGAGTACTTGATCTTCGGTAGGAGGCTCTCTTTGCTCGAACCTATCACCATACTGCATGTTTAGGTGATGAACCCAAGGATCTTCCCATGTCGGCATCTGGTCGTCTTCCTCTATTGCGGTAGGATCGACCGTGACCATGTTTGACATCAACCTTTTGAACGTCTCGCCAAGGCTAGCGTCGGAACCCCCAGCCGAAGAGTCGGAAGAGTACCCGTTTCTAGCCTTGTTAGCGATCTGATCAATGATTTGCCAGCAACATTCGTCGTCGGATGAGGAGACGTAGCCGAGACCTCTTTTATAGCGATAATAATCATCGGGTTTTCCCTTCGGTACATAGGCCATTCGAGGTGGAACTCGTGGGCCTCGACCAAAGAAAAGACCTTCTCCGAGTGTGAAGTCATACCCATACTTTTCCATCATATCGCGCGCTTTTGCGTCATATCTGAATAGATGAGGAGCAGGTTTATCTTCATCTTCTTCTTCTTCTAAGAAGTGATCGGGTGTCGGAGCTTCTTTTCCTTTGCCGTAGACGACTTCTTTTCCACTCCATTTTCCCGCGGGGATGACAAGCGTCGCTCCGCATGGATCTTGTACCTGCTTTTTCGTCAGACAAAATGACTGAAGAGGCATATACAGGTCAGGGTTATCACAAAGCTCTTTAGTGACGTCATCAAGACACATCGAATACTCTAAATCATCGTTTATTGATAGTTCTTCGGCAAGTTGCCAATTACAACTATTCTCCGATGATTCTTCATCATCAAGATTGATTACAATGGGTACAATGTCATTGAGTACAAAACCACCATCGTAATCAAACCCGGGTTCGGTGTCAGCTTCATCTCCGCTGTCCGTTCCTTGGGCCGGTGATTCAGTATCGGATTCAGCGCCGTATAGAAGGGAATCGGTGAAATAGTTTTCCAATCCCTTAAACGGTTGCTTATCCGCGACCACCGTCTTGACCTCGTTATTCAAGTCTATGTACTTGAGGCATTGATGCAGAGTTGACGGAACTATAAGGTTACCGTGGATCCAAGGTCGACCCAACAGCAAATTATAGGACGTTTCTGCATCAATTACATAACAAGTAACTTCCGATTTTAAATCTCCGATCTGGCACTTGATTCGGATCTTCCCCAAGGGTCTAGACCCGCTGGTGTTGAATCCATAAATCGTAGTGCCAGTGGAGGCTAATTTACTCGTCGGGATTCCGAGATGATGCATCAATCGGAATGGCATTATGCTAACAGCGGAACCCGGATCAACTTGGATCCGGTTGACCATGCTGGAGCCAATGTGCCCGGTGAAGTACAAGGGCCGATCATGCTTCGAGTTCTTTGTTTGCATATCCTCTTTAGTGAAAGAGATGCATGGAAAATGATGCGCCGCTAGGTTGCAATGCTGAGCTGACGGCTCTGGCCCTTCAGGGGATGGCTTGATCCGAGTTAGAAAAGCTTCAGAATCGCTCAAAGCTTCTTGCAATGCTTTCCTTGTGTCCTTTGAAAGACGCAACAACTCATATAGGGTTATCCTAGCTGGGATGTTGGCTAATTGCGCCATGATGTCGAAATGAGGTGGAGAGCTCGCATTCCCCGGTTTGTCTCTTCCAATCGGATGATTGAATCGAGACTGCCTCGGGTTTTGGGTCTCCTGGCGTAAAGGCTCTTTTCCTTTCTCCTTCTGTTGGACTCTTTCCGCGGCTATAGGCGTCGAGGGAATTGCTGCTATTCCCAATTCCGCCAATGTTTTGGACGGAGGAGTGTTGGTACCTAGTTGCTCGGAAGCATCCGGGTACTTGTAATGATACTCGTTACCGCTCCGAGTTGCAAGGGCTTCCTGTTCATCTTCGGAAAGTGGGAAGGCAGGAATTCTGTCATCGTCTCTTCCTGGAATAGCGGACACCCCATAACAAGATCTGCCTTTCCCTTTTGATTTCTTCTTGGAAGAGGTCCCAGTCCACTGTTCGTCTCCGATCAGATCTGGATGAACCCAAAGAATCTCGCCATTAGGGGCTGTGTGTGGCACGAGTCCTTTCTGGCGCTGCTTGTGAGGATCATCGTTCACCGTCTTCACTGCTGCTTTTATTACCGGCTCAAGCTGGAACTGGTTCACGGGAAAGGAGCCGAAGCTAATCGTGACTGCATTCGCACCCACTTTCTTCTCCTTTGGCTGCTTCATTGTGATGACTCCGACGTCGATGAGAGCCTGGATCTTGTCCTTAAGAGCATAGCATACCTTGGTGGGGTGGTGCACCGCTCTGTGGAATGCACAATACTTCGGATCATTAATCCTCTTGGCATCTTCCTGATCCTGAACTGGAGGCAATTTGATTTTATTATTCTCCACGAGGTATTTGAAGATCCCAGGAACTTCGTCCTCTCTGAATGAATAAACTTTCGGGAACTTTGGCTCCGAAGCTTTCGGCCTCGGGGTTTGTTGTTGCCACCTTGGTTGTTGAGGTGCCTTTTGCTGCTGCTGCTGCTGCGGTTGCGCTTGCACCTCGAACGTTTGATTTGCGTTCACGGCGTTCGCATGCGCTTTTCCTTTACCCCTAGGGGTGAAGTTCGGTTGCGGAGCGTTATTTGCTATTTGGCCCCTTTCCGCCTTCTTCCTTTTGATGAATCGTTCGGCTCTTTCCCCTCGCACCTTCAGGTCCTTCCAGGTCTTTGATGGCGCCGTTCCCATAGATTCAAGGATATCCAAGGTAAGATTGTTGTGACAGGTCTCGAGGATGAAATCCTCGCTGACCGGGTCCCTGCAATTCATCGCTTTATTTCGAAACCTTTTCACAAAGTTTTCGACTGTCTCACCATTTTTCTGTTTCTCCTCAAACAGAGTGCTGATCGAGACCTCAGTGTCATCATCAAAGAAGTTCGTCAAGAACATGTCTTCCATGTCGTCCCAACTGCCGATGCTCCCCGGCTTGAGGCGACGATACCAATCGAAGGCCGCTCCGCGAAGAGTGCCAACGAATGACCGTACCATCAAGGGTTCGTTGCCGGAGATTGTTCCTAGGTGAGACTTGAAATAGATTAAATGTTGGGTAGGGGAACCCTTTCCATCAAACGGCGTAAAGTTAATGAGATTGAACTTTGCCGGATATGGAATTGATTCCCACTCCCTCGGATATGGACACGGTATACCTGACCTTTTTACCTCTTGAGCATTCATCAATGCATTGATTTTGCTCTCCAAGTCTTTCATCTTTTTGTCTTCACTCGTTTCTATTTTCGAGTGGTTTTGGGGAGAGGTAATGTGGTCTTCTTTGGCATTATCATCTACCGGACCACTTCCGTTGTCGTTGTTGACAGGGGGAATGATGACATTATTCCCTTCCCGTTCATTCTCTTCTTGGTTCTGATGATTGGGTCGAGTGGGCTCCTCTTGATGAGTTGTCAAAGCTGCGAGTTGCTGATCGTGCATCTCCCTCATCCGCTGTAGGGTCATTTCCATCTCGAATTTGAAAGCTTCTTTCTGCCGAGCTAGGGCGTCTTCAAGCATTTTGTTCATTTGTTCGGCACTGATCATGAGTACCTCGCGGGGTTGTCCTTCGCTAGATACTGTGTTGTCCGAAGCAATCGCGGAGCCGGCATCTGATGCTTCGTCTTCTGATGGTGATCTCGTCCGGATTCTACCATAAGTCCCTCGTGTAATGGTCCCGGACTGTAGGTGAGTTAGATACCAGGGTACCAACGGGATTGACTCGGGATTGTCCCCTGTCGATGCTCCTTTGCTGGCCATGTTGATGGTGACCTTCGGGAATTCTCTGTCTTTGACTATCCTTCTTCTTCGCTGGAAACGCCTAGGCTTAGCTTCAGACGTTCCGGTGGAAATTCTGTCAAATACTGAAATTCTCCTTGGGGTTTGAGCACAAGAGCATTCTGACAGCACTGCCTTGATTATATTGGCGCACGGGCAGCGAGACTCCATGTCCTGCACATACTTCTTTCGAGATTTCCCCATACCACCAGCTCTATAGTACAGCTCATCAGCTTGGTAACTGGAGCAACCTATAGAGTGTTGGCATGTGCTCCTTGGTAAAACACCATCATCCTCAGATGAGTGTGCTTCCCCTTTGGCATGGGATGTTTTGTTAGTTTTCTCAAAAGTGGCCCGTTCAAGTTTACGTTTTTGTGAACATAAAAATTGAACGGGCTCTTGTATTTCGACTCGCAATCCGATGCGGTCGGTGATAGGGGCTTTCCCTTTCTCATCTTTCGTGGGGGGATTAATTCGACCCCCAGTTTGATTTGAAACTTGGTGACCTTTCAATGGACCCAAGCGCTCCTTGATAGGTACTTTACCTCGATTCCCTGGTAAGGGACCGAGGCGACCTTTCACAGGAACCTTGGAGGTTGAAGGGTCTGTTTTCATACCTGACCCTACCGGAGGTGCCGGGGTAAGGGGAACAGGATTTGGCCTTGGTGAAGGTTGGGCAGCAACTTCTTTCACTTTTGTCTTAGGCGTTGGGTTCGCCTTTAGCACCCACGTCTGTTTGAGTTTTGGCGGAGTCTTGACCGCCTCTTCTTTTTGCATCTCCTCTGCTTTCTTCAAGAGAGCTCGGGCATGCGCAAGGAGTGCACGGCGCTTCCTGATTCTCTCTTCAAGAGTGGAGCGGTTCCTTGTAACACGCACCCACTTGTTTGTTCCTGCTTGAGAGGAGGGGCTGGTTATATACCTTTGTTGCTCTTGGCGTTGTCTCGCTTTGAGATCTTCGCTGTAGCGGACCCCATCCATAGGCTCCAAAGCCTTGGCCATTTGACGAGCAAGACGTTGACGCCGCCTTTGGAGTGCCCTCTTTGATATAGCTGGAGCGCCTTCAGTAGCCACCTTCTTAGGGGAGGAGCCCAGATCTGCGATCTTGACCACGTTGGGCAACGCGGAGTCGCCACGTGGTGCAAGTGCAGCGATGGCTAAGGGATCTTGGGTCTTTGAGCCGAAGGTCCCACGAACGACTCTGGAGGAGGATGCCTTCTTTCGCCTACTTGGAGAGGCGGATCTGGAGGAGGAGGAAGAGAGGTATTCTTCGTACTTCTGCTGGTCGAACTCGTACTCGACCTCTTCGTTCACCCGGATCTTGAGGGCCGGTTGCGTCACGACGGCGTCGGTTGCGATGCCGTTGGCTCCCACTGTGGTCGCCAGCTTGTTTTCGGTGAAAGTCGGTGTTTTCATTGCTTTTGAATCTGTTACAACTTCAAACGTTACAACAAGAATGCAACTAAAACAAAGATTACAACTTTATCGAAAATAAACACGAGATCCAGACACCCCTGGGGTGTCTAGGCTTTCCCTAAACACCCCTGGGGTGTTTCGACTTTCCCGAGACACCCCGGGTGTCCCAACTCAGCCTGAGACGCTCCGTTGCGTATGTTTGATTGTTTTCGCCGTAAATTCTTCGTCCGAACTCGGATTTGAGTGATTCCAAGTGCGTTGGATGCTTGACGAAGAGTTCCATCGTTCTGAAAGCTGGAACCAGGCTCTATCAAAACATAGGCTAATGTGGAAAAGCTTTTCTTGGCCCGTTTCTTCGACAACGACACGAAAGTGTTGATGGCCACTCTGCTCGCTGAGAAGCAGAAGAAAACGGAGTCAATCAATAACTTCATGAAGAGGTTTAGGAATCGGTTGCTCCATTGCCGAGACCAGTCTCTGAAAGCACTTTGATCGAGATGTGTTGCAATTGTTGGACCCTAGAGGGGGGGTGATTAGGGTCAAGAGGCTCTAAAATGCAATTTAAAAACAGTACAAGCAAACCACAAAACAGTAATGCGATAAAAGAAAGAGAGATAGAGTTAGGAGTTCGTTATCCTTGACGCGCGATGTGTTAACGAGGTTCGGCCCTCTGGCCTACGTCCCCGCTCCCCACTCTCGAGGAGAAATCCACTACACACCCGGTTTGGAAGCCGGAACTTCGTCTACACAGCGATCTCCACAGATCTCTCTCACTACACAGTTTGATCTCAACAGATCACACCCTCACAGTAGATCTTACACAAGATCTCACCCTCACAACAGAAGAAAAGATGCAAGACTCTCTCTTTACACAGCCCTTATGGCGAAGAGAAAGGTTACTGAAGCTGGGAAGTGAATCACACACAAAAACACAGAGAAAAACAGATTTGAAAATTTTCTCAGGAAAACAGAGCTCTCTGGTTTTTGCAAACGTTAGGGCTAAGGAAGAAGAAGCAGTCTGGGGGGGTTTTATAAAAGAGTTTAAACCAATTAAAAACAAAAACCCAATCTTCCTATTTAGGAAGATAATCTTCTTTTCAGACTCTCAGCTCAGACTGTGCTAAACACTAATAAGTGAAAGCACAGCGAACGAGGCAAAAACCGACCGTTTAAAAAAGTCGCGGCTGACCAAAGACACAAATCGGTTGACCGAAAGGAATTTCGGTCGACCAAAAAAATGTTTCGGTCGACCGACCGAAAATTTTGGTCGACCGCTAGCAACCTTGAAAACTTGGAAATCAAGCAGAGACACCGTCGGTCGACCGACGCGGTCGACCGATTTGAAAGTCGAGATTTTGGTCGACCGTACCGGTCGACCGACGACCTCTCTGGAAAATAGTAAGGAATGGCCATGAGAGCGGTCGACCCGACGACCTCTCTGGAAAATAGTAAGGAATGGCCATGAGAGCGGTCGACCGGACCGGTCGACCGCTTTTTGATATATTGCAGAAAACAGTTTTTTTACCAACTTGAAATATTTGCAAAATATTTATTTGACCTCTGAAAAATCTGAAACTTTGTAAAATGTTTTTAATACTAAAAACAAACTGTTTAGAAAAGGAATTTTACAGATAGGTCCTCATACTTGTGAAAAATAGTATTTTATGAAAAACGCTTAAAAAACATAAGTATGAAATCGTGTGTGTGATTCCCAATAGCTTCAAGTAAACTTAGTAACTCTTTGCCTACATTCTAGCACTAGAGAGGGAAACAAAAGAAAGCTAATATCCTCATATAGAGAGCAATACTTGAGCTTTGATATAGCTTGAATCGGATGAAGCTTTTAGTCGAATTTGTCGTTCTTGAAATAACGTTGCTTCATCTCTTGGCCTCCACCTCCTTTGGATATCTTCGTTGTAGCGTATATTCCATCCATCCTCCGTTTATGGTACTAACGAGCTTGATAAATGAATTTACTACATTTTCACTCAATAAGCTATTAGTGCCGATAATGATGGTTGTAAAACATCATCAAAACATAAGGGCTAACAGCCTCGCGCTGTCTGGTCAGTCTTCTCGGCTTCGAGTCACGTCTAACATGCTTGGAAGCCCTGCTGCGGGCTGAGGTTCAAAGTGAGGCAGGGAATCAGGCCCAGGCAGGTCGGACAAGGAGGATAGCCGCCGCTGAAGCTGCTCTTGCCTCCTTTATTGAGCTAGTGTAGGTTCGACCGAGCGGGTCGATATTTTAGGGCTCGTTTCTTGTTATCAGCATGAATGTATCTTCACAACTTTCGAATGTATTGTTAAGTTAGCCATGAATGGAATCATGTTTTCTTTATTAATATATTTCATGCATATATTTCCCATTGCGTGATTGATTCTTTGAGATTTTTGGCTAATCCCCAGCCTTCAACGGGTTTGATGCGCTTTTACCGATTACCATTTGAATCGGGCTAGTCATATAATTCCCCTCAGTATGATGAGTTGTCGAGAGGTTTCTCTTAGGATTTTTAGCGAACCCTCAGCTATCAACGGGTTTGACTTGCCTTTACCGATTACCGTTTGAATCGGGCTAGCCGTACTATTCCCCTCAGTACGATGAGTTGTCGAAGAGATTTTTCTTAGGCTTAATGCTAAGATTTCTCTCCTAACCCGGGCCGTTCGAGGCTTGGGTATGGGTTAACTGTCAGATCGTGGTCTGGTTGGGTCATGTGGGTGAGTCAGCCTTATCCGGGGCGATTTGAAAGCTCGACGCTTCGGATGAGTTCGATCAATCGGGCGAGCGACGAATTTGCGCGTGGGATTCGCGTGCGTAGGTGGATTAGACCGAATGGGCGATCAGCGTATCTCAGGAAAAATTCGTTCTTTCAAGCGAAACGAGTCTAGGGTTCGCAGGCAAACTTCGTTCTTGCGGGCGAAATTTGAAATGGTGATGACGAGTTGCACGTCCGCAGGCAAAATTTGTCCCCACGGGCGAGATTCGAAATCGTTGCGCCACGTGTCTTGCGGGCGGGGCTTCGTACTTTCCAGCTAAGGCCGTGTGGGCTTGTCAGACCGCATCAAATGCGATTCGACAAGGCAATGTCGCTTCCGTGCGCCTCGCGCGAGGCTGAATCATGGCCGTCATTTTGACCCCGATCGTTAGATTCGGTTGCGAATGCTCTCTTGGTTTGGGTCCCGAATTCGACTCATCCGATCCATTCCTCATTTCGACGGTTTCTCTGTAACCGTTGAAGATCGAACTGTTGAGAGCGATCCGGACCGTCGATTTCAATCGTGTGCACGTCGTTCAACCGCAGACATCTTGCCTTTAAATAGACTTCGTCTTCTTCTTTTAGAGACTACTGTGCTCAAGAATTTCTGCCTGCTCAAATCTTTCAAAGATAAAAGCTCAGGTTTCTTTCTCGATTCTCCGATATGGTGCCAAAGTCTAAGAGGTGCGCTTCGAAGAGAAAGGGCCCAGGCGGTCCTTCTAGCGATGCTGCCGCTGGTACGGTTGCCGGTGTCTCTGGAGCGCATTAAGGGCCCAGGCGGTCCTTCTAGCGATGCTGCCGCTGGTACGGTTGCCGGTGTCTCTGGAGCGCATTCGGGTAAGTCTAACGACTTTGCGTTGATGAATGATGCTGAATTGAGAAGACGAGCACTGTTTGTTCGTCTTCATTTGTGGATTTTGCTATTTTTTGGCAATTTCCCTAATTTGGGTGAATTTCCCCCTTTTCAGACGGATTAGGCCTTTGCTAGGCGAATCTAGTCCCTGTCAGACAGTCTTGTCTTTTATCAGGCGGATTCAATTATCCTCAGGTGGATCTAGCCTAACAAGCGGGTTTGTCCTTTGTCGGGCGGGTTCTGCCTTTGTCAGGCGAACTCGGTACTGGCCAGGCGGACTTAGTCTCGCCAGGCGGGATCCGTTTGCTGAGATTCGCCTGCTTGGAGGACTTAGAAGTCTTCTGATTCCAAATGTGAATTCAGTTCTAATCATTTGGCCTTGTTTTGCAGCCACGTTTTCTGATGAGGCCCTCCTGAAGGGTGTTGCTATTAGCCTTGCCGGCGGCTCGGGTTATACGGCGCCCTCCCGATTCCCTCTTCCTGATCCAGTGCCCGTGTTTGCTGCTGATAAGTCAGAGGAGTTGGTCAAGAGAGTGACTGATAGGCATCATCTTACGTTGCGTGAGTTGATTACTGATGCAGCACTGACAGACATGGCCAGGACAGAGCTGAAAAAGCCCCAGTTCATGTTCGGTGATGCCGCGACTGACCCTTCGGCTCTATTGCTCGGAGGGAGTAAATAGCTTCGTGTCGTGGATGGAGTCCATTACTATCTTCCCAGTATGCCGAGGGGGTTGTCGATCATTGAGTTGTGGTCGCTTGTGGTCCCGAGACCGATGAACTAGGATCTGACCCTACTCAAGATGGGGTAGTTTGTGGGGTCTTCATAGGGTCGTCCGCTGGGTATGGGGTCAACAGCTCTTGTAAGCGTGTGGTTGCCTTGCGTCCCGACTTGCTGAATAATGAATGGCCAGTGGGGGAAACGACTGCAATAGCGGAGACTTTCCGTCACCGTTTCTTCCGGGCCGGGGGGAAATTCCCTCCAAAGGACTTCAAGGCTCCGGGATGGATTCATTCTGCGCCTGGCAGTAGCACTTGGTGGTCTAAGATCACCGAGTACATCTTGACAGAGAACTCTGACCTTGCGGGCTCATAGTTGTTCGTGGCAATCCGAGCCACCCAGCATGGCCTGAAGATCAACGCCCCTCAGTTCCACAGTATCTTGGAACTTTATTGTCTGGATAGCGGTACGTTCTTCACTCCCAATGGCGAGCTTGGCATAACCCTCCATGAGATGTATGATGTGTTGGGGCTGTCTTTGGGGAGCTTCCCCTACGAGGAGTACGTACCGGGTCAGGACGAGATCGACTATCTTTCGGGTCAGTTCCCCCTGATGGTTGAGACCTTATGGGAGTTGCTCGGCCACTATCACATATGTATTGACACCCTGGGCGCAGTGGACCATAAGGGCAAGAAGAAGAGGGCTCTCGGGATTAGTCACAAGAACTGGGCTGACTACCTATTCCCGGGGAATGCCCGGGGAATGATCAAGGGGAGGCCCACTCTACCACTGGGCGAGTGTGACCAGGCCGAGGTGGAGAGACGGATGGCCAAAGGTGAATCCGCCGTAACCCTTGAGCACGACGAGGGTGCGTTCCCATTCGGGACGACCTTCCAATCGTTCCACCACCAGGCCAAGTCTCCCATATCCGCAAAGGCTCTACTCGCGGGATACCTCATGCTATGGTTGAAGAGGTGTGTATACCCTGCGGTACGCTTGGCCTATAGGAGGCCGTACACGTTGGTGTCGGCAACGGTGGCCTGTATCCAAAGGGGGCTTCGTACACTAACAAACCAGTTTTGTCGTGTGTCGTATGTTGACGAGGGAGAAGGCGAAGTCGCTAGGACTCCTAATCCGAGAGTGGGGCTGCCGTACACTTACTTGATGGCGTGGTTCGTATACCACTGTGAGTGTTTGATGAGAACCCTATGTTTGCGTCGAAAATTATTGTATTCATTGCTGTATTCATTACAACTTTAGTCGTTACAATGAAATCAAAATGAAAACAAAAAAAGTTACAACTCTCGTCAAAACAAGCGCAGAGATCGTTTATCGGTCTTCTGCTTGCGTGGGTCTTTTGCCTGTGACGGGGACGTCGATATCCGTGGACCACCTGGCACTCAGATCTATTCTGAAAAATCGGACAGAGCTTCGTCGATCCGCGAGGAGATCTAGAAGCTTGAAGCGTCTATCTCGGCTAAAACGAGATATCTGCTCTTCTTAGGATTACCGGCGAAGGGTAATACTAAGGAACGGGCACGGGTGATGAAGAATCTGATGAAGACCTCTCCTCTGTTGAAGCGCTCGACCACTCTTCACTGCAGCAGGGCTTCGCCAACTTCTCCAAAAATCCAGATCTCCAAAAATGAGGCCTTGGGTGGCTATTTATAGGCAATGGGAGCACCTAGGGTGCCTAGACACCCCTGGGGTGTCTAGGAAAAGCCTAGACACCCCTGGGTGTCTCGGCTTGGCCGAGACACCCTTCCCGAGACACCCCGGGTGTCCCAACTCAGCCTGAGACGCTCTGTTGCGTATGTTTGATTGTTTTTGCCGTAAATTCTTCGTCCGAACTCGGATTTGAGTGATTCCAAGTGCGTTGGAAGCTTGACGAAGAGTTATATCTTCTCCAATGGTTGGATTATCTGTAGAATGAACGAGACTGGAAGGGCGTTGTCCTTTTTTGTGAACATCGCCGGGTTCCCGATTGGCCCGGGTCTTCGTTGTTCCGAAATCCTATCAGCTCACGTAGTTCGTCGATTCACTTCAATCGTTCACCGACGTTAATTGAACTCCTGTGGATCGAATAGTGATGTTCATCGTCGCTCTTTAACACTGAACCGTTCATGGAGACCTATAGGCAATTTTTGATGCCTACAGATACCCCCTCCAAAGCGTTCCGGACTCGTTATAGCCGAAGTTCTTTCAGCACTGCGTTTATCGCTTGGCCGCCGTCGGAGTCTCGAGTCTGCAGCTGATAAATTGAGTTTGGCTTGTGTCATTGAGTTAACTTTGAACTACCTCCGTCACATTGTGTTGACTTAGGGTTTCGGATCACCGTGTGTTGACTTTTTGTCACAACGCGTTAACCGGCGTTGACCTAGGGTTACGCGTTGACCGGCGTCGACCCTAGGGTTTCGAATCGTCAAACGTTGACTTTGGTTGCAACGCGTTGATTAGCGTTAACCTAGGGTTACGCGTTGACCCTTAGGGTTTCGAATCGTCAAACGTTGACTTTGGTTGCAACGCGTTGACTGGCGTTGACCTAGGGTTACGCGTTGACCGGTGTTGACCCTTAGGGTTTTGAATCGTTAAACGTTGACTTTGGTTGCAACGCGTTGACTGGTGTTGACCTAGGGTTACGCGTTGACCGGCGTTGACCCTAGGGTTTCGAATCGTCAAACGTTGACTTTGGTTGCAACGCGTTGACTGGCGTTGACCCTAGGGTTTCGAATCGTCAAACATTGACTTTGGACGCAACGCGTTGACTGGCGTTGACCTAGGGTTACGCGTTGACCGGCGTTGACCCTAGGGTTTCGCGCATCAAATGTTGATTGGTGTCGATTTTCATCAAGACATCCAATAATCGACGAAAACGGGCAAATTCGGGCCTAACAGGGCATATATATAGGCGTACGGGGACCAAACGAGACCCGAGACACCCGTGGGTGTCTCAACCCTGGCCGAGACACCCTAGGGTGTCTCGGTTCTAGAGCCGAGACACACACCCCTTTTTGCCCCCCTTTTTCTTTTTTCTTCTTTTGTTGTTTCCCTCCTTAGTTTTCTTTCTTGTTTTGGCTTTATTGCCTCTTTTGTTTTCCCCCTTCTTTTCAAATTTTCAAAAGAAAATCCCTCCCAAACCTCCTTCTCCTTCCTTCATCCATACTCCATTGTTTCTCTCTTTCAAGGACTCAAAACCCATTAAAAGTTTTCAGATTTTTTTTTTGTTCCCCTCTTGGCCGAAATTGATCTCTCCTCCAAGCTAGGGTTTCATCATCTTCAACCTCAAGGAAAGCTTCTTGATTTGGTAATCTCAAAACTTTCTCCTCCTTTTTTTTTTTGAAAAGATTATAGCTTTATGCTTGTAATGGGGATACAACATGAACCTATATGCCAAGATCATAACTTTTCATTCTAATGATGATGGGTTGTGAGTATGGACCGAAATTTGGGGGTTTTATGAAAACATGCAATATGGCCGAATTTGGGGGGGGGCTTTTATGTAAAAGTGGACCGAAATTAGGTTTTGGATTGCATATCCATTTGGTCGAAAATTTGAGGGGTGCTTTATGCAAGAAAACTAATGTTGTTTGAGGGGTTTATTTGCAAAAAGCAACCCGCAAAGTGTAGAGGGGTTTATTTGCAAAAGGGCTGAAATTTAGGGCTGAAATTCAAAAAGTTTAGACCACAAACCCATGACCAAAGTTTTGAGAAAGGTGTGCGGAAACTAAACCGAAATTTGTGGAGGGGTCTTTTTGCAAAGTTGGCTAAATTTCACAAAAGGGTTTATTAAAGTGTAGAGGGGTTTATTTGCAAAAGGGCTGAAATTTAGGGCTGAAATTCCAAAGTTTAGACCACAACCCGATAACCAAAGTTTTGATAAGGGTATGTGGACGTTAAATTGAAATCTGTGAAAGGGTTGACCTTGGATCAGGGTATGTGGACCTTGGATCCACGGTAACCTTATAGTCCCGTCAACTCTGCATCAATGCCTCAAGTACGTGGACTCAAATAATGAAGTCAAGACGGTGGTCGCGGATAAGCAACCGTTTAAGGGATTGGAGAACTATTTCACCGATTCCCTTCTATACGGCGCTGAATCCGATACTGAATCACCGGCCCAAGGAACGGACAGCGGAGATGAAGCTGATACCGAATCCGGGTTTGATTATAATGGTGGTTTTGTACTTAATGATATTGTACCCATTGTAATCAATCTTGACGATGATGAATCATCGGAAAGTAGTTGTAATTGGCAACTTGCCGAAGAACTATCAATAAACGATGATTTAGAGTACTCGATGTGTCTTGATAATGTCACTAAAGAGCTTTATGATAACCCTGATCTGCATATGCCTCTTCAATTATTTTGCATGACGAAAAAGCAGGTACAAGATCCATGCGGAGCAACGCTTGTCATCCCCGCGGAAACAGGGGGTGGAAAAGAAGTCGTCTACGGCAAAGGAAAAGAAGCTCCGATACCCGATCACTTCTTAGAAGAAGAAGACGATGAAGATCAACCTGCCCCTCATCTATTTAGATATGACGCAAAAGCGCGCGATCTAATGGAGAAGTATGGGTATGACTTCACACTTGGAGAAGGTCTTTTCTTCGGTCGAGGTCCACGAGTTCCACCTCGAATGGCCTATGTGCCGAAGGGAAAACCCGATGATTATTATCGCCACAAAAGAGGTCTTGGCTATGTCTCCTCATCCGACGATGAATGTTGCTGGCAAATCATCGATCAAATTGCTAACAAGGCTAGAAAAGGATACTCTTCTGACTCTTCGGCTTGGGGTTCCGACGCTAGCCTTGGTGAAATGTTCAAAAAGTTAATGTCGAACATGGTTACGGTCGATCCTACCACAATAGAGGAAGACGACCAGATGCCGACATGGGAAGATCCTTGGGTTCATCACCTAAACATGCAGTATGGTGATAGGTTCGAACAAAGAGAACCTCCTACCGAAGATCAAGTAGTCCAAGTGAATATGGGAAGTGAGGAAAATCCGAAGCCGATATTCATTAGCGACAGTCTCCTACCCGAGGAGAAAGAAGAGTTAATCTCTCTTATCAGGGAGTACATCGATGTGTTCGCCTGGAATTATGAAGACATGCCAGGGCTCGATCCAAACGTAGCAGTGCATCGCCTCAATATTAAGTCGGATGTCAAACCTGTCAAACAACAACAAAGACGGTTTCGTCTGCAAATGATGGAGGCGATCGAAGCTGAGGTTAAAAAGCTTGTCGACTCTGGCTTCATTAGGGAAGAGCAACATCCAGAGTGTCTTGCCAATATTGTCCCGGTCCTTAAGAAAAACGGGAAGATCAGGGTCTGTATTGACTTTAGAGACCTCAACGCTGCTTGCCCAAAAGATGATTTTCCCCTTCCCATCACGGATGTTATCATCGACAATACGTGCGGGTTCGAGAGGATGTCTTTCATGGATGGTTTCTCTGGTTATAACCAAATAAAGATGCATCCAGATGATGAAAAGCATACCGCATTTAGAACGCCTCTCGGCGTCTTCTGCTACACAGTTATGCCCTTCGGCTTAAAGAATGCAGGTGCTACATATCAGCGAGCCATGTCAAAGATCTTTCAGGAGCATCTCCGAAAGACTGTCGAATGCTACGTAGATGATTTGGTCGTGAAAAGTCGTGATAAAAAAGATCACATTAAGGACTTGAAGACCATGTTCGACTTGATGCGAGCCCATCAATTGAAGATGAATCCTACCAAGTCTTTCCTCGGAATGTCTAGTGGTAAATTCCTGGGATTCGTCGTCACCACCAAAGGTATTCACATCGATCCTGATAAGGTAAAGGCGATCAATGAATTACAACCTCCGAGGAACCTCAGGGAGCTCAGAGGATTGCAAGGGCGATTAGCTTATATTCGTCGGTTCATCTCGAACCTCTCAGGAAAATGCCAACCATTCTCCAAGCTCGCAAAGAAGGGCGTGTTTTTTGTATGGGATGACGCTTGTCAAAAGGAATTCGAGGGTATTAAAGAATATCTCTCGAAACCTCCTGTACTCGTTGCACCGAAATCGGGCAAACCGTTCTTGATTTATGTCAAGGCGACGAGCCACTCATTAAGTGCATTACTTGCACAAGATGACGATAACGGTCACGAGCAGGCAGTGTATTACTTGAGCCGAACCATGGTGGGCGCCGAGTCTCGATATCCTATGATTGAGAGGGAATGCCTCGCCTTGGTGTTCGCTATTCAGAAGATGCGGCATTATCTGGTCGGGCAGACCATTTATGTCATCTCTAAAGTTAATCCGGTTCGAATATTCATGACTCAACCAGCTTCCATGAGCTGGCGATTAGCAAAATGGGCCTTACTCTTGTCCCAATACGACTTACATTTTAAACAACAGAAGTCAGTAAAAGGGCAGGCCATCTGTGATCTCCTGGCAGCTAATCCAACTACGGACACCGCCGAGGTATACGACGATCTACCCGACGAAGCCCACGAAGTCAACGCAACTTCGCACCAACAAGTATGGCGTTTGTACTTCGACGGCGCTTCACGAGCAACTAATGTTGCAAGTGCTTCTGGAAGTTCTAAAATCTCCTCCGGAGTTGGAGTAGTCTTAGTTTCCCCAGAAAAACATGTGATGTCTCGCGCCTATTCGCTAACCGAGCCAGCTAACCGAGCCATGCTCGAATAATGTAGCAGAGTATAACGCATTGATTATAGGACTCAATTTCGCTAAGGAGCTAGGGGTTGAGTATCTCGAGGCTTTCGGCGATTCTCAGCTGATAGTCAAGCAAGTTCAAGGAGAATATGAAGTTCGAAGCCAAGATCTAATACCATACCATAAGATGGCAGTGGAGATGGCGGAATCATTCGAAGGATTCTTTATCGAACATATTCATACCTATGCAGATGCGTTGGCCGCATTGGCCGTGTCACTGGCACAGCCTCCCGAAACAGAACAATTTGTTACGGTAAGAACTCACCAACTCCTAGTGCCGCTTTACAGTGAAGATGCCGAGGAAGAAGAAGTTCAAGAGGTACACGCTACTCAAATCGAGTTCGAACCACGAGATTGGCGTTTTCCCATCATCGACTACGTCTTGCATGGAATCTTGCCAGAAGATGTGAAGGAAAGAGAGTCGATCCGACGAAGAGCACCAAGATTCTACTATAACACGGAGAATCGAACGTTTGCTATTGCGTTGCCTATCAACCAAAGAAGCTGAAGAGGTCCTTAGGGAGGCGCATGAAGGAGAGTGTGGCGCACACCAACCTGGTCCTAAGCTTTATGATCGCATCAGAAGAATGGGGTATTTTTGGCCTTCCATGATGAGCGATGTAGTCACGTATGCCCGAAAGTGTAATGCATGTCAAATACACGGGAATTATATGCACCAACCTCCGGAGCATCTGCATCCTTCGGTTACGTCATGGCCGTTCGAGACTTGGGGAATGGACATTGTTGGCCCGATAAATCCCCCATCAATCAAAGGCGACCGGTTCATCCTGGCGATTACCGATTACTTCTCCAAATGGGCCGAAGCAGTTCCACTCAGAGAAGTTAAAACGAGCAACGTCATTGGATTCATCAAGCACCACATCATTTACAGGCATGGTGTTCCAAGACGAATCATACATGACAATGGTCCTCAGTTTGTCAGCAACCCCTTCATAAGGTTCTGTGAAAAGTTTAA
>NC_033796.1:86323419-86369176 GCF_001876935.1 Asparagus officinalis | reverse complement strand
GGCTAAAGGAGACACTTCCTGTCGCCACCGAATTTGATTTTCACACCAGTTCGGATTTTGGGATCCAAACTTTGTGTGTTCTTGGTGATTCTTTAGCCATCGTTTCCTTCTTTCTAAGAGCGCAAGCTTGTGTGACATGTGCACAACGTTTTTTATTGTGCTCTTCCCTCTTCAAACGAGTCCTCTTGACGAGAACCCACTCTTTGGTCAATGGCTTGGAGGACATGTCAGAAACTTGATGTTGACGTGATTTAGTTGCACGACGAATCCTAGACTCCAAGTTCATGTAGTATTGAAACCCATCGACCTGCTCCAAGGCCTTAGTAAGCTTACGAGTGAGATGTTGGAAGCTTACGAGTGAGACGTTGGCGTTGTCTCTGACGAGCCCTCTTCGTCAGAGTTGGCGAACTTCGATCGAATAATTCCTTAACTAGGGAGGAATCGTCGTGAGCAGAGCTTTTGGCTTTAGGGATCGTCGGGATAATGTTGCGAGGGGAGACCTCGGCAACGATTGGGTGAGAGTCTTCACCTTGGGTCTTCTTTGGTTTATAAGCCTTCTTCAATAGTAAGATCCTCTTGCACTTGCGAAACAAGGAAGATCTTGAAGAGGATGAGAAGAGATATTCCTCAAACTTGATTTGGTCGAACTCGTACTTGACCGTGGATTCAACTGGTATCTTGATCGGCTGCGACACGATGGTCTCGACAGCGAGATCGTTGGCTCCCACTGTGGTCGCCAGCGTGTTTGTGTCAGGAACAAGTTTTGTTGTAGAATTCATTATAACTATTTATCAATTACAATGAATACAAAGGAGTGAGCTTCGTACTTTATAAAACTACTCTTTACAACAAAAATAAATTACAAATGCTCCTTAAAAACACACGCAAGATCGTTTTGGACGTGATGAAGACTCTCTCTTTCTTGCTTGGAATTCACCAAATTGCTCAAGTCTTTATGCTTAATCTGCTCCAAAATACTCCATCCTCATCAGTGATGGTCATAGGGGGTATTTATAGGCCCTAGGAACTATGACTAAAGTCAGAAGTTGAAAAGAAGGTGTGTTGAAGAGCTCCTATATCCGAGATAGTTGTAATTGTCTCGGAAGCATGACCAGCTTTCCATTTTCAAGACAATTGCAACTGTCTCAGAAGTATGGTCAGTTTTGGCCATTTTATAACTGCTCTCCCCATGTTTAATTTCCATTATTCCTACGGTTATGGGTGTGATTCTCACTTGTAACTGCTCCCCTCACGTTTATATGTGATCCCCAACAGTTAATAAGTCATGTGGATCGCACGAAACTCAAAAAAATATTAGAAAATACGTTGTTAGCTTCTCAGTATGCGAGACAGTCTAAAATGTCTTGCACTTCCGAGACACCTTTGGTGTCTCGTACCTCCGAGACGGTTTTGGTGTCTCGCATTTCCGAGACAGTTTGTGCTATCTCGGATATTTTAGCTCTAACTCCCTTGTCTCATCTTGGAATAAGGTGATCCAAGATGTATTGGAAATCTAGTAAAGATACCTACAACTTTTATCTATTAAGATTTTTTAGATTCAATGAGAATCATGGTCGAAATATCAGTTTTTGTCTTGTAGTTTTCAAGACAGTTGCATGTGTCTTACAAACTATGTGTTGTCTCATAGCTTTAACTCTCTCGTTCGATCTTGGAATTAAGTGATTCAAGATGCATTGGAAAGCTAGAGAAGAGACCTATAACTTTTATCTTTTAAGATTTTTAGATTTGATGCGAATTATGGTCGAAATATCAGTTCTTGTCTTATAGTTTCCGAGACATTTGCATGTATCTCGGAAACTATATGTTGTCTTATAGCTTTAACTCCCTCGTCTGATCTCAGAATTAAGTGATTCAAGATGCATTGGAAATCTAGAGAAGAGACCTACAACTTTTATTTTTTGAGTTTTTTAGATTCGATGCGAATCATGGTTGAAATTTCAATTCTTGTCTTGTAGTTTCCGAGACAGTTGCATGTGTCTCGAAAACTATGTGTTGTATTTTATCTCTAACTCTCTCATACGATCTCGGAATGAGGTGATCCAAGATGTGTTGGAAAGATAGAAAAGAGATATACAACTTCCCATAGGTGAGACACATTGTTGGCCTTCTTGTTTTGATGATGTTTAATAAACAATTTACTTCTAATGTTGTTTGTCTAGTGTTTGTATTTTCATATTTATTCTAGGCAAACAATAAGTTGGAGGTTGGATGGATTACGCTTTAACGATCAAATCCAATGGAGGTTGGCGGAATAGTGGTTGAAACCTATGCAATTCAAGTGGAAGATCCAAGTTCAAGCTTCATCCAAGTGTACCAAGATAGAGCTTCGTTGAAAATCACAAGCTTAGGTATAATTTAGTTTAGGTTTTATATTATGTGTGTTAGATACTCTAAGCTCAATATCATATACACACACGTATTTGGTTTCTATGTATATATATAGTTATATATACATGCACGGTTTTGGGTTTTCATGTTCATATATATGAAATTACATATTTTGTAAAAATATTGTATTCTTAGTTTTTAGACTTAACAATAATCATATAAATATTTTATTAAGTCTATATAATCATTGTGTAAAGTTTCAAAACATGGTTTAGCTAAAATGTCAAAACTCATGTGTTTACATTTTCGTGTTTTAGACCTCCTTGCAAAATGATGATATTTTACATTTGGGAAGTCTTTTTTGAAAACCAATTTTTGTAGTATGTGTATTATCATGTCTGCAATCATTTTTTAAAGTTTTACATTTTTTGGAATTTATTTGATATTTTTAAATAGGATTTCAAAATCATCAAACTGCTTTCAATACCTGTATTTTTATATATTGGTTCACGATCGACGGCCACGGTCGACCGCGCCTGTGTTTTTTGCTAAGTGGGTTGTAGAAACTTTCGCGGTCGACCATCACGGCCGACCGTCGAGCTAAAAATTCCCACGGTCGACCGCATAAGTCTCTGGAAGTTTTCTGGGTTTCTTAGCTGGCTCAAGGTCGACCGCGAGTTTTCCACAGTCGACCGTCGTATGCCCAATGGCTCTTTTTGTACAGAATTGTATTCCTATTTTTTGGGATTTTTGTTATTTTATTTTGGGGTTTTTGCTGTTACTTCCTCTTCCTATAGTATAATTTGGGTTGTGGGGAGTTGTAACAATTGAGAGTGAGCTTTCATTGTGTTCTCATCTATTGTATAGTATAATTTGGGTTGTGGGGAGTTGTAACAATTGAGAGTGAGCTTTCATTGTGTTCTCATCTATTGTAGAGAACAAATTTATATTTGTTACATTGTGAGTGTTGTAAGGTTTTCGGTGAGCTAGAAAATTGAGTGTGTCGAGATTGTAAAGTTTCTGGTGAACTAGAAAACCGAGTGTGAGGAGTGATCGCTGATCGGTGAACGTTGAAAACCGACACTGTGAGTGATTGTGAATGTTGATCGGTGAACATTAAAAACCGACACTGTGAGGTATAAACATTATTCGGGTGAGCGTAGAAAACTCGGTTGTGATAGTGGATTTTTCCCCGGGAGTGGGGAGCGGAGACGTAGGACGGAAGGTCTGAACTCCGTGATCATTTGCTTGTGTTTGTGTGTGCCTTGGCGTTTATTCTTATTTGTTCTCATTGCTCATTTCTCCATTGTCTCACTATTTAGTTTGTCCACTATCTAGTTTAGATTATTTACCCTTGTGTTGTTTATATATCCTTGTCTCACTATTTAGTTTGTCCACTATCTAGTTTAGATTATTTACCCTTGTGTTGTTTATATATCCTTTCACATACATTACCTATATCTCTTTGTTAGGATATATCTTGTTGTTCATATTGCTTATCCTAGCTCATATATATTGTTGTATTTCATACTTGCTAGGATAACTTGTTAATAAATTTTAATTAGTATAAAATCAGATTAGATTAGCATAAGACCCTAATCACCCCCCCTCTAGGGTCTAACAATTGGTATCAGAGCTTGGTGTGTAGGCGTATAAAATTGTCTATAGGTCCCTTAGCACAGCTCGGCACAAACCGACGAACCATCGGGCGACATATCCAGACACGAGCGTCAGTCCACAACGCCAAAGCCAAGTGACACGCAACAAAGCGGATTAACGAGGCGACGAGGCTAACGAACCGCACGCAAACAATGGAATACATCCATTCGTATGCGAAATCAAGCTAACAGTTCGGTGAGTCAACGAGTCATCCAACCATAGAACGGATTTGAACTCAAATCACCGAGGCGGATTTACTACCATATTAGGATTCGGACTGTCAAATCAGAGTCCGGATCAACAATGAAGCGGGTTTACTGCCAAACAGGATTCAGATCAACAAATCAGAGTCCAAATCAACCACGAAACCGGAAAAAATGGCAAAACCCAAACACCAAGGGGACTCGGCCAAAACCGAGCCACCTATAGGTGGCTCGGTGGCCGGCCCAGATCTGTGCCAAGGCACAGATCTGAGAGCCTATAAATAGACCCCTTTGCTCATTTGTGAGAGGTTGGAACTTTTGGAGCCGAAACTCTGCCGAATTGAGAACTGAGCTTGGAGTTTTGAAGATTTGAAGACTTGAAGACTTGGACATTCAGATCTGGTTCTTGGCGAGCACCCACGTCACAAAAGGCAGGAGTTCGAAAGAGAGAAATCAGATATGAGATCTACACGAAGTAATACTCCGGATCAAAGCTTGGCCTTTGATCCCGAGAACTAAAGGCTATTATTTCCTTGGTGAAATAGTACCCCCCCGGCTGTTATTTCCTTAGTGAGATAACACCTGTCAAATCGTGTAGATCTGACCGGATCTAGATCGCGCAGTGGTCCACGGATTAACCCCGGCGTTGGCAAAGAACCCACAAAAGCGAGTGACCGCAAAACAGGAGCTCGTGATTTGTTCGAAAGGAAAGTTGTAATCTTTTTATTTTTTTCTTTGATTTTGTTGTAACCGGATCTTATAAAAAGACCGGATCTTTGTAACTGATAAACTGTTAACAAAGGAATCAATGGGGCGACCACAGTGGGAGCCAACGATCTCGCTGCCGAGATCGTCGCGTCGCAGCCGCGGATCTCAATCCCGGTCGAAGAGGAGGTCGAATATGAATTCGATCAACAGAAGTTCGAGGAGTATCTGTCATCCTCGTCCGGATCCACCTCCCCCCGCAAGTCCAAGAAGTTCTCCTCCAGGAGAAAAGTTCGTTGGTTTAAAGAAGTTCAGAACGCCAACGAAGCTCTCACCCCAGCTGACGCCAAAGTTGCGTCGGGTAAAGTTCCATCGACCTCCAACGAGGTCAAACCTGTTCTTGCCGACACTTCTACTGTTGAGGGCGTTGTGACTCTCTCAAAGAGAGCCCGCCAGAGGCGACGTCAACGCCTTGCGCGGCAATTCACTAAGGCGATGGAGTCTACAGACGGAGTCCGCTACAACGCGGATCTGAAGAACAGGAGAGGTAAACAGCCTCAACAACTGAAGAATGGCAGCTCCTCTAAGCCGCCAACGAACGAATGGATCCGGGTCAAACGGAACCGTTCGACACTTGAAGAGCGGATTCACAAACGCCGCGCGTTACTCGCACAAGCAAAAATTCTTGTGCAGAAGGCCAAGAAATTGGAGGAAGAAAGAGTGGCCAAAAAGCCATCACCAACCCGCCAAGTATGGAGGCCGAAGCAGCCTCCAACAAAAGTTCAACCACTGGCGAATCAACCCAAGCCGCCGATGATTCCAGTAATTACTCCGGGAGATCACGCAGAATCATCCCGAAAGAAGAAGCCAGTTTTGGAGTGCCTCGGTCCACTTCTCGATGAGCGAGGCAAGGCTCCAGTTCAAGAGCGTTTGAGCCCGATGAAGAAGCCCCGGACGACTCAACATGCTGGGGGTCGCCGCCATCCTCAACATGCCAAAGAAATCATGGCAGCTACGCGCACCAATTTGCGCATTGAGGTCCAGGAGCCCGCTGACAATTCACGCCCAAAAAGGCATGTTTCGAGGCGCGTGACTCTTGAAGGCCCAAAGAAGGCAGTTCACCCTCAGAAGGAAACATTATCGTCCGATGACGATAGTGTTATACCTGAGAAGTCGTGCCAACACACGATAGGTTACTCCGACCGTCAAGCCGACGAGTTGTACTATCATGCTGGGGGTACGAATAAAACCAGGAAAAGGAGTCCCCGAGAACAGGAAACTCAATGCCCCTGTTCCAAACTCATTCGGGCAGTATTGTCTGAATGCAACTGCATCAAGGCGGTCCCTGAAAGAGTTTCTGTTTTCGAAAGGCTCAGTGCCGAAACGCCAGAACCAAGACCTAGGCGTTTCTGACGAAGAAGAAGAGTAGTCGAAGACGGAGAATTTCCGAGGGTCACCACCAACATGACCAGCAAGGGGACATCGGCACGGGATAATCTCGAGTCAATTCTGAAAGCATCCCGGCCTATAACCCGTTTGCAGTCCGGAACCATCAAGCGAGCAACTTATGGTAGGGTTCGGACAAGACTACCTTCAGAAGATGAAGAATCTGATGCTGGCTCCGCGGTTGCATCGGATAATACGGTGTCCAGTGAGGGACAACCCCGCGAGTCATTTATGATAAGCACGGAACAAGTGGCCAAGATGCTCGAAGAAGCCTTGGCTAAACAGCAGGAGAGCTTTAGGTTCGAAATGCAGATGGCCATGCAGAACATGAGAGAAATGCATGACCAACAAATCCAAGCATTGACGAACCAGCAAGGCGAACCAAGTCGTCGTAACCAGGTTAATCTGGAAGATGAGGACACAGGTGTGAATGAAACCCATAACGCCAATAATCCTCCCGTCAATGCAGGGGGTGGTAACGAGAATGCTAACGAAGACTCAGGTGAAAGCTTGAAGATTAAAAACCTCGAGAGCAACACATTGATCTCCGCTCAAGAGACGAAGAAAACAGGCATTCCCTGTCCATACCCAAGAGAGTGGGAATCGATCCCATATCCGGCGAAGTTCAACCTAATTAACTTCACGCCGTTTAATGGGATGGGTTCACCCACTCAACATTTGATTTACTTCAAATCACACTTGGGGGTTATTTCCGGTAATGAGCCTCTGATGGTGCGGTCCTTCGTTGGCACTCTTCGTGGAGCCGCCTTCGATTGGTATCGCCACCTCAAGCCAGGAAGCGTGAATAGCTGGGACGACATGGAGACCAAATTCCTCGCTAATTTCTTCGACGATGATACAGAGATATCCATCGGGTCGTTGCTTGATGAGAAGCAGAAAGACGGGGAATTGGTTGACACCTTCGTCAAAAGGTTCCGGAACAAGGCGATGAACTGTCGGGACCCGATCACCGAGGAATTCATTCTCCAGACTTACCACAACAACCGCGCGTTGGACTTGTTGGAAGCAATGGGGACAGCACCGTCCAAGACATGGAAGGATCTGAAGGTCCGAGGAGAGCAAGCCGAGCGATTCCTCAGAAGGAAGAAGGCGAAAAGAGGCCAACCGGCGACGAATGCTCCACAGCAAAATTTCGTCCCACGAGGGAAAGGTAAGGCACATGCTAATACAGTTGATGCTAATCAAACTTTCCAATTGCAACCTCAGCAACAGTAGCAGCAATAAGCACCACAACAACCTCGGGGACAATGGCAATAACGGCCTCAGAAGCAGAAATCTTCAGAGCCAAGATTCCCCAAGGTGTACTCCTTCAAAGATGACGAAGTTCCCGGCATCTTTAAGTACCTGTTGGAGAATAACAAAATCCAGCTGCCAGCGATCGTGGATCAAGAAGAGGCTAGCAAAGTGACGGATCTGAAGTATTGCGCATACCACAGAGCGGTCTATCACCCTACCAAATCGTGCTACCACCTCAAGGACAAGATCCAAGCGCTAATTGATATAGGCGTCATAACCCCGAAGCCGTCCAAGAATGTGGGAGCAAATGCAGTGTCAATCAGCTTTGGATCGGTGCCCACAACATGGTTCAAACCAGAGCGCATCACCAAAGTAGGGATGAAGACTGTGAACGATGACCCACATGGACAGCGCCAAAAAGGACTTGTGCCACACACAGCCCCAAACAGCAAAATCCTCTGGGTTCATCCCGATCTCATTGAAGACGAACAATGGGCGACTTCCTCGAGAAAAAAGGGCAAAGGCAAGTCCTGCAATGCCACTTCCGCAATCTTCGAGGAGGATGGCAATGAAGCTCCTACTTTCCCGCTCTCCGAAGAAGAACAAGAAGTCTTCGCCACTAGAAGCGGAAATGAGTATCACTACAATTATCCACCACCTAGTGAGCAGGGGGTGAATAAACGGGGACCAGCCAAAACTCTCACGGAGATTGTTTCTGACTCAAATCAAGCCGGTGCCTGAATAGCCAGAACCACTGAGTCAACAGTGCAACATAGCGACCAAGAACCTTCCCTGCATTACTTTCACCAAAGAGGATATGCAGACGAAGAATTCAAACCATGATCGACCCCTATATTTCATTGGGTACATTGGCTCCAGCAAAGTCAACCGAATCCAAGTGGATCCGGGTTTTGCTGTGAGTATTATGCCGCTTCGCTTGATGCATTTCCTCAGCATTCCAGTTAGCAAGTTGGCGTCTACAGGCACTGTTATCTATGGATTCAACACTAGCGGGTCAAGACCCTTGGGTAAAATCCGGGTAAAGTGTCAAATGGGAGATTTGAAGACGGAAGTCACATGTTATGTGATCGATACCGAAACTTCATATAACTTACTATTGGGTCGACCTTGGATCCATAGTAACGTTATAATCCCCTTCGCTCTCCATCAGTGTTTAAAGTATGTCGACACTGATAATAAGGTTAGGACGGTGGTCGCGGATAAGCAACCATTCAAAGGGTATGAGAATTATTTCACTGATTCTCTCCTTTATGATAACGAATCTGATACTGAATCATCGGCCCATGGCACGGATAGCGGAGAAGAAGCTGATACCGAAGACGGATTTGATTACAATGGAGGTTATGTTTTAAACGACATTGTACCCTTTGTAATCAACCTTGACGATGAACAAACGTCAGAGGGCAGTTGTAACTGGCAACTTGCCAATAATGAAATAAATAACGATTTGGAGTACTCCCTGTCTCTTGATGATGTGATGAAAGAGTTGTATGATAATCCTGATTTGTATATGCCGATTCGATCGTCCTATATAACAAAGGAACGCCTCCAGCATTCTTTCGGAACAACCCTGGTCGTCCCGAACAAAATAAGAGGCGCAAAAGAAGTGATTTGCGGTAAAGGAAAAAGCTCCCCATTACCAGATCATTTCTTAAGCGAAGATGAAGATGATAACAAACCTGGTCAGCATCTATCTAAGTATAGTCCAGAAGCGCGCAAGCTCATGGAAAAGCAGGGGTACGATTTCACACTCGAAGAAGGTCTATACTTCGATCGAGGTCCCCGTGTTCCAGCCAAAGCGGCATATGTACCAAAAGGGAAACCAGACGATTATTATAAATACGGACGAGGGTTAGGGTATGAATCTTCTTCAGAAGTCGAATGCTGCTGGTTAATCAATGACCAATCATCTAAGCGATACAAAGATGGAAATTCATCAGATGCCTCGGAATGGGATTCCGATACAAGTCTGGGGGAAGCTTTCAAAGCCCTAATGGCGAACACGGCTACAGTTGATCCGTCCACAATGGAAGACGACGATCAAATGCCAAAATGGGAAGACCCGTGGGTTCACCACCTGAACATGCAGTATGGTGATAGGTTCGAACAGAGGGAACCCCCCACTGAAGATAAAATAATCCAAGTTAACATGGGTGACGAGGCCAACCCAAAGACTATATTCATCAGCGATAGTCTTCCCCCAAATGAGAAGGAAGAATTAATTGCCCTCATCAGGGAATATATTGACGTCTTCGCGTGGAACTATGAAGATATGCCCGGGCTCGATCCCAATGTGGCAATGCACCGCCTCAATATCAAGCTGGATGCCAAACCTGTCAAGCAACAGCAAAGACGGTTTCGTCCGCAGATTATGGAAGCCATTAGGCAGAGGTTAAGAAGTTGATCGAATCAGGATTTATCCGAGAGGAACAACATCCAGATTGACTAGCCAATATCGTTCCCGTCATGAAGAAGAACGGCAAAATCAGGGTCTATATCGACTTCAGAGACCTGAACACAGCATGTCCAAAAGACGACTTTCCTCTCCCAATCACGGATGTCATTTTCGACAACACATGCGGGTTTGAGAGAATATCTTTTATGGATGGTTTTTCAGGATATAACCAAATCAAGATGCACCCAGATGACGAGAAGCATACAGCGTTCAGAACGCCCCTCGGTGTCTTTTGCTACACCGTAATGCCTTTCGGACTAAAGAATGCAGGCGCCACATACCAACGAGCAATGACTAAGATTTTTTAAGAACATCTCAGGAAGACAGTCGAATGCTACGTTGATGATTTGGTTGTAAAAAGCCGCAACAAAGAGGATCACATCAAGGACTTGAAGACGATGTTCGATCTTATGCAGAATCATCAATTGAAGATGAACCCCACTAAATCCTTCCTTGGAATGTCCAGCGGAAAATTCATTGGGTTCGTTGTCACCACTAAAGGTATACATATCGATCCTGATAAGGTGAAGGCGATACATGAACTGCAACCTCCTAGAAATCTAAGAGAGCTCAGAGGATTGCAAGGCCGTTTAGCTTACATCCGGCGGTTCATCTCGAATCTTTCTGGGAAATGCCAACCTTTCTCTAAGCTAAACAAGAAAGGGGTGTCATTTATTTGGGACAACGCCTGCCAAAAAGCATTCGAAGATATCAAAACGTATCTGGCGAATCCTCATGTTCTCGTTGCACCGAAATCGAGTAAATCGTTCTTGATTTACATCAAGGCGATGAACCACTCGATAAGTGCTTTACTAGCACAAGACGACGATAACGGTCACGAACAGGCAGTCTATTACCTAAGTCGGACCTTGATAGGCGCCGAGTCTCGATATCCGATGATTGAGAAGGAATGCCTCGTATTGGTATTCGCACTGCAAAAGATGCGGCATTACTTGGTTGGACAGACGATTTACGTCATTTCCAATGTTAATCCAGTACGGGTGTTTATGATGCAACCGGCCTCTATGAATTGGCGGTTAGCGAAATGGGCCCTTCTCTTGTCCCAATATGATTTGCACTTCAAACAACAGAAGTCGATCAAAGGACAAGCGATTTGTGATCTTTTGGCGGCAAACCCGACCACAGATACGGCAGAAGTATATGATGACTTGCTGGACGAAACCCACGAGGTTAACACTACGTCACACCAACAAGTGTGGCAATTATATTTCGATGGTGCCTCAAGGGCAGTTAATAGGGTAATAAGCCCGGGAGGTTCTACAGTTTCCTCCGGGGTTGGAGTTGTCTTAATCTCCCCGGGGAAGCATGTGATGCCTCGGACTTATTCATTGACTAGTCTGTGCTCTAATAACGTAGCCGAGTACAACGCGCTTCTCATTGGACTCAGTTTCACCAAGGAGCTGGGGGTTGAATATCTCGAAGCTTTTGGGGATTCTTAATTGATAGTCAACCAAGTCCGTGGAGAGTATGAAGTCAGGAACCAAGACCTGATCCCGTACCACCAGGAGGCAATCAAAATGGCAGAATCTTTTGAAGAATTTTTTATTGAATACATCCCTCGTCTCCAGAACGCTTATGCGGATGCACTGGCAGCACTAGCGGTATCACTTACGCAGCCTCCCGACACTGAACTACTAATCACGGTAAGGACGCACCAACTCTGCATACCCATATACGATATGGATATTGAAGAGGAAGATGATGGAAACATAAACGCCAAGAAGGTGAATTCAACCCAAATTGGGTCTGAGTCCCGAGATTGGCGCTTTCCTATCATTGACTATGTCCAATATGGTATTTTGCCAGAGGATGTAAAAGAAAGAGAATCGATCCGCCGAAGAGCACCAAGATTCTTTTATAATACCGAGACCCATACGTTATACCGTAGAGGGTACGATGGTTTATTACTCCGATGCCTTTCGAACAAAAAAGCAGAAGAAGTTCTTAAGGAAGCACACGAAGGAGAATGTGGTGCGCATCAGTCTGGTCCCAAAATGTATGATCGCATCAGGAGAATGGGATATTTTTGGCCAACGATGGTTCGTGATGCAATCGAATACGCCCGAGAGTGTCATGCTTGTCAAATACATGCAAATTATATGCATCAACCACCAGAGCAGTTGCACACGTCAACCACGTCTTGGCCGTTCGAGACATGGGGCATGGACATTGTCGGTCCTATTTTCCCCCCTTCAGTCAAAGGTGATCGATTCATTCTCGCAATCACGGATTACTTTTCAAAGTGGGCTGAAGCAATTCCACTTAAAGAAGTGAAGACGAACAACGTCATTAATTTCATCAAGCATCATGTCATATATCGACACGGCGTGCCAAGACGGATCATTCACGACAACGGTCCACAGTTCAAAAGCAACGCCTTCGTCAGGTTTTGTGACAAATTCAAAATTGAAGATATTTCGTCAACACCTTACTATCCCGCTGCGAATGGATTAGCTGAGGCATTTAACAAGACGATCATTAAAATCCTGTCAAAGCTCGTGAAGACCAATAAACGAGACTGGGACGATAAACTCGGTGAAGCACTCTGGGCTTATCGCACCACCATACGCACGCCAACAGGGGCCACCCCATATTCGTTGGTATACGGATGTGAAGCTGTGCTACCATTGGAGATTCAAATCCCATCTCTTCGGATCGCTCTCGCAACTGAGATGATGACAGAAGAACAACATCAAAAACGTCTCGAGGAACTCGAGAGGTTGGATGAAAAGCGCTTGAAAGCTCAACAACACATTGAGTTCTATCAAGCCAGAATATCTAGGGCTTTTAACAAAAGAGTCCGACAGAGAAGCTTCAATGAAGGAGATCTGGTCCTTGCTGCTCGCCGACCGATAATCCTCAACTCCAAAAAGAAAGGTAAATTCGAACCCAAATGGGAAGGACCGTTTGTGATAGACACAGTCTACTCAAACAGTGCATATCGCCTGATTACTCAAGAGGGCGACAGGCAATTAATGCCAATAAATGGGAAGTTCCTGAAAAAGTACTATCCCTAGTACATTCAGGATAACTCATTTACCGGGAAGTTCCTCGAAGAATATTACACTTAATATTCTAAAGGATAACCCAAAATCATTTTTTTACCACCAAAATCCCTCACTGATCAGTTTCAATTGACAGTGAGTCCACCAAAAGTATCCATCTGGCCCTCTTGACTATTTCCATAGACAAGAGGTCCCCTTTCATTTCAGAGTCCCCTTTCGATAAACGAAAGAACTCCCTTCTCTTTCTCTTTGGTCAAGCCTTCCCATGGTTATAGCCAAAGTTGAAATACCACTTCGATAAACGAAGAACCAATTTTCAGTTTAGATAACCCATCCTATAAAAGGCAAGTTTATCTAAATTCCAGATTCTCGGAGTGGAGATCCCACTTCTAGTTTCTTTTGCGCTGGAAATAGAATATAAAATTCTTCCTTTCCAGAATCAAGGAATAGAATATAAAATTATTCCTTCCTTGTATTCGGGTTCGCCTTCACCCTAAAAGAATACCGGGAAATAGAATATAAAATTCTTCCTTTCCCGCACCAACCTTTCCCAAAATTTATCAATTTAGGATTCATCCTAGGAAGTTTATCCCGAATCCTAAGCAGGGATAAGTCTGCGCCTAACACACGCTGCCGGTTTAGTCTTTCTCCGAAGAAGAAGACACCAGAGTTCGATTCTGGGGCATTCTATCCTGAAACCTAAGCAGGGATAAGTCTGCGCCTAACCCGCGCTGCCGGTTAGTTCTTAACCGTTAAAAAGAACACCCGTCCACATATTCAACATTGTGGCAGGTCGTTATTAATAACACCAAAATCCATGCCTTACACGCAGGGGGAATTTTATCCTGAATCCTAAGAAAGGATATGCCGACGCCTAACACGCGTCGCCGGTTTAGTCTTTTTTCCGTAGAAGAAGACACCAGAGTTTGATTCTGGGGTATTTTATCCCGAAGCCTAAGTAGGGATAAGTCAGCATCTACCGACGCCTAACACGCGTCGCCGGTTTAGTCTTTTTTCCGTAGAAGAAGACACCAGAGTTTGATTCTGGGGTATTTTATCCCGAAGCCTAAGTAGGGATAAGTCAGCATCTAACACACGTTGCCGGGTAGTCTATTCCCGTGAGAAAGACGAACTCTACGTATTCAATATCGTAGCACTAAGAGCGTTAACTCTCTTAGCACAACGTCACATACGGAACGGATTTAGATAATCCGCATGCTAGCCCGACTCAAACGGTAGTCGGTAAAGGCTAATCAAATCCGTTGAAGGCTGGGGGTTAGCCAAAACTCCTAAAGTCAACGCCTAACACGCGTTGCCGGGTAGTCTATTCCCGTGAGAAAGACGAAGTCTACGTATTCAATATCGTAGCACTAAGAGCGTTAACTCTCTTAGCACAACGTTACATGCGGAACGGATTTAGACAATCAGCATGCTAGCCCGACTCAAACAGTAGTGGGTAAAGGCTAATCAAATCCGTTGAGGGCTGAGGGTTTGCCAAAAATCCTATAAATACGAGAGTCACTGACGCATCAGCTTCATTAGTTGGTCTCGTGACTTGAGCATCCAACGACATTCGAAACCCTAGGGTCAACGCCGGTCAACGCGTAACCCTAGGTCAACGCCAGTCAACGCGTTGCGATAAAAAAGTCAACGTACGATGTTCGAAACCCTAGGGTCAACGCCGGACAACGCGTAACCCTAGGTCAACGCCAGTCAAAGCGTTGCGATCAAAAAGTCAACGTACGACGTTCGAAACCCTAGGGTCAACGCGTAACCCTAGGTCAACGCCGATCAATGCGTTGCAATGAAAGAATTAATACTCTGAAAAGTATACGAGTATAAACTGCTTTTTATTACTCTAATAAGGTATACGAGTATAAACTATTCCCTATTTTTGGTTGAGAAGTTCCTAGAGAATATTTTTCCAAAAATATTCTTAAGGATAACTCAACAACACTACGCCAGACAACGCGTCGCAAATAAAGACTCAACGCCAACATTCGAGGGTCAGTTCTATGTTGAACCAACAAACACGAGCTAAAGATCAGAAAATTAGGAACCGACTTCTAATTCGAAATTCCGACAACGGTCAGATAATAAATGCAGGACCGGAAACCTTACAGACATTCGACAAAGCACCGAATAGCCTGAAGGATTGAAGGAATCAAGAACAGAAGCCATTCTAAGGTCCCGTTACACCGACTGAAGGTTGGGACAATCATATCCAAAGTATTCCAAACTCTTCTATAAAAGAACGAGACTGAAATACTTTGGAGGGAGTATCTATAGGCGTATAAAATTGCTTATAGGTCCCTTAGCACAGCTCGGCACAAACCGACGAACCATCGGGCGACATATCCAGACACGAGCGTCAGTCCACAACGCCAAAGCTAAGTGACACGCAACGAAGCGGATTAATGAGGCGACAAGGCTAACGAACCGTACGCAAACAATGGAATACATCCATTCACATGCGGAATCAAGCTAACAGTTCGGTGAGTCAACGAGTCATCCAACCATAGAACGGATTTGAACTCAAATCACCGAGGCGGATTTACTGCCATATTGGGATTCGGACTGTCAAATCAGAGTCTGGATCAACAACGAAGCAGGTTTACTATCAAATCAGGATTCAGATCAACAAATCAGAGTCCAAATCAACCACGAGACCGGAAAAAACGGCAAAACCCAAACACCAAGGGGACTCGGCCAAAACCGAGCCACCTATAGGTGGCTCGGTGGCTCGGCCAAAGCCGAGCCACCACCTCTAGGTGGCCGGCCTAGATCTGTGCCAAGGCACAGATCTGAGAGCCTATAAATAGACCCCTTTGCTCATTTGTGAGAGGTTGGAACTTTTGGAGCCGAAACTCTGCCGAATTGAGAACTGAGCTTGGAGTTTTGAAGACTTGAAGACTTGAACATTCAGATCTGGTTCTTGGAGAGCATCTACGTCACAAAAGGCAGGAGTTCGAAAGAGAGAAATCAGATCTGAGATCTACACGAAGTAATACTCCGGATCAAAGCTTGGCCTTTGATCCCGAGAACTAAAGGCTATTATTTCCTTGGTGAAATAGTACCCCCCGGCTGTTATTTCCTTAGTGAGATAACACCCGTCAAATCGTATAGATCCGACCGGATCTAGATCGCGCGGTGGTCCACGGATTAACCTCGGCGTTGGCAAAGAACCCACAAAAGCGAGTGACCGCAAAACAGGAGCTCGTGATTCGTTCGACAAATAAGGAAAGTTGTAACTTTTTCTTTTTCTTTGATCTCGTTGTAACCGGATCTTATAAAAAGACCGGATCTTTTGTAATCAAAAAGCAATTACTTGAGAGACAATGACGTCAATGAAGAACACAATTTTTCCCGCGAACATGGTGCTCTTTGATTTAAGGTATAATCACCTTGAGTTAAAGATCCAAGTTATCTTTTTGTGATTATCTTATTTTGATTGTATTTGTATCTTGCTTGCATATTTTTACAAATTATGGATATGAATGATGCATCTTGTTTAGGCTATGATTCTAATATTGCTCCTAAATTCAATGTTTTTCCCTATGCTCAATGGTGTGTTAGATTTAAGCTATTTGTTAGATCTAAATATTTTGATTTATGGGAAATTATAGATGATGCTTATATCATGCCCACTATGGAGAAATCCAAGTGGAATAAAAATGATCATCGAATGCTTACAATGAACAATATTTTGTTAGAATATTTACTAAATGCTTTTGATTCATCTATGTCCAACAAGTTTGTTCATTTTGATAGTGCTTACAATTTATGGAAATTCATAGAAGCACATCAAGGCAACTTGGAGGAAATCCAACATAGTTTGGAGGATTCTTCTTCAAGTAATATTGGAGCTTCATCATGCACACAGCCACTAAGCGATAGCCCTAGTGTGGTATGCGGTTTCGAACCCGATAATGATTTATCTAGTGATGAACTTTCTTGTGCATTTAAGAGATTATTGCATGCCTATAACAAATTACATAAAGATTTTATTGATTTACAAAGCAAGCATGAAAATTTAGAATCGGATCATGAGGAGCTAGTGTCAAAATTGGATGTCATTACAAAAGAAAATACAATGCTTAAAAAAACAATGACATGTTAATTTTGGAAAATAAAAAATTAACCACATCTATAACTAGCTTATCTCATGAAAAAGATAATGCTATGTTAGAAGTAGAGAACATGCAAAATGATAGTGCTTCTTTATAAATGATTATTTATGTTCTACTTCTAAAGTTAATGCTAATATGCCTAATGATGAATTGAACAATGTCAAATACCGCATTTCCTCTTTAGATTCAACTCTAACTATATGCATTAACAATTACAAGAAGCTTATGGATATGTGTGCTAAGTCTAAGCCAAAATCATCTACTCATTATGCACACATATATATATATATCAAAGTTTACAAGTGCTCCATTTGTGGTCATAAAGGTCATTTATCTAAATTTTGCTATGGTGCACATAAACCTACAAAGATTAATATTAATGCTCCTTGTGCATCTCATAAGGCTTCTTCATCACACACACATTTACATGCACCTAAAGTTCATCATAAGCATGCTAATGTGTATTCATGTGATCATTTGGACAAATATTGTTTTGATTTGAAAAATAAATCTCATTTGCCAAATGTTTCTAGTAGACCACATGTTTTTAAATGTGATGTTTGTGGTAGGTTTGGGCATCTTGCTAAATTTTGTTATGATATACAAAAAGCTTCTAAGTTGCAATATGTTCCAAATAGACCATTATTTAAGAATGTTTCTCATTTGCAAAATATTTCTAAAAGATAATCTTTATTTACAAATGATTCTCGTGCACGAGCTAATGGTCCATAAAAACAAATGGATCTCTTTTATTACACAAATTGCAATCGGAAGGGGCATTTGAGTAAATATTACTTTGACCGTGTTAGTGCACCACATATGCCCAAGAGGGTTCATAACCCTAGGGCTTTGAGCTTAAAAGATAGGAGTCATGTCCCTAAATCTCTTGGTACCAAAAATTCTTGGGTACCAAAATAAATTTGATTTTTAAAACCAAGTATTTTAGTGTTTTTCTTTTTTCTTTACTTGGTTTTGAAAATTATGTTTTAAGATCTTTTGGTTATGAAAACAATTTTTCTTTTATCAAATCTTTTGTTTTCATGATTATTTGTTTCGATTTTGATGAGCAGTTTGTGTTCATATAACCCTCCGGATTTATTGGGTGTTTATTCTCAAATCTTGTGTACCGGATGCTAAAATGTTTATATTAGTTGATACTAGCTCAAGAGCTAGATATAATTATCTCTCTTGATTTTTTTTTAAATCAATGATGTTTTGGTTTTATGATTTAAATTTTGATTTATGATTTCATTTGATTGATTTGTTTTCATTTGAAAACATTTTGCATGATTCTCATGCTCTTTTTCTTTTGATTTCATAAATCTACCTTTACACATGGTTTTTATGTTCTTTGATATGAGACACTATTTTTCATATTGATATATTCATATGTGTTCTCATTATCTTTTTCGTATGTGAGGAGTGTTTAGCATATTTTTCATCTATGCTTGCTCACATATGTTTGCCTTGATCCTCATTGCATACATTCTTTAAAGTATTTTTTGATAGGGGGAGCAATCCCTATACTTGGTTGATACTCACCTATGCTTATTGATAGGGGGAGCTTTTGCTCTCTTCATCCCTTTTGTCCCTTTTTTTAATGTTGTCAAAGGAGAAGAAATATTGTGAGTATATTCTTTCTTGTTTATATGCATGATATATTATACATTGTATATTCATTTCCTTTCATGCATATATCCTTTTTGTAAATTGTTTGTCATCATCAAAAAGGGGGAGATTGTTGGCCTTCTTGTTTTGATGATGTTTAGCAAATAATTTACTTCTAATGTTGTTTGTCTAGTGTTTGTGTTTTTATATTTATTCTAGGCAAACAACGAGTTGGAGGTTGGATGGATTGTGCTTCAACGATCAAATCCAATGGAGGTTGGCGGAATAGTGGTTAAAGCCTATGCAATTCAAGTTGAAGATCCAAGTTCAAGCTTCATCCTGGAGGTTGGCGGAATAGTGGTTAAAGCCTATGCAATTCAAGTTGAAGATCCAAGTTCAAGCTTCATCCAAGTGTACCAAGATAGAGCTTCGTTGAAGATCACAAGCTTGGGTATAATTTAGTTTAGGTTTTATATTATGTGTGTTAGATACTCTAAGCTCAATATCATATACACACACGTATTTGGTTTCTATATATATATATAGTTATATATATACATGCATGGTTTTGTGTTTTCATGTTCATATATATGAAATTACATATTTTGTGAAAATATTGTATTCTTAGTTTTTGGAGTTAACAATAATCATATACATATTTTATTAAGTCTATATAATCATTATGTAAAGTTTCAAAACATGGTTTAGCTAAAATGTCAAAACTCATGTGTTTACATTTTTGTGTTTTGGACCTCCTTACAAAATGATGATATTTTACATTTGGGAAGTTTTTTTTGAAAACCAGTTTTTGTAGCATGTGTATTATCATGTCTACAATCATTTTCCAAAGTTTTTTATTTTTTGGAATTTATTTGATATTTTTAAATAGGGTTTCAAAATCATCAAACTGCTTTCAATACCTGTATTTTCATATATCAGTTCACGGTCGACTGCCACGGTCGACCGCGTCTGTGTCTTTTGCTGAGTGAGCTGTATCAGTTCACGGTCGACTGCCACGGTCGACCGCGTCTGTGTCTTTTGCTGAGTGAGCTGCAGAAACTTTCGCAGTCGATCGTCATGGTCGACCGTCGAGCTAAAAATTCCCACGGTCGACCGTCAAGCTGAAAATTCTCACGGTCGACCGCGTAAGTCTCTGGAAGTTTTCTGAGTTTCTTAGCTGGCTCGCGGTTGACCACGAGTTTTCCACGGTCGACCGCCGTATGCCCAACGGTTCTTTTTGTACAGAATCGTATTCCTGATTTTCTGAGATTTTTATTCTTTTGTTTTAGGGTTTTTGCTGTTACTTCCTCTTCCTATATAAACCCCCAAACCCCCTTCTATCTCAGCAACCAATGGGATATTTTAAACAAGTTTAAAAGAGTTTTAACAGGGGTTTAAGTTTGGTTTAAAGCTGTTTTGGTTGGTTCACAAGTGGAGGAGATTATCTATATTGTTTGAGCTTCCTTTTAATCCATCTCTCCATCTTGTTTTTCAGATAAGAATTCTTAAACTCTATTTCTAGCTATTTATTGTTTTATTCATAATTTTTATATGCTAGATTTTATTTGAGTTTAGTTGTTTTGATTTTCTCATTGCTTACACACACAACCATTGAGCTTATTGTATTTACATTCATAGTATAATTTGGGTTGTGGGGAGTTGTAACAATTGAGAGTGAGCTTTCATTGTGTTCTCATCTATTGTAGAGAACAAATTTATATTTGTTACATTATAAGTGTTGTAAGGTTTTCGGTGAGCTAGAAAACCGAGTGTGTCGAGATTGTAAAGTTTTCGGTAAACTAGAAAACCGAGTGTGAGGAGTGATCGTTGATCGGTAAGCGTTGAAAACCGACACTGTGAGTGATTGTGAACGTTGATCGGTGAACGTTGAAAACTGACACTGTGAGGTGTAAACGTTATTCGGGTGAGCGTAGAAAACTCGGTTGTGATAGTGGATTTCTCCCCAGGAGTGGGGAGCGGAGACGTAGGACGGAATGTCCGAACTCCGTGATCATTTGCTTGTGTTTGTGTGTGCCTTGGCGTTTATTCTTATTTGTGCTCATTGCTCATTTCGCCATTGTCTCACTATTTAGTTTGTCCACTATCTAGTTTAGATTATTTACCCTTGTGTTGTTTATATATCCTTGCACATACATTGCTAATATCTCTTTGTTAGGATATATCTTGTTGTTCATATTGCTTATCCTAGCTCATATATATTTTTGTATTTCATACTTGCTAGGATAACTTGTTAATAAGTTTTAATTGGTATAAAATCGGATTAGATTAGCATAAGATCCTAATCACCCTCCCCCCTAGGGTCTGACACACACATGGTGTGGATGAGACACATGTGGTGCTTTATCCTTTATGGGCGAGACACAGCTTCTGGTTGAGTCATTTCGTCATTTTTTTGTCGTTCCATCGACTCGTATGCTTCACCAATATGCTTCATGCACTTGTTAGCTTCCCTAAGGCATCGCATGATCCTCCTTGACACAGATATCAACGTTCATCATATTTTTTTCTATTTCGAGCTGTGTGCGGGAACCTATAGACAAATTTTTATGCCTACATAGGGCAGCCTTTAACCTTGGTCTCTAAGAGATCGCTAAGAAGAACGCTTCTGATGCTATTGGCGACAACTTCCTCGACGATCACTAGCTTCCTGCTTCCTGCTAATGCTCCTTGGTCGATGTTTTCATTTCTTCAGCTGGCTTCTATTTTGTTGTTAGTAATCTTCAAACAAAGTTGTTCTGTCTTATTGTGCGCTACAATCTTAATTTTGTTGTGTTAGTTTTTTTTTCTAGTTGGGGGAATTGCGGTGGGTTTTAGTTTGGTAGGTGACGACAAATATCTGCTCCTTACCTGCTTCTTCTACTGTATTTTCCCCTCCTGGAATGATGTAATTTCTCTTCAGTATCTTTTTAATATATAATTTGAACATGGTATCTCACCCTGTTTTTCTGTTCAAAAAAAAAGCTTTCATATTTTGCAGATAACACCAATAAATTAGAAGCAAAAACAACAACACATTTTGAAAGTTATTAGGGATTTAGTATAATTTACACAAAAGATATTAGGAGTTTTTTGCAATTTGTGGGATTTTGAAAATTATTGGGGTGTTTACTATAAAATGCTAAAAGTTCTTGGGGGGGTTTTGCGTAAATTACACTTTATGATTCCATCTTTTTTCCCCAAAAAATAAAAATAATAAATAACAAATAAATAAATAAATCATTTGAAATTTCATACCTTCAGATTTATGTAATTCTGTTTGCAAGTACAGTTTCATCTGTATGTTACACTGAAATGGAGCCCACATTGAAGATGCATCATTTGGATTAATAAGGACTTCATTAGACACAATAACTGATAAATATAAAAGAAGACCTGATATTTTGTATGAGCTTGCTTACAGGCATTTATACAAGACAGTGAGTTAGTATAGAAAGTCCCAATAAAAGTAGAAACTAAAGAGAGAATACTATCTAATACATGGTTATCAGCTTCTTATGTAACGCCAACAGAGCCTGTGGAACTAAAGTGTGAAGTAAATTTTGTGGTTTAAATAGAGAAAAGTCAAAAGTCAAGGATAACTAAGTGCTAGTATTTTGGCAAGTAGATGTTAACCAACATCGAGTTGTCCTTGGTGGATCCAACGGCTTGCACGCGTCAATGGACCTGTGGGCGGGGGACATGACAACCTAATATAGAAGATATAATAAGAGAATATACGTTACTATCTTTAACAGTTGCATACGTTAGTTGGAATTTTCTAGTTCTGTTTGTTTTCTTATTTGGGTAACAGGTTAGTTGATCAGACATGAGCCCATCATAGGTAGGTAGTTTCCTGTTACCTGAATTAATACAGAAGTTTAACTTTCATTTTGAGCAGTTAATTAGCACCTGCATAACTAAATAGTTGAGAGTGCTTCCTTCGGTCTTCCAAGTAAATAAAATAATAATAATAATAATAATAATAATAATAATAATAATAATAATAATAATAAGGTGATTTTTCTTTATAGAGTTTTCAAATGTAAAGTTCTTTTTTCCGTGTATCCATTCCATATAATAGTAGTGGCCAAGACATCTAAGATTCTAAAATAATAGTAGCTGCCAAGACATCTAAAAAATTAAAAAAAAAATGTTAACGTGATATTTGACTATACCAGAAGTAAAATAGGGTGATTAATCTAATTGTCAGACTTTATGGAGAAAACTTTGATTATTGAGTGATTGTTGTGAATTCTAAATCAAAATGAAGGTAAACAAAGCAAAAGATGAGGAAGAGGAACCCCACTCGTATATATTCAATTATTATTAGTCCGCCTGACTCTCAAACGGCTATAATTGCAATTCCACTGCGGTCCCCATATTGTTGGCCATTGATAATTACTCCTATCATGTCATCAAACCGCGATTAATTTCCTAAACATCCAATTCAAATTCAGAGTAAGTACTGATGGTGTTAATGATCATCTGTGGTTTTGTTTTGATTTAGTAATGCTAGCTGATATGTGTATTTCTAGTTCTGGATTGGTGTAGTTCAGATTTCTTATACATCTAGATATTTATCATGTAGTGTGGAGGCTTGACTTTGAAACATATACAGAATTCCACATAAGAACTTGCCTTGAAAGCGAACAATTAGCAAAATAGGGATGGTAGGCTTCCAATTTAGACTAGATGTAGGTGTAGACTACTTTGATCTCTATTGATTTTTGAGTTCTATTAAGGGCGAGGTATATAATTTAGTACTGTTATGAGTTTCTAAGTAAAATTAAAAAAAAAACTTTTTTAAGTCAAACTTAGAATGGCTAGCTTTACATCAAATTTTTTATTTTTAACTTAAAAGATCAGCATTGTTCAAGCTGTAGTGGCTTAGTATAATATAGAGAACTACAAGCTGTGGATTACTGGGTGTCATAAACACAGAAGTCTATAAGGGAAACTGATTCCATAGTTTTTGTTATCCATTTAATCTCCAATTAATTCGATTATCTGAGGGTTATTTATTAAAGTGAAATTTAATTGGGGTATACTATCTGAATTTAGCAGAATATTAACTAGAGAAAATTTTAATAAATAGCTTGCAGAAATAAAAGTTGTTAGAAATCAAAAAGTTTGTATATTTTGTTAGTTTAATTTCGTGAGTTTGCACACTCCGAAAAATATAGAGACAAGATAAAGATTGTAGTGAAGCCGATGATTCCGGACTTACAGATTAAAACTTTATTATTTCAGAAATAATATCATTCAATTATTGATCACTTAATGCTATTTGTTGAGAACGGGTGGAACACAAAGACGATAAAATAATAAAATTATGAATCATGGACATTTTTATTGTGAAACTATATCGTGCTGGATTATTATTAACGTATGTATGTATCACATACGGATGCTTTTTATCATTAGGCGTTATTAAGTGTTTACGTAGTTTAGGTGAAATTTGGAATGTACCATTATATCACTTTGAGACATATTTGTGTCCGTACTTCTTAGTTTCATAAAGTATTGTTGAATATAATTGCATGAAAACTCTAGTGTTGCTTGACAAAGTTAATATCTTGATGACAACTCAATATATAGATGATTGAAATTCACAACAAATTGACCCACCACAGTTAATGTGGATGGTTGGGAAATTTCAATATGACTCCTTCAATCTTAATTGGATTTAATTTCGGGCAGGGTTATCCCAAAAACATAAAAATAAAAAAATAAAAAGAGAAAAAGGAAAACCACAACAAATTGTAGAAGGTAATTAGTGGCTGATATTTGTTTAGCTCTTGAGACAAGCATAAAAGGGCAAAGGATGAATACTGCAGTCGGAACATTAAATGGCAACAATTTGTCAGCAGAAAACAAGAAGGAAAATGATAAGGTGAAAATGATAAGGGCACACCCCTAACCACAACTTCAACCGTACTTTCTTTTTTTTGTTACAGTGCACCGGACCACACATGGGATTTTAAAATTTTAAAATTCCATGTGGGGCCCGGTGCACTGTAGCAAAGAAAGAGAGGGTGTGGTTGGAGTTGTGATTGGGGGTGTGCCCCTAGTGCTACTCAAACAAGAAGGGAGAACTCATGTAGCATGTGGTCTGGGCTCCCAAATCTCTAGTTGCCAAGTCACTCTTTGTCGATACAGTTGCATAATTCTCACAGCTAGCCAACAATCAGCAAAACTCTCTTACGTACTTGTTAGGATGTACGAAGAGCTGAGTATGGATGATCAAATCACTCAACAGGGAGACTAAACATTTAAAACTGATCGTGCTCTTAAAGTTGGATTGCTTCGAGTAAGGTGTGAAATTGAAAATCATACTTGTAACATGTTAGAAGTAATATAAAACTATAATTCTTGATTCTCACTATAACTTTGGAGTTTTTGTGTAATGGTTAGAGGAACTAAATTTAAGATGATATCAGAGCAACCCACGTTCAAATCACACCGGCCACAAATTAAATACGGATTTTTTAAAAATTAACACCGCTACGTGAGTCCAGGTTCCGACCCATAAAAAAGGGCGCTCGACCTGCGGGGGCATGTTAGAGTTAATATAAAACTATAATCCTTGATCCTCGCTATAACTTTGGAGTTTTTGTGTAATGGTTAGAGGAACTAAATTTAAGATAACACTCGATCCATTCAGCCTAAGTTAATTATTAGTTCATGGATGCATTTAAATTAAGGTAAATTACACTAAACCTCAACTATAAGCGTTTTTCACTAAATCCTCGATAACTTTCATAATCGCACTAAACACCTAAGTTTTAGAATTGAAGAAAATCCCTAATAAGTTTTCGTATTTCATAGATAAGCCCCAACAAGTTAGAAGTAAAAAAAACAACATATTTTGAAAGTTATTGGGGTTTTAGTATAATTTACACAAAAGATATTAAGAGTTTTCTGCAAAAGTTAGGGGGGGGTCTTGTGGGATTTTGAAAGTCATTGGTGTGTTTACTATAAAATATTGAAAGATCTTCGCGGGGTTTTGTGTAATTTACCCTTTAAATTACCATGAAAAAAATAAAACAAATAAGGCATAAACTTCATTGGAATTTACGATCTATCTAATCTTATATATACTTACTATTCTAATTCTATGCTAAAAGAGTGAAGTGTGTCAAAACTTTTTTCCCCTAATTAAAATGTCCTCCAATATTCATCCAAAATACGAAAAGTGCTTCATTAAACTTATGTATTGTTATGGTATCCACATAATTTTAGTTCTGATGACATGCATGAAGCCACACATAGGACACATATACATATATGATACAAATTATTTAAGCCCTTTATAATAACCACTATTCATTAATCATCAACCTCTTCAAATTTTATAAACTCTACATTTAATTAATAGCCCTCAATTTCGTTTTTATTTTGTACTCATTGTGAGACAAATTAAAATATTATTATATGACTAATACTAAAAACAAAAAAAACACACACTCACTTACACACAAAAAAACCCCAATTGAGAATACCTTTTCATTTCCTCCAACTCATAACCTGAGAGACCCTCACCCATCTATAAATTCATGTCTCTTCCTTCTTCCTCCTCTCACTGATCCCCAAAAACATATCTCCTTCAAATTTCTTCCTTTTCCCACAAATCCAGAATATGTTCAATCCTACCTATATCCATCTCTCACGGATGACCCTCTGGCCTTTCTGTTGGCGTGAAACTGCAGTTCTGACTGTGCTCTAACGAGATAAAACTGCTCTTCGCAAATGGTAGACCAATATCTTGTCTTCGACTATTATAAAGCAGTGGAAACCATCATCCATTTTGTGTTGAGTCATCGAAATTTGCGGTCTCAGTTTAATCTTATATATAGTCTGATTTACATAATTTGTTTATTTCCTCAAATTCTTCAACTGTATTTAAGTTTTTCTTCTTTGGAATTAGTTTGATATTGCTTTGCACAGAAGCTCCTGCAGATAGGTTTTGTTAGAGAAAAATTAAGCAGTATCTTGCTCGGCTTTGAAGTTTAGAAGACTACAGTTCTCTTTAAGTAGCAGTTGTGCATTTTTCATGTTTTTATTTACAGTTATCATCATAACTAATTAAATTTAACTAATTTTATGGTTTGACCGTTGATGCTTGACTCCATCCAATTTACAGGTGAGAAGATGTTGTTTGTAGATTTTGCCATGCTAAGACGGCAGGAGCGACCTTGTCTTTACTTGCGAATTCTCTGTAGATTTTGGAATGCCAATACAGTAGGAGCGACAATGCCTTTACTTGTGAATAGGCCTGTCCATCCGGGCCGGCCCGGCCCGGAAATCCGGACCCGGGCCGGACAAAACCGGGACCCGGACCCGGGTACCCCGGGCCGGGTCCGGGCCCGGGCCCGACCGGGCCGGGTTCCGGGCTGGCCCGGGTGATTTTTTTTTTTAAATTTTTTTATTTTTTTCTAAATTTTTTTATGTTATTTAAATTATAAATTATAAAAAAAAACAAGAAAAATAATAAAAACAATAATTTTATTAATTACTTAAAATGACATAAATTACAAATAAAAAAGGATAAAAACAAATTCTTTATTAATAATTAATAAATTATTTACAAATTACAAGTACAAATTTATTTTGGAATTAATTGCATCACAAGAGATAAGTAAATCCCAACTAGGTTGACACCTACTCACCTATATCACTATCATTTGCAATTATTTCCAAAATAATTCTTTACAAATTTTAAGCTAAGATATAAAAACTACAATCTATTCTTTATATCTATCTGCTAGTCCCAATTCTTCAAATTTATCTTCAATTCCAGCCATCCGATCGATGCCTTGCGTTCGCTTCTCGTACCTCCACCAATCTTGTAAGCACATCACCGCTTGTACAGTATACGGATCCAAGCATGTCCTGTGATCGTCGATCAAACGACCTGCTGTGCTGAAGGCGGATTCCGAAGCTACCGTCGAAACCTGCACTGTTAGTAAGTCACGAACCATGGTGGAAAGTATAGGATATGAAACTGATCCATATACTTTCCACCATTGCAAAATATCTAAAGCATTTCCTTGACATCTAACTAAAGAAGCAGAAAAATATTCATCTATTTCAGAAACCTCCGATGATGACGATCCAAGTCCAGATCCACCAGTTAGCTCGGCTACCATTGCATACCTATCAAAACTTACACTTTTACCTCGGGCTCGGGATGAGCTCGAAGAAACCGAAGCTGCAGACTGTTGTGCAGCTACACCATGTCTAGCTGCATACTCATCATATAAAGTTTGAAAATAATTAGCTGCATGCTCATCATATAAGGTTTGAAAATAATTTCTAATAAGTAAATGATGAGTAGTAGCATTCAGGGTGGTTCCATCATCTAAGTCTATAACCTGTCCACCATACAATGACTGTAACAAACTTTAAAGGCCAATATCCTTCAAGCATGGATCAATAAGAACCCCCAAACCAAAAATATGAGGAATAGGCCTAAAATACTTATTAAATTTGCTCTCCATTTCAAAAACCATAGGTCCAAAAGTAGCATCCAAACGATATTTATCAAAAAAATTTTGAATATTTAAAATTTGTAAAGCAGCTAAAGTAATGGTTGGATAATAACAGCCAGATAATAACATGGTAGCATCATAAAAAACTTGTAACATTTCATTTAAATTACATATAACTGTCCATTCATCTTCAGTTATTCCATAAGTGCTACCAGAACTAGAACTAGAAGCATAATAGTTTATAAAATCAGTTATAATGTCTTTATATTCTATTGCTACACTTAACATTGCATATGTGGAATTCCACCTATGGTCAACATCTTTTGGAATTAGTCTAGGCTTTACATTTTTTCTTTTACAAAATTGTTTCCATCTTTTAAGTCTTTGTTCAGAAGCACTATGCATGTAAGCAACTGTTCTAACCTTTTCTATCATGGGTTTAATTTCAGTAAATGCACTTTGAACAATTAAATTTAAAATATGACAGATGCACCTAATATGAAAAAGATCACCATGACATGGCAATGATAAAGATGATCTGATAAAATCAACAGCTACATTGTTATTACTTGCATTATCTAGTGAAAGAGAAAATATTCTTTGTGAAATTTCTAATTTCATAAGTTCTTCAATTATTAAATTTGCAACATTAGCACCAGTATGTGACTCTTCTATTGCAATAAAAGAAACAACTCTTTTAAACATTTGCCAATTTTCATCAATCCAGTGTGCTGTGATACATAAATATCCAGTTTGTGCTCTAGATGTCCAAATATCAGAAGTTAAAGAAAATTTACAGTTTAAATTTTTAAAATAAGAAATTATTTTTTCTTGTTCTTGCTGATAATATTTTAAAATATCACGTTGACAGGTTTGACGAGAAAATTTTTTAAATGCAGGATAAAAACCATCTCTAAACATATCTTCAAATTCATCATCTTCTATTCTTTCTGAAATTTCTAAGTTCATAAGTTCTTCAATTATTAAATTTGCAACATTAGCACCAGTATGTGACTCTTCTATTGCAATAAAAGAAACAACTCTTTTAAACATTTGCCAATTTTCATCAATCCAGTGTGCTGTGATACATAAATATCCAGTTTGTGCTCTAGATGTCCAAATATCAGAAGTTAAAGAAAATTTACAGTTTAAATTTTTAAAATAAGAAATTATTTTTTCTTGTTCTTGCTGATAATATTTTAAAATATCACGTTGACAGGTTTGACGAGAAAATTTTTTAAATGCAGGATAAAAACCATCTCTAAACATATCTTCAAATTCATCATCTTCTACTAATTTAAAAGGAAGGTTTTTAAGAATGATAAACCTGATTACGCATTTCCTGGCTCTGGCAGCGTCATAGTTCCAACTACCGAGACTACCAGAAGAGGAGGATTGAGAAATCATGGATTGTCGGATATCACCTTGAGGAGGCTGGCCTTTGTTGTGTTTATCTAAATGGCGTTTGAGGTGGTTGGTGCCGCTCTTATGATGAGCTTGAAAAATCTTGCCGCACAAAGCACACTTAGCCTTCTGGGTGAGGATCCTACCGTGTTCATCCTTGGTGACGTCGATCTTCTCGTAAAAATTCCACACATCGGATCTTGGCCGTTTAGGAGCTCTTGGTGCAGATTCGTCGCCACCAGATTCGGGATTAACTTCGGTAGGAGGACTGATAGTAGGAGGATTCATAGTAGGAGGACTCATTTCAGGATCAGGAGATATGTTTTGCTCTTCATAATCAGATCCGGAAGTCATTTGATGAAAGGATTAGAATGTATAAATAAGAGTATAAGAGTATAAGAGAGAGTATAAGAGTATAAGAGAGAAGAGATGAGTTTTTGGTGTGAAGAAAACAAATGAAAACCCCCCTCTATTTATAGAACCAGCCCCCTAGGCAAATGACCAAAATAACCTCACAAAATAGCCGTTTTTTGACCGTTTTTGGGGGCAAAACGGTCAAAAGGCCAAATCTGACCGTTGCCGTTTTCACACAACGGTCACCATTGGTGACCGTTGTTGTAGACGGTAAAAAATACCTCTATGGGTCTACAGGGAATTTGTCTACGAGAAGAGTTCTCACGCCCAGTTCTCTGACACGAACCTAAACCGCGTAGACGTCGACTGGGCTCGAATCCAGGTTCGCCTAACGGTCGACTCGCCAGCATGAGTCAGGAGCGATCAGGATGGCGGAAATTTGCTCTTCGCTCAACTCGCCTGCCCGAGTTCGGAGTCGAATCCGCCAGCAAGCCCCAAAACCGTCAGTACAGCTGGGTATCCACTACCCCACGTGCTGAGGTGGTCCTTCCCACCTCTCTCGACCCAAAGGGAGAGAGAGCACAGTACCCCAGGGCCGTCAAAACGGCCGCCCACAGTGCGTACAGCGCGAAGGAGCTGGACAGGTGTCGAGTCAACCTGAGCATTCATAAATGCGACTCACCTCGGCTGTCTGAGTCTGGAGCTGGGTCCGCCGGCACTCGGCAAGCTGGCTAGACTCACTCGAGTACTGTACACCTACTCCACCGCCTCTCCTGACCGAAAAGGAGAAAGCGTCGTGCTCAAAGCACGCCGGGCGGTCACGCACAGTACTGGTGATCGGACAGACGCCTCATCGATCTGCGGACTCATAAATGCGGTTCATTAATGCTGGTCAAATCCACTCGGATAGTAGTCGTTTGTTGCCTCACATACAAGAATGGGCCTTCCCATCGTAGGTGACAGGACATAAAGCACAATCCCTGGAATGACCGTTCATGGTTTCGAGGAACAGCTAGACGTCTCTGAAGAAGATGTGGTCACATCCCACAATTCAAGGAGGAGTCAAGTTGTCCTTCTCCCATTTAAAAGCCCCTTCCGGCACACTGGAGGAGAGGTCGCAAAACTTAGAGAAAAGAGTTGAGACCAAGCTCTCTGCATAACCTTTTTGCATTGCAGCACCACTGCTTAGTTCCGAGCTCCGATCGCCGGCGAACTAAACAGACCCGAACTCTCTCAAGTTGAGCTTCTACTGCGAACTGAAGCTCTCCAGCAACCTCATTCGAACGGTCCAAGGGAAGCAGACTCGACACGAGCATCGAGCGAAGCATCCTGTAGCCACCTAAAAGTCCCCACACAAAACAAAGAGGGCCTTCCCTCTGCTTCTGTTGTAACTATTTGATCATTAGTTTGTAATAAGCCTTCTTATAAATACAAACGAAACTCCCTCTTTCGGGAAATCAAATATTCACCCTACAGAAGATGGCGACCACAGTGGGAGAAGCTGTTTCATCGAGTGAAATGGTGGTGGCTCAGTTTGATGAGGTTGCTGTAGGGACGACAGTGGAGTCCCTAGAAATTGAGTTCACTGCTGAGCTGCAGCAGCTGGTTCTATCTTTCTAACTACTCCTATTTAATTTTCTTTAATCTTTAGTTCTTTACCATTTATTCATATTAATTTATGCTTAATTAGACATTGTTGACATTGTAGATATATTTTATGCTTAATTAGACATTGCTGAGTCTGCTGAGACATTGTAGATATACATTGCTATTTTATATTTTAAAAGCATGCCTAATAAAAAATATGAAAGTGGCTGTCAAAAATTAAAAAAAAAAGAAAAAGAGTTGAAAAATTAATTCGATCTCAACAAGGAGCTCTTGATAAATTTGTTTTTAGTAATAAAGATAATGTTACATCAACTTCAACAGAAGAAAGAATAGATGAATCTTTAGATTCTTTACTTGAGGATGAATTAGAAGAATATGTTGAGAATTTAGGAAAAAATAATGATATTACCTATAATAATATTCAAGAAGAAAAAGCTAGTACTCCTAATTTTAATGAAGAATATAAAGAAAATTCACATGAGGGACAAGAAAAAAAAATTAGAGATGAATGAGATATCAAATTCAATTCTTATTAATATTTATGATCCTGGACAATGGAAATGTTTTGATCAAAATTTTATAGATCTAATTGTTGAAAATGGTCCAATTAAATATGAAGAAGTAGATTTTCCTAAGGATGAAAATAATAGACACTTTTCTACATCATATTACATTAAAAAATTATCAAATGGAGAAAAACATGAAAGAAGGTGATTAGTTTACTCAAAAGATTTAGATAGAGTTTATTGTTTTTGTTGTAAATTATTTACTTCAAAATCTAGTACAAGTCAGTTAGTTAACGAAGGTACTAGAGATTGGAAAAATCTTGGATATAAAATTAAAAATCATGAAACAAGTCATGAACATATCACTAATATGTGTAAATGGGTGGATTTAGAAGTAAGATTACAAAAAAAAGATAATAGATAAAAACATTCAAGAACAAATTAATAAAGAAAAAGAACACTGGAAAAAAGTTTTGCTAAGACTTATTGCTATAGTAAAATTTCTATCAAAAAATAATCTTGCATTTCGAGGAACAAAAGAAAAGATATATGAAAAAAATAATGGAAACTTTTTAAGCTTAGTTGAAACGATAGCGGAATTTGGTCCCATAATGCAAGAACATGTTAAACGTATACAAGAAGGTGAAATTCAAAATCATTATCTTAGTCATAAAATGCAAAATGAACTAATAGAGTTGGTAGCTTCTGAAATTAAAAAAATAATCATTAAAAAAATAAAAGAAGCAAAATATTTTTCAGTTATCCTTGATTGTACTCCAGATGCAAGTCATCAAGAACAAATGACTCTTATTTTAAGATGTGTTGATACTTCAACAAGTCCAATAAAGATTGAAGAATACTTTTTAGAGTTTTTAAAAGTAGATAATACTTTTTGGAAAAATATGAACTTGATGTTAAAGAAATAAGAGGGCAAGGTTATGATAATGGATCTAATATGAAAGGAAAACACAATGGAGTACAAAAGAGGCTATTAGATATAAATCCAAGAGCATTTTACACACCATGTGGTTGTCATAATTTAAATTTAGTCTTATGTGATATAGCTAATTCATGTCCTAGAGCTATTTCTTTTTTTGGAGTGTTGCAACGTATATACTCATTGTTTGCTTCCTCTACTAAACGATGGAAAATCTTAGAGGATAATGGATGCAAGTTATCTGTTAAATCTTTATCTCAAACTAGATGGGAAAGTCGGATTGAAAGTGTTAAAGCAATAAAATTTCAAGCTCCAAATATAAGAGATGCTTTGATTCAATTAGCAGAAATTAGTGAAGATCCAAAGATAAAAAGTGAAGCTAATAGCTTAGCAACTTATGAGATTGAAAATTTTGAATTCTTATTAGCTATGAATATTTGGTATGACATATTGTTTGCTGTTAATTCAGTTAGTAAAATCTTACAATCTAAAGATATGCATATTGATATTGCCATAGATCAATTAAAGGGTCTTATTGTATATTTAGAAAATTATAGACAAAATGGTTTTATGTCTGCTTTGAATTCAACTAAAGAACTTGCTAATTAAATGACGTACAACCTATATTTTGTGAAAAACGTAAAATTCATAGAAAAAAACAATTTGATGAAAATATTGGTAATGAAACAATATTTAACGTTGAAGAATCTTTTTGTATTGAATATTTCTTATACATAGTTGATAAATCGCTTGGCTCAATTAAAAGTAGGTTTGAACAATTTAAAATGTATGAATTTTTTTTGGTTTTTTGTTTGATTTGAAAAAATTAAAAGCTTTAGATGATATTGAATTGAAAGAATATTGTCTTAATCTCGAAAATGCACTAAAACATGATGAACATTTAGATATTAATGGACTTGATTTGTTTTCAGAATTGAGAGTGCTTAGGAAAATTTTAAAAGTAGAGATTAATAGTCCAATTGAAGTGTTGAACTATATAAAGTGGTTAGATTATTTTCTAAATACTTGTATTGCTTATCGTGTACTATTGACTATACTCGTAACAGTTGCTTCCGCTGAAAGAAGTTTTTCAAAATTAAAATTACTAAAATCTTATTTAAGATCGACCATGTTACAAATCTTTATCCAGAAAGCAATCAATTTCAAACAAGTTTGTACCTTACATTGAACGATTAGGCCGATGGCAGCATATATATATATATATATATATATATATATATATGGGCTTGGTTATTACGGGGTTGCTTGCAAATATAGGATTTTGGTGGAGCTAAGTGTAAAGTAAAACTCAAAATCGTTGCTGCATGAAAGGACGGCAAGAGCCAAGACGGGGGAGAAGTTCACATGACGAGGACTTCAATCGATCTAGAGGACATGAGCTGGTATATTTCTATGCACGATGGTTCATGAGACATTTATGCAACTAAGGAGTTGGAAAGGGGTTTATGTGCAAAGCTGCACTCGATTTGTGTAGCCAGAAGTAACCAAGAATTTCTCTTGAACTATTGTTAGTATTCATCTTTAATTAAGGATAGTATAGATTATTAATTTAAATTTTGCAATTAGGATTAGGACAATTATAATATTTGATTGGGATATGAAATTCAGAGGTGGGAATGTGTTAACTCCTATTCTTGAACTTTATTGTAAAGTATATAATTAATATGCATAAAGACTAATAAGCTAAATTTAAGCCCACTTGAAGCTAAGATGTCATAGCATGCCATATGGTTAAAAAAAGTGTACATAAGCTTATACAGGCAAGGAGAATTGAAAGTTTTAGATCATAAGCATCTAAGAATTTACAGGAGAGCCATTGCTCATGCAGATTATAAATATCTGATACATCATATAAATTCAAGTATTTATACATGTCACGACTTTTAGTTATTTTTCACTGCTTTCTTCTCAGGTTATACAAGCTTTTACAGAAATTTCAGCGGCTCATCTCCTAATGATTTGTTGCTTAAACGTTATGGTCAATGATAATATTTAACTACGTGCATTGCACGTGCATCCCACCTGCTATAAATAAATACATATCCAATATTATCTAAACATTGTAGTGGCAATGGTTTAAATAAATTAGAAAAATAAACATCCGTAAATTCCCTTTACTTAGATGAATGAGTGATCCAACCACGCTCATTGGATAAAGCAGAAAAAAGAGAAATTAGAAATATAACATGGGGGGGAAATTCCGCTTAATCGTTAATTTACTCGTAATCTTAGATTGCTTCAGGAAAAACTGATTGATTTCTAATAAAGCGTAATGGTTGTTGTAAACTTGTCGACCAAGTTTTGTTATAAACTTGACGAGCAAGTTCTGTTAGGTTTCGGAATCACAGACCAATTAGGAGTAGGGCTAAAATCAAGAACCGAGGCTATAAAAGTATCATAAGTTTTCAATATTACTGCATCACGCACCTTGAAGGAAGGGAAAAAAAAGAAAAGAAAAAAAGAAAATTCTCTCGTTCTTTCAATTTCTTTGAGAGTGCCATGGATCCCATAATAAAGCCCAGATATCATTCACAGCGTAACACCCTGATGAAGCTCCAAGCCTTGCCATCGCCAAGAAACAACTCCACCAACACCGTCGATGGCGCTGAAGCTTGCATCTCTTTAGTAGTCCGCCGTGTTATTCACCTCCAGCAGCAAGGGAAGGCCGACGATGTGTGCTACTTGCCACCGGAGAACATGCGATTCTTTAGGCCCCTCACGACATTCCTCGAATCTCCTTCTCGCGAAGATTTTGCGTCGAATGTGCTTTCTCGAGTCGCCCTGCTGATCGACGCTGATACATTCGAGCAATGTAAGAAGTTTCTGTCGGACTTCGCCTCAGATGCATCGAAAGCAGCGGTAGAGAAAAAAAGCGGCCGCCTCAACTTATCGGTTAAGATTTACCTTCGGAGTGACATGAATATGGATATCAATGAAGTTTTCGGTGAAGACACGGACGAGTGGTGGTTGTCTTAGTTATTATGATAATGTTTTCTTTAGAGTCCAGTCTTATTGTATTTCTCTAATTAATCAGTTATATGTATGTTTTAAGTTTTGTAGGCCATGTTTTCTTATGATATCAGAAAATATTTTTTTGGGATAAATTTTATAATCGGATATCCTACGTTTTCATGAGATTACTCTGTTTACCTGACCTTTGTTGCTTATGATATTTGTCTCGTAAATTGACTGATATTACGGGTGGAGTTAGGGTTGAACAAGCCTGGGGGAACATTTAAAATCGAATCACTTGGAATAGATGCTGCAACGTGAAATCTTTCTTTTACCGTAAATCTTTCTTTTCCCTTGTGTATTCTTTCTTACAGATCCAGAAAACAAATAGTATCTGTCTTTATTTATAGTATTAGTCATAATTTTAAGAAGCAGTCTTTATTTATAGTATTAGTCATAACTTTATTTATAAACCTACAAACCTCTTAATTTGCCCTTGTGGAACTCAAGAGACCTTTACATTTTACCCATGACTGGTCCTATGAATTATCAATTTAGAAGAAATTGCTCTCAAAATATAAATAAATACTTATCCAATCTTGTCTTAATATGGAAGCGGCAATAATTTAAATAAGGTAGAAAATAAACATTCATATATATATATATTCCCTTCATAAACAATCATATGCATCACCCATAGAACAAGATACCCAGCAGAAGATCAGGCACACTAATAGCTTCATAAATTCAATTGTCCATAATATATCTGGCTACACTAACTGACAATTTTGATCGAACTTACTAATGAACAAATAGATAAAGCAGAATGAGTAATCGGCAAGTACAGCATGGGACCTGGATTTAATAACAATTAAGCCTTTTCTGGAAACATTAAATCATCCCATATATACTATGTATAGCAACATCGAGTCGTATCTCTATTTTATGACAAAGAAAGTAAAAAACAAAAACAACAGGGGAAGAAAACCTAAAGGAACTAGAAATCTCTATTTTATGACAAAGAAAGTAAAAAACAAAAACAACAGGGGAAGAAAACCTAAAGGAACTAGAAATAGATACATCATGGAAATTTGTTTGGAAATAAGAGGTATAGAGAGACCTTTGAAAGAGGAATTAGGGTTCAAGCTTCAATGAGCCAACTTTGGAGTCTATTGCGCTTGGAAACCATCGTAAATAAACAAGATGGCGACCACCGAAGCGTGTTAACTTCTTGCTCCCCTTATAGGCATGCAACTGTACAGTACAAAAGCTATGAATATTATGACAAGCTGATTGGGTCAGAAATTGCTTTCTTCATTGTATAACTCGTTACAACTTTAATCATTACAACAAGTTCAAAAAAGATTGGTCTATTTATAAGACTTTTACATAATAAAAATAAAAATTACAATCTCCTTCAAACAACACACAGATCCTATTTATTAGTCTCTGTTTGAGTGGGATCTTTGCATGTGCCTGGATTTATCCGTGGACCGCCTACGAATCAGATCCGCGCTGGCATGGGTCGGCTAATGCTGATCCGCGCTGACGCGGGTCAGCTGTCGCTGTCCTACGTTAGTGCGGGAGATCTGGCCTTGGCTGAACTCTTGGTGTTTTTCGATTCTTCAGGACTTATATTTTCTGTCATTTTGCATATTTGATTATCTTGTTGACTTGTATGCATCGTTAACTTGCTTCATGTGTTTGTTAGCTTCTTTACGACACTTGGAGTTGACCAACAAATGCGACGGGCACTTGGAGTTAACCTACAAGTGCGGCAGGTGCTTGGAGTTGACCGACAAGTACGATGGGTGCTTGGGGTTGACCGACAAATACGACGGGTACTTGGAGCTGACTTATGTGTGCACGGGCTAATAGGAGGTGGCCGGTGAGCGCACGAGACGCTTAATTCGCCATTCTGGTGGCCGATGAGCGTGCGGACCACTTGGAGCTGACTGATGAGTACGCGGGCCAATTGGAGGTGGTCGTGAGCGCACAGGACGCTTGATTAGCCATTCTGGTAGCCGATGAGCGTGCGGGGCACTTGGAGTCGGCTAATGATCACGCAGGCTACTTGGAGCCGACTGATGAGTACGCGGGCCACTTGGAGGTGGTCGGTGAGTGCACAGGCAGTCGGTTTGCTGATTTAGTGACCAATGGCTATTCTGGTAGCTTATTGCTACGTCATCAATGGTTCACCGATTTGCTTCATGCGCTTATCGGTGTCGGATAATCTTCTTTGATTCGGACAATGACGTTCGTCATCTTCTCTCTGTCTCGAGCTGCATACGGGAACCTATAGGTATTTTTAGATGCCTACACAAGCTAAATAGAAAATTCCGAAGCCTCCAACTAGCTTTTGACCAGGGTAATCTTTATAAAATTAGGGATATTTTGCACGAAACCCCTAAACTTTATAAGTTAGAGAAAACCCTCATGGACTTCTAAATTATGGAAAACTCCCCGAACTATGAAATCGTCATAAATAGTGCCGCGTAGTCGGCCATCAGCCGGACGACTGAGGAGGTGGTATTTTTCTCGAACCCCGCACCAACAACAGCCTGCCCTTGTATTAATTACTCTGACAAAGTCATTATTGCTCTAGTCCATAAAGTTTTTATGACTTATCAAGGTCTGTTAGCATCAAGCAGCTATTGTCGCTTGGCATTAACCACCTAGATGGCCCATCTTTGTCAACGACGATACCTGTTAGCCATTTGCCGACTCAGTTATCTAGTTGGACTCAGCCTAAGTTACCTTTTTGTCCCTCAGATCTACTATAAAAAGAGCGACACTGCATGAGGTAACCCTCCCAGGTTCTTTTATGTAACTCAGAATTAACTTTATATTTCCCCACTCAAGATCATCTACTAACTTGATCGTCGGAGAAACCATCGAAAAACCTAACATCGCCTTCTCACGAGTTCTTTCTTGTTGAGGGGCCACTTTCTTCCCCGAATATATATCTAGTTCTGAGTTGGGTTGCTGAAAAATCTATACATATAAAAACACGTGAAAGGATAGGGACTGGTTCTCCCGTGGTTCCTTCGATGATCAAGTCAGCAAGTGAACTTGAGTGAGAAAATAAAAAACTGTAAGAGTTCTTGTGTGTGTACACTATAATTTGTAGATCTCTCTTAGAAGATCAGATTTTGTGAACTTTTGGAACCTCTCCATGTTATAATAGTGCATGTATTTATAGTGGTGCTAAAAATGGTAGAACTGTCATTGTGGTTGAGCACAAGATGGCGGTGAAGAAGCATGGGCTGGCGGCTGTGTCAACACTTGCTTTGCAGGTGTCGGCTAGCGACTAGAGGAGGGATCTCCTCAGCATTAAATGAGGAGTGATCGGGGGCATGGTGATACCGACGTGGTTTGATGAGTCATGATGACTATTGGGGCTAAAGGCATGATGGTGCCTGCCAAGTATTAAATGTGATGCTAACACGTTGTTAGTGGGAGAGACTCGAGGTTAAAGTTGTCCTCTAGCTTCGCTGAAAAAGTAACACTTTTCGAGTCGACCTCATGAGGCATCAAGTAGTTGGTCTAGTGGGCGAGTGATCTTCAACAAAAAGGGCGACAAGTACCTCCTTTCGAATCGACATGAGAAAATGTCAACTCGGTGAGTTGGCTGAGTTGTCACCCTTGCCGGTCTCTGGCTTCCAACTTGATTGGGGAATTTCATGCAGACGTACACATATCCATTTCTAGTAAATGGTCACACTTAGGTGATTGAAAACACCATAACAATTAGTCCCTTTCACTTAGAATCGACTATAACCAGGTTCGAGTGAAATAAAAATTGTTTTGGACGGATGTGGGTGCTTTAAATGTGACACTTGAAAAGTCCCTTCAAATTGACGTGGCTGACATCACTTGCACATTATTTTTTACTATCGCAGCTCCACTTTTCTTGGCAGATTACGGGCTACTCAATGTGAGTAGGCTATGCCTTGATCCGTGAGATGGCGCTTCGAATTCTAAAAATTAATCTTGGCCATTGGTCGGAATATGATCCGACGGTTCAGATCCCTACAATTGTAAAGTCAACTGGCTATATATAGAACCAAAGTTAGAGAGATGGCGATTACTGCCTTTTCAAATTCCCTTCAGAGAACTTAGAATTTTTTTCCGATCATCTCTCCAATCTCTGACGATATCGGATCCTGTTGATCAGAGAGCTCTTCTGGTGGGGTTCCACTCCACGATGATGCAATCCCAGATGAGGACGCTCTCTAGGAGGTTTGACATTGTTTGTTGGAAAATTTGCAATAAGAAAATGAAAGAATTAAATTTGATTTTATTCCCTCTAACTGCTTAGAAAAAGAATGTTAACAACTCTCTCGACCTCAATTATAATTTGAATTTCTGGATTACAAAAGAGAAGAGAATTGATATGAATTCTCTCCTTTGTTTAATTATGGGTTCTTCATGGTGGTGATGGAATACCTCCCTCGAATGCTCGTGTTGAGTTTGCTCTCCGTTAACGATCCGCACAACTCGTTGGAACAGTTAACTTGCGTGGCAAGTTTGAAGAGAACTCTTAACGAGTTTATGAACTTAGGATGAGTTTAAGCTCTTTGAAAAGAGTTGTTTGAACTGAAAATTCGGTTAATAGCCAAGTGCTAAAACTCTCTGTTGCTGGCGAAAGCCTCCAGATCTCAGAATGATTCTCCAGGAACGATTTTTCTGCCAAAAAGCCGATCCTTTAGATGATTCCAAAAAATCTGATCTCTGAACCTAAGAGCCGATCCAAGATCTCGATTTTTCAGCCCTTAACTCTGTTCACGAGTTTGATTATTTATAGGGGGATAAGAGGTTATAACTTATCCCTTAATCTGCTCCTAAGTGGGCAAGATTCCCTCAGATCGTTGGAATAACGGTTCTGGAACCATTCGACTCATGTTAAATGAGTAAAAAACACCCAGTTTGGCGTTCTTGGGCCTCCACTCTACGTCTCAGAACTGAGACGTGGAGTTCGGCTTTTGCCGAAAATTAAGAACGAATGCAGGGGTCACCTATGTTCTGAAATCATGAACACGAGAATGAACTCCGCCTTTCTTTGAAGTAGTTGTTGATTTGTAACTTCTTCTATTGAAGTGTCTGCAAGGACCATTTTTTCGTAATCTTTGCCTTAGCCATTTGTGGTGTGAGAGTCGTCAGATTGTAACTCTTACGGTTTATTGTGAAGGCTATTAAATCAGAGCTTTCATCAGTCATCGTGAAGATAGTCAAATTGTAACCTTTCTTGATCTACTTGAGAATCCTCTAATAGCAGCTTTTATTTGTTGACATGAAAGTCGTCTGATTGTGACTTCCATTATCGACATGTTGATTGAAGTTTGATAGGGATCAGCTATCTGTTATTACTTTTAGACAGCCTACAGAACCCCCTCAAAAGTTTTTGAAAGTTCGCAGTTGACTAGGACGAATTTTTGGAATACTTTGGATCCCAATGTTTGTTGAATGATTGTTCACTCCGTCTAATTCGAAGACCTCACGAATCTAGTTATCGGAATGTTGCAATTATGCTTCCTTAAACCAAACAAGATAACTTTTATGCCTTGATAATAATGAACTTAGCCAAACAAGCTAAAGCCCAAGTCATCGTTGTTAAACCAAATAAGATAACTTTTGTGCCTTGATGACAATGAACTTAGTCAAACAAGCCAAAGCCCGTTGTTATTGAGCCAAACAAGGATGAATATGGAGGTGTATTCAATGTCAACAACACCAGTTAGAAGATTCTTGTAGGCATTGATGAACACCCAACGCGCAACCGCAGGAGTTAACTAATAAGAGAGCCGATGATAGTGAAGCCACCATAGAAACAACAGCTACAAATTTTTCAACGAGGTCTTCTTCAAGGAAGTTGAGCACCTTTTGACTTTGTTAATCTTGGTTGGAATGTTAAGCCAATTAGAAGGATGAGTTGCATGACAGGAGCACCTTTTGACTTTGTTAATCTTGGTTGGAATGTTAAGCCAATTAGAAGGATGAGTTGCATGACAGATTGTGCTTGATGGTTTCAGCATCATTAATTATAACCTGCCTGTAGTCATCCAAGAGGCTGCATAGTTTCTTATTATAGGCTAGTTTCTTCTCGGCGTTCATCACCTTGATGGCTAATGTTAGCTTCTCTTTATTTATTTGAAGTTATGGCATAGCCTTGGTCGTCAAAATGTTCGTTTTGTGCCGTTAAAACGCACCAGTGGACTTTGTGCTTGAGCATTAAGACGCAGGGTTAAACTCTGCATTCAGAAGTTCAACCAACTTTAACACGAATGCAGAGGTCGTGTTTGGTAGGATTCTCGCCTAGAATCTCATCCTAATTTGACAGTTCACATCTGTCTATAAATAGACCACTAGGGTCAAATCCAAAGTCATTTGACTCTTTCTCTTACTTCTCCAAAATATTTTAACGAAAGATTTTTGTTTTAAACTCCGATGAACCCTGTTCATCTTCTTCCTCAAGCGATATCAATGGTACCTAGGAAGAAAACCATCTCCCGACCCATCAAGCCCGCTGTTACCACGACTCGGAGCTCGTCGCTGACTGATGCGGCATAAACATGTACCAAAAAGGTTGCAAGTGCACAACCGTGTCAAGTTATAGTATTTAAGATATCGATCCCACGAGGAAAGTGTTTTGTAGGAGAAAATATAAAATCGGTTCTTATGTTGTGTGCGTGACAAATAGGAATGATAAGTGAATGTGATTGTGAAGAGATTGAGAGAGTGAAAGTGGGTTGTAAATAGGTGCAAAGTGTAAATGAGAGTGAGTATGAACAATAAGGTGAGAAGGAAAAATGAATAAAATCAAGAAACAAATAAAAAATTCAAGAATGAAGAACAAAATTCTAGAATAAAAAAAAATGCAAGAAATTAAAGATGGTGGATTCAATTATAGATATGGGTAATCTAAAATTGAACCCACTTCTTAGAAAAGGGTGATTCCCTAGAGGGTTCTAGCCTAAAGGCGAATCAAACAAAATAAAAATAAACAAAAAGAAAAAACTAAACCCAAGAGGGTTCTAGCCTCAAGGTGAATAGTGCAAGAAATTAAAATCTAACTACAAAATAAATTGCAAAATCTAAACTACAAAATAAAATTGCAAGAATTAAATGCAAGAAAATAAATCCACTCTATAAGCATGAAATAAATCTAAGGCAAGAGGGTTCTAGCCTATTGGCTATTTAACAAGAAAATAAAATCTAACTACAAGCATAGAAATAAATCTAAACTAATAAGCAATAAAAGAGGAAAAGAAAGAAATGCAAACCTTCAAATAATTCTCCATCTTCATCTTCATCTTCATCATCCAACAAAGAGAAGAAGAGAAAAATTTAAAGTGGTGAAAAAATTATTATTATTAATTGCAACAAAAAGTTACAATTTTGGAAGGCCTTCTCAATTAAGAGTAGCCCTCCTCTCCAAAAGGAGTTTACAAAATTTTCACACCTCTAACCCCTCACTCTCTACCCCTATTTATAGTAAACATCAGTGAATGAGAGCCATTGGATCAAACTTGAGCCCCAAGACAAGCAAAATCAGCCATTGACGCGCGCTACAGTAATCTGGCATCGATACCTGCATCGATGCAGATATCGATGCAGGCATCGATGCCCACATCGATGCCGACATCGATGCCCACTATTTCCAAATTCTGATTTCACGGATAGCTTCGTCTCGTCGAGATAGGCGATTTTCATATATTATATGTTAAATTCCGCCTTCCGGATTAGGAGATATCGTCGTTTCTTTGTGGCCAACCATTTTGAATATGATTTCTTTTCATATTGGATTTTTGATTTTCTCCGGCTTCTACAGGCTACACGACTTCATTCTGGGCTTTTGGATAATTTGGAAATTGATTTTCCAATGTGCTTCTTTGCTTCATTTCTTCATTTAATCAATGGGTTTTTGTTGAGAGATGAGAGTTTGAGATTTATTCTTCATTAACCTGCAATTAAAAGATAAAAATAATTATTAGTGGTATATTTATTCATATAAAATAGATAATGAGGGTATAAAACTGTAATAAAATCATCTTGGCCCTTCGAGGCATGGGGGATGGACATAGTCGGGCCAATTTCTCCACCATCGGCGAGAGGCCATCGCTTCATTCTCGCGATCACCGACTATTTCTCTAAATGGGCAGAAGCCATCCCCTTAAGAGAAGTCAAGACTAGCGACGTGATTAAGTTCATTAAGCACCATGTCATATACCGATACGGCGTACCCCGGCGTATCATTCACGACAACGGCACGCAATTCGTTAGCCATGCCTTCACCCGGTTCTGCGACAAACTCCGGATACAGAACCTCTCGTCCACGGCCTACAACCCTTCAGCGAATGGTTTGGCCGAAGCTTTCAACAAGACGATCATCAAGATCTTGACCAAGCTGACTTCCACTAGCAAGCGCGACTGGAATGAAAAGCTAGGCGAAAGCCTGTGGGCATATCGCACGACGGTTCGCACACCGACTGGCACTACGCCCTACTCGTTGGTATACGGCTGCGAAGCTGTATTGCCGTTAGAGATTCAGATTCCATCCCTCCGCGTCGCCTTATCAACAGGAATGACAGCCGAGGAGAATCACCGGCTTCGACTCGCAGAACTCGAAGCGCTGGACGACAGGCGACTGGAAGCTCAGCAGCACATCGAGTTTTACCAAGCTCGGATGGCCAGGAGCTTCGACAAGAAAGTCAAGCGCCGAGCCTTCAAAGAGGGAGAGCTTGTGCTCTCCGTCCGTCGACCAATGATCCTCACTTCCAAGAAGAAGGGGAAATTCCAGTCCAAATGGGAAGGACCATTCGCAGTAGAGACAGTCTACTCGAACGGCGCCTATCGCCTCGTCAAACCGAACGGCGATAAAATCATGATGCCCATCAACGGCAAGTATCTGAAGAAGTACTACCCATAGTGCTCCTTCACAAACTCCCATGAGTGCAAGAGTCTAAACTGGCCCTCAGCGCCCTCCAACTGGTACATGAGGCTAAACTGCTCCTACTTTACCCGTTCTGGCGAAAGCCTCTGACGAAATCCAATTCGCCTATCTTCTCCAATGAGATGGCGGATCCACTAAAGTCGTTCATATCACGACAAATCCATCCAATTCGCCTATCTTCTCCAGTGAGATGGCGGATCCACTAAAGTCGTTCATATCACGACAAATCCATCCAATTCGCCTATCTTCTCCAGTGAGATGGCGGATCCACTAAAGTCGTTCCAATCACGACATCCCCTGTCACGTTAACATTAAACCTCTGACAAAATCAACTTACCAATCCTCTTCTAAAGGATGGTGGGTCCTCAAGGTCGTTCCAATCACGACATTCCCTGTCACGTTAACATTAAACCTCTGACAAAATCAACTTACCAATCCTCTTCTAAAGGCTGGTGGGTCCCTAAAGTCGTTCCAATCACGACATCCCCTGTCACGTTAACATTAAACCTCTGACAAAATCAACTTACCAATCCTCTTCTAAAGGATGGTGGGTCCTCAAAGTCGTTCCAATCACGACATTCCTCGTCAAGTTAACATTAAACATCTGACAAAATCAACTTACCAATCCTCTTCTAAAGGATGGTGGGTCCCTAAAGTCGTTCCAATCACGAC
>NC_033796.1:86292482-86322419 GCF_001876935.1 Asparagus officinalis | reverse complement strand
CCAAAGGACTATTCGATGGGTTCTCAAGCAACTCGTACAATCCCCCGTGCAAGAGGAGACTGTGGTACATATCAGTACGGATCACACCTTTGCCGTCAACATGAGTCTCCCACTTTCTAGAAGAGCCTAGCGGCGATTACGACAAGCTCTCGTCCACCAGGAAGCCCGAGCCTCCATCTCTTATGATAAACCGAATTACTATTTAGGCCTAAGAAGAGCCGAACAAGGATGTAAAGTTCCCGAGACTGGCCGACTCGACTCAGTTGAGCCCCACTCTAGCAGCAGAGTCTCCTATCTGGGTAGACTCGACGACTCAGGTGAGCCCATCCATAAAGTCGGGCTTCGCTCGATTGGTCGAGTCCCCAAAATGGGCCGACTTGGCATTTCGAGCGAACCTGATATTTCAGGTGAGCCCTACTCATATAGCAGAGTCTCCCATCAAGGTCGACTCGGCAACTCAGGTAAGCCCCACTCCAGCAGTAGTGTCTCCTATCTGGGCCGTCTCGACGACTCAGGCAAGCAAAATAAGTCAGGCGAGCTTTACTCTTCAATAAGTCTTCCCATATCAGGCGAGCTGCCCAGATCAGGTGAGCTCCATGATCCAGGCGAATCACACCCTCAAGCAGGCAAGTCTCACACGTCAGGAGAACTTCACCCTGTCGACGGAAGCCACGACTCAGGCGAACCCCAGCAGACAGTTTGATCTTGCTAGCAGTCGACTCGAGCTCGCCAGCAGTCGGCTCGAGCTCGCCCACATTCTAGATCTCGCTTGTCTCGATGAGGTCGGCTGGATTTGATGCTGAGGGAATTTTATGGTCGGCTGGATTCGATGCTGAGGGAATTTCCCAAGTGTCCTCACGTCGGCTCCTTTGAGCCTCCTTCACCTAATTTCACATCTGGTCCTTCCGAAGCTAGGGGTTGCCACCACTAAACCGTGAGAGATCTTAGGGATCATCTAACTCGCAAACGTACAATTCACGAGGCAAACCCTTAGTGCCATTGCGAGAGGCTTATCCAGGTGGTACTTGCTGATTGCCAATGTTCCGGTACACCAAAGTTATTGGGGTTTGAGAGACTCTCTCAGCAACCAAGATCCCTACGCTGAAGATGCAATCGTCAGAACAGGCAAGTTACCAATGACCCGGAGATTTTGAACGTCATAGTCAATATGGCAGAGAAAGGTAAATCCTAGTATTTAGATTCCCCAGATCTTGAATATGCCCTAATTCAGATGGCCCCCTATTGAAGAGGAGGGTGTATACCAACGCACTCACCTTCAAACAGGAGCAGCTATCCCATTCAATTATGCCCGTTAGTTGCCCATATATGACAACTAGGATGAGGTGTGCTCAGCAGCAATGACATCTCAGACCTCAAGCTCGGCCTACGGCAAGCATGCAAAGGTGCACATGGTGGAATCCTCTGAAGACTTGGCCAAAAAGGTTAAGGAACAATAGGCAACCATCAGCTCTCTAAAGGAGATAATGGAGCAACTTCTCAGCGAGAAGAAGAAGAAGAAGAGGAATTCGCGAAATCGACGAAAACCCTCAAGGAACAAAGAGCGAGAGCTCACTCCTCCTCACACAACTAAGGAAGAAGATAATCACGAGCCACACTCAGATTATTCTAACAAATCCTTAGGAAGACACTCTTATTCGCGCAGCACTCCCTGAGACAAAAGGTTTGACGAGTTCTAGAGTCAGCTTAACGCCCTGAAACTCCAAAAGAGCATGAACAAGCTGGGGGTGGTGAGACCATATCCACCTAAATGGGACACGATCTCCTACCCGATAAAGTTCAAACCGATAGGCCTAGTCCCGTTTGATGGCAAGGGATCTCACTCCTAACATTCTATTACTTCCTATCTCAGACGGGAATCCTCATGGGGAACGACAACATTCTCACCCGACTACTCATCGGCGCCCTAAAAGGGGTAGCCTTTGAATGGTTTCATAAGCTAGAACTAGGCTTCATTAATTCATGGGCCTATGTGGAGAGGCTTTTCTTAGCCCATTTCTTCGACGATGATATGGAAGTATCGATGGCCACCGTGCTCGCTGACAAATAAAAGAAGACGGAGTTGGTCAACGATTTCATGAAAAGATTCAGGAATCGGTCACTTTAAAACCAAGACCAGGTTTCTCAAAGAACTTGGTTGAGATGTGTCGCAACATCCTCTCAATCGACATTCTGTCCAGAGTCGACGTACTGGAAACCCGAACCTGGAAAGAACATGCTCACCAGGGCGAGCAAGTTGAAAACTGTAGGCGTATAAAATTACCTATAGGTCCCTTAGCATGGTTCAGCATGATGGTTCGACAAATCGGCGGAAATACTACCAAATAAAGACCCGGGCTATCAAATCAAAGTCCGGACGAATCAAACGAAGAACTGAAAGACGGAAAACACCGGAAAACGGCAAAACGGAACACACCCGGGGACTCGGCCTAAACCGAGCCAACCCGGGGTGGCTCGGCCCAAGCCGAGCCACCCCAGGGTGGCTCGGTGGCCGAGCCACCCCAGGGTGGCTCGGCAGCCGAGCCACTCAGTGGTTGGCTCCGCATGAGCGCGAGCCACCCGCCGAGCCACCCTCAGGTGGCCCGACTCCCCCCCCCTCTCTCTCTTGTGCACAGAGGCACAGTTCAGAGAGGCTATAAATAGGGGGGGTGGTTGTTCATTTGAGGGACTTCTTCTGAAACTTTTGAGAGAGCCGAAACTCTGCCGGATTGTCACCTCAACTCGGAGATCTGAAGGCTTGAAGACTTGGAGACCCGGATTTGATTCTTAGCGAGCACCCGCACCGAAAAAGGCAGGAGTTCGAGAGAGTCTAATCCTCAGATCTACGTCGTTACACTCCGGATCTAAGCTTGGTTCTTAGATCCCGAGATTCGAGCGGTCGTTTCCTTGGTGAAACGATCCCTCCCGGCTATTATCTCCTTGGTGGGATAATACCCGTAATACGTCGTAGATCTGCTTGGATCCAGATCACGCGGTGGTCCACGGTAAGCAACCCCGGCGCAGGCAAACAACCCACAGAAGCAAGAGACCGAATAACAGGATCTTGTGATTTGTTCGGTAAAAGAGAGAAGTTGTAATTTTGATTTCTTTGTTTTATTTTGATTTTCATTGTAAGCCGGATCTTATAAAAAGACCGGATCTCTTTGTAACACATAAAGTTGTTAACTGAGTGCAATGACATCGATAATGAAGAAAACACCAACTTTTCCCGCGAACAGACGAGGGGGACGGAGAAGTTATCAGAACCCCCAATCCTAGGGTGGGTCTGCCGTACACATACTTGATGGCGTGGTTCGTATACCACTGCGAATGTTTGATGAGTGCCCCGGCGGCGCTTCAGGGCGACAAGTTTGTCCCCTTCGTCCAGCGTTTGGAGAGGTGCTCCTGGAAGTGCAAGGACATCCCCGATACGAGGAAGACGCTCTCCCACTTCGGGCACTATAATTTTCGTCGATCTTTTCCTTACTTCAGCGGGGGTGGATATGGAGAATCTCTCAGGGATGCGCCGACGGCGGATCACCACACAATCCTTTCCCGTGGTGCCTTTCGCTGGTTGGTGGACATTCGACCAGGGTATCACGTTCTGAGAACAGGCTCCACATGCTATCTCGAGCCATACATCCCTTGCAGGTTTGCCCGCCAGTTTGGGTATGATCAATTGTATGTGGGCAACGCCAACCCTCGCCTACACTTCGAAGGAGGACTGGTTGACGGCGCTCGGGGGTGGTTCTGGACCCATGCTGGAGGTACTCAAGCTCGTTTTGAGTTGCCTGCGAAGGACCGCGATTTACACCACACGCTCTTGTACTGTCGGTGGTATCGGGGTGCTAGTGCTGACCCTGCCAACTTCTGGTTCCAAAGCTCATGTCTGGCGGAACGCGATCGTCCCATCAGGGGCTCTCTCCGTTCTTCAAAGAGAAGGGGCCACCAAACCGCTAGGGAGTTGTTCTCGGAGGATCCAGTGGAGGACTGTGAGAGCTTCGATGCTGGTGGCGAACCTGAGGTTCCCGATGTTCAAGCTCCGGTTCAGAGTCCGACAATCGGACAAATGGGGGCACCTTTGCTATCCCCGAGTAGCTCGCTTCTCTCGAAGCGTCAGCGGGAGGCAGTGGCTGAGAGTTCCCGAGCGGGAGCGGCTAAGAAGGTCCGTCGTGATGTGATGGCGGAAACCGTCCGAGCGGCGGAAGGTCAGGATGATGTTCCCCAGGTGGGTATCCCCGGAGCGGCGACGTCTGGAGTCGTATTGCCCGTCTCTTCTGCTGCATCGGGGGCGGCTCCGGCGACTATGAGAGACGCTCCTCCGCGATCTGGCGAGAGGTTACCGACGGGAGCTCCAGCGGCTTCTGTGTCCGCATCAGGAGGTAATTTTTCTTTTGCAATAGCGTCTTTGATCGCAACGATGATCTCATACCTTTTGCCATTGGTATTGGACCTATGCAGGTGCGATTGGTTAGCGAGGCGATTCCTCAAAGTGGAAGCAGAGGCAAGGAACTCGTTACGGGGCGGTGCATCTAGCCCCAGTACTCCAGGATGCAGTCCAACAATGTGATTCCTGCTCGAACCAGGAACTGCCTGATGAGTAATGTAGCCGCAGTGAACGCTCTCATGCTCCTCTGTCAAGCGCCACGACATCTCCCGTTTCACAGCCTGACGCCTGAGTTCAGTCAAGGAACGGTGCCGAGGAATCTTCGGTAAATAGAAGAAGCCATTGCCAGTCTTATGAAGCCACTGCTCGGCGTCAATAAATGCTGCATCGGGATCTCTGACAGAATCGCCAAACAAGAAATCAGTCTTCCTGAGAGACTGAACAGAACTAGCATCCTTCACGAGGGGCGCATCTGTAATCAGCTGACGAAGGGCTTGATGTCCACCTTCCTTCACCACTTGGGCAACCTCTGTCGACGTGCCCGGAACAAACTGGGAAGCAAGTGGAATCGGCGAAAAATCATCAGACGTCGAATAATATTCGTCACGACGTCCATTCACCGCATGCGATGAAAAGGCTCCGGAAGGATACTCCACTGAAAACAAGCAATTAAGTGTTTGTTAATTTCAGTTATAAAAGGAAATTGAACTCATCTTACAAATCGGTAAGATAGAGTCATTACCTTATAAAGGGTGAGACGATTTGGCCACATTGTGCATTTATAAGATAAGGCATATCGACAATATATCCCTGCCTTATAAAACACAATGCAGCGTCAAAACGCCCCCCTTTATTTTGAGATATGGTTTTGACCAAGCAAAACCTATCTTTAAAGCGTCGATCCTCACCAAGGAGAATCAAGGCTCTTCCCGATTGCCTCACCAAGGAGAACAACGTGAGTTAAAAGGACCAATTTGCAAATTTTCAGAAAAAAGAGGGTTAATTTGTAAAATTTCGAATATGCAAAAAGTAGCTCACCAGCATATGAAGGAAGCACGCCGTCAGCCGATGCAGCAGGGGAACGACCTCTCGAGACTCGCGACATAATGACCTACAAAATAAATCAAGAGGTCAGATCTAGAAAAAATCCTCTTTTTATTACAATTATGGAAGATATACCTGAGGGAAAGCTCGAAGATCCAATAAAAATTAGATCTTGAAAAGTGCTCGAACCACGCGCTCGAGGGGCCTGAGAGAAATTCTAAAAATGGAAGTTTCGAGGGATTTCTCAGTCAAAGATCAAAAGGAAGACTAGATCTAAGATGAATATCAGGTTTTGAGGGAGAACGGATGCTCGAGGGAAGAGAAATTCAAAAAAGAGGAGAGAGAGGTGGCCGGCCCTAGGTGAGGGAAAAGAAAAGAAAAAAGACCCCTTTTGTAGGGTGAACCGGCCTTGAACCAAACCGGCCTTGAACCGGACCGGACCGGTTTTGAACCAGGAATCTAAATTGAAGCTGAACCGATCGTCGAAACGACTTCAAATCGACCGAAGGCTCAGTCCTTGGTTTATTCTTGCCTATCCCACATGTTCGGAAGGATCAGAAAATTTTTTGAGCCGAATTACTGCCTTTTTGGCTCATTATCAAGCCGGTTCAACTCATTTGGACACAGAAAATACTCTAATAAGGTATATGAGTATAAACTGTTCCCTAATTTTGGTTGAGAAGTTTCTGGAGAGTATTTTTCTAAAAATATTCTTAAGGATAACTCAACAACACTACGCCGGACAACGCGTTGCAGATAAAGACTCGACGCCAACAATCGATGGTCAGCTAAAGATTAGAAAGTCAGGAATCGACTTCAAGTTTAAAAATTCCGACAACGGTCAGACAATAAATGCAGCACCGAAACTCTTTCAGACATTCGACAAAGCACCGAATAGCCTGGAAGATTGAAGGAATCAAGAACGGAAGTCATTCCAAAGTCCCATTACGCCGACTGAAGGTTGGGACAATCATATCCAAAGTATTCCAGACTCTTCTATAAAAGAACGAGACTGAAATACTTTGGAGGGGGTATCTGTAGGCATATAAAATTACTTATAGGTCCCTTAGCACAGCTCGGCACAAACCGACGAACCAACGAGGCGACGAATCGCACGCAAGCAACGGAATAAATCCATTCGCGTTCGGAATCAAGCCAAATGTTAAAGAGTCAATGAGTGATCCAACCAAAGACAAACTCGGACGAATCACGATCGAATCAAGATCAGTTTCGGACTCGAACTCAGAAGCGGATTTACTGCCAAATCAGAAGCGACAGGAGCTCGCGATTTGTTCACAAGGAGAAAGTTGTAATTTTTATTTCTTTTCTTTGATTTCGTTGTAACCGGATCTAAAAAAGACCGGATCTTTTGTAACCACAAAAAGTTGTTATTTTGAGATCACAATGACATCAATGAAGAAAACGATTTTCCCCGCGAACAGTCCCCTTGCTGGTCATGTTGGTGGTGACCCTCGGAAATTCTCCGTCTTCAATCATCCTTCTTCTTCGTTGAAAACGCCTAGGCCTGGGTTTTGGCGTCTCCGCACTGAGTCTTTCAAAAACTGAAACTCTTTCGGGGACCGCCTTGATGCAGTTGCATTCAGACAATACCGCCCGAATGAGTTTGGAACAGGGGCATTGAATTTCCTGTTCTCGGGGACTCCTCTTCCTGGTTCTATTCGTACCCCCAGCATGATAGTACAACTCGTCATTTTGACAGTCGGAGTAACCTATCGTGTGCGGGCACGACTTCTCAGGTATAACACTATCACTATCAGATGATAATGTTTCCATCTGAGGTTGGATTGCCTTCTTTGGACTTTCAAAAATTACACGCCTCGAAACGTGCCTTTGTGGGCGCGAGCCTTCAGTGTGCTCTTGGACTTCGATGCGCAAATTGGTGCGCGCAGTTGCCTTGAGCTCTTTGTCATACTGGAGGTGACGGCGACCCCCAACGTGTTGAGTCGTTCTGGGCTTCTTCATTGGGCCCAAACGCTCGTGAACTGGAACTTTGCCTCTCTCGTCGGGAACTGGACCGAGGCGCTCCAAAACTGGCTTCCTCCTTCGGGATGATTCTGCATGATCTCCCGGAGAAGCTATTGGAATTAACGGCGACTTTGATTGCTGCGATGGTTGCTTTTTGGCCGGAGTCGCCACTTCAGACTTCGGCTTCCAGACTTGGCGGGTTGGTGGTGGCTTCTTCGTCACCTCCTTTTGCAGTCTTCTACGGGCTTCCTGGACTTTAGCCTGTGCATGTGCTGACATCGCGCGGCGCTTGCGGATACGCTCCTCAAGCGTCGAACGGTTCCTTTTGACGCGGTCCCATTCGTTCTTTGGCGGCTTGGAGGAGTCGCCGTTCATTGGTGGTTGAGGCTGTTTGCCTCTTCTGTTCTTCAGATCCGCGTTGTAGCGGAATCCGTCTGTAGACTCCATCGCCTTGGCGAGTTTTCGCGCAAGGCGTTGACGACGCCTCTGGCGGGCTCTCTTTGAGAGAGTCACAACGCCCTCAACAGTGGAGTCGTTGGCGGGAGTTGGGTTGACCTGGTTGGAGGTCGGCAGAACTTCACCCGACGCAACTTTGGCGTCAGCTGGGGTAAGAGCTTCGTTGGCTTTCCGAGCTTCTTCGAACCAACGAACTTTTCTCCTGGAGGAGAACTTCTTGGACTTGCGGGGGGAGGTAGATCCGGACGAGGACACGTACTCCTCGAACTTGGCTTGGTCGAACTCATACTCGACCTCCTCCACGACCAGAACGAGGTAAAGCTCCAGTCCAAGAACGCTTGGGACCAATGAAGAAGTCCCAAACAATATCACATGCTGGAGGTCGCCGCAACCCGCAGCACTTGGAGAAAATTGCGGCGCCCAAGCGCACAACTTTGCGCATAGAAGTACAGGAGCCTGCTGGAGATTCACGCTCACAAAGACGCGTTTCAAGGCGTGCGACTCTGGACGGTCCGAAGAAGATAAACCATCCTCAGAAGAAAACGTTGTCGTCTGATGACGACGACGTTATACCTGGGAGAATGTGCCAACACACGATGGGTTGCTCCAACCGTCAAACGGACGAGCTGTACTATCGTGCAGGGGGTACGAATAAAACCAGAAAGAGGAGCCCTCAAAGATTAGAAGCGCAATGTCCTTGCTCGAAGCTTATTCGGGCAGTACTCTCAGAATGCAACTGTGTCAAGACAGTCCCTGACAGGGTTTCAGTATTCGAGAGACTTAGTGTCGAAACGCCAAAACCAAGGCATAGGCGTTTCCAACGAAGAAGAATAGCGGTCAAAGACGGTGAACATCCGAGAGTCACCGCCAACATGACCAACAGAGGGACGTCGATACGAGATGATCTCGAAACAATACTGAAAGCATCCCGACCTAGAACCCGTCTGCAGTCCGGAGCCATTGAACGAGCAACCTATGGTAGGGTTCGGACAAGACACCCTTCAGAAGATGAAGAATCCGATGCCGGTTCCGCGGTGGCGTCAGATAATACTGTATCCAGTGAGGGACAACCCCGCGAGGCCCTGATGATAAGCGCGGAACAGATGGCCAAGATGCTTGAAGACGCTTTGGCTAAACAGAAAGAAAGTTTCAAATTTGAAATGGATATGGCCATGCAGCGGATGAGAGAAATGCATGACCAACAGATCCAAGCATTGGCGAACCAACAAGGCGAGCAGAATCATCGTAACCCGATTAATCTGGAAGATGAGGATGCGAATGCTCGTAATACCAATGATCCTCCCGTCAACGCAGGGGGTGGTAATGAGAATGCTGGCGAAGAAACCAGCGAAAACCTGAAGATCAAAAATCTCGAGAGCAAAATCAATACGTTGATTTCCGGGTGGCTCGGCCACCGAGCCACCTAGAGGTGGCTCTGTTTTGGCCGAGTCCTCCAAATGTTGGTTTTTTTTGTTTTCCGGTTTATCCGAAAACCGAGTCCTCCAAATGTTGGTTTTTTTTTTGTTTTCCGGTTTATCCGAAAACCGAGTCCTCCAAATGTTGGTTTTTTTTGTTTTCCGGTTTATCCGAACTCTAATTTGTTGATCTGAACTCTGATTTGTTGATCTGAATCCTGATTTGGCAGTAAACCCGCTTCGGTGTTTGAGTTCGAATCCGTTCTATGGTTGGATGACTCGTTGACTCACCGAACCGTTAGCTTGATTCCACATGCGAGTGGATGTATTCTATTGTTTGCGTGCGGTTCGTTAGCCTCGTCGCCTCGTTGATCCGCTTCGTCGCGTGTCATTTGGCTTTGGTATTATGGACTAACGATCGTGTTTGGATATGTCTTCCAATGGTTCGTTGGTTTGTCGAATCACCATGCTGAGCTATGCTAAGAGACCCATAGGCAGTTTTATACGCCTACACTCTATTAATTTGGCAAGTGACAAATTTTTTTTTGAAGAAAAAGGAAGGAAAAATGACAAAAAATGCAACTAAAAAGGTAAAATAAAGAGGAAAAAAACTAATTCCCACCCCCACACCTAAATTTTACATTATCCTCAATAAAAAGGTAAAATAAAGAGGAAAAAAACTAATTCCCACCCCCACACCTAAATTTTACATTATCCTCAATGAAAACTCTATGACGCACAAAGTAAAGTAGATAAGAAATAAAGTACTTACATTTGGCCGGCTGACCTAAGAAAATTTGCAATTACCTTTGGTCTGAGGAGGATGAAATCAAAATTTTATTCCTTTTTTTCAAAAAAAATTCTTTTCTTTTCTTTTTTTTTTTTACAACCGAACAAGAAACTCTCAAATGAGAGAAGAATAAATTCTTTTTATTATTATGAAATAAAATAAAATAAACAATATAGAATGAAAGGTTCAACATGACGAGCTTATATTCTACATCGAATCCTACCTTACAGTTGAAAATTCTCCCCCGGATTTTAAATAAATTCAAAATGATATAATTAATGATGTACTGAAATTCTAAGCATTCCGGGGTGTTCAATGATTTTTTCAGCAATGTAAGGTAGGTGTTATTGGTGTCATGCATTTTGAATTTCTTATTGAACTTGACTTTTATTTGTGAAGTTTTGTTTTCTAACAACCAATTCTTTTTTAACAACTTCCTCAACCCCAAGATTCATGGTTGAGGTATGAAAATGTGGTTGTTTACTTTCTAAAAATCTAAGTTCATTAAGAAAGAGTTCTTCAAAATTCAGTTCAAAGCAGCAAATGTTTAGTACAGTTTTCTTATTTTGACAAACCTGATCTACTTCTTCTAAAATTTTTAGCTCCTCACCAAAAATTTCCTCAAAATTAAAATCAGGCTCATCTTTTTCTTTTTTTGGTATTGTCTGATAACATATATCTCGAAGAACTGGTAGATTAGGATAGGCCATGCCTTTGATTGGTTCAAAGCGAATTAATCGATGTGCATTATACCTAAACCATACTCACATACACCAAAACAACTTCCTTTTTTATAAATTTGTTTAAGGGGAAAAATTAGGTTTTTTTAGATTATGAGAAGAAATAAAGGAAAATTCTAACTAAAATAAATCAAAAGCAATCACTTTTACCACTCTAACTCTAGGGCTAAGCCTAACTCAACTAGACGAGCTCCTAACCAAAAACTCCTAAAGTGAAAAGATTAAAATTTTACCCGGGTAGATAGCCATGTAAGGATAGTACTTGAGGGAGATCAAAGATTAATTAAGTACCTCATTCCTTGCGGAGCGCTTTACGCAACCCCTAAATCTTACCTTAGACACTAACTAATTCAAGAAACCTTGAACCGGTTCACTTAGGGATTTATTGTTCCTTAATGAGCTCAAGTCCTTAGGGTCAATGTCTAATGAGTTGTAAAGAGGCTTGAGTTTGTGAAGTGAGGAATTAGTGATCGGTCTAAGAAAAGGGTAATGAAATCCCTCACCTTATCTTGATTAGGGGGTTTTGCCCTTAAGAATATTTTTAAGTGTGTGCTAAATCAAGATGCTCAAATCACTTTGGTGAATTCCTACTATTATATGCAATGCAACCCTAGAAATTAAAAGCGACTAAAAAGGATAGTAAAAATAAATCTTTTATTATTACGGTTACCAATCAAACAATTGTGATAATGGGGAATATCATTTGAATTTATTATCTTGTTAGTAATTATTCAAGTGGGAGGTGAATTTTATTATGGTTGATGAAAATATTTTTTTTAAAGTCCTACTTGTCTATAATTGAGAAGACTAACTAGTGGGTGGAATTGAAAATACTAGATAGAAGACTTACCTCAAGCAAATCTTCAAGTTATTGATCTCCAATCCAAGATTTTTAAGCTCCAAGCAGTTCCTCCATAAGTTAACACACAAGTTAAAGAACCAAAATAATTAAAATCCTACTTAAGCACCTTCCCTGGCAACGACGCCAAAAACTTGATGCGGCATAAACATATACCAAAAATTACAAGTGCACAACTAATCAACTTATAGTATAAAAAGTTATCGATCCCACGAGGAAGGTGTTTGTAGGAGAAAATTAGAGTTAGTTCTTATGTTGTATGCGCGACAATTAGGAGTGATGAAAATTATGATTGTGGAGAGATATAAGGAGTATTGTGAATATGTGCAAAAGTTAATAAATAAGATTTTAGATGATAGAAATAAAGAGTGGATGTAATAAAAGAATAAATGAAATCATAAGGAAAGAAAAATAAATGAAATAAAAATCACAAACAAATAAGAGAAAATAAAAAACTAAGAAAAAATCAAGAAAGAAAAGATAGAGGATTCAATTAAAGATATGAGAAATCTAGAATTGAATTCCACTAGCTAATTTTAATTACAAAATATGAACTATTCTCTTTTTATCATATTTTACTTTAGATTTATTCAGCATAGACTATCAAACAATTTAAGAAAAGTATAACCTATCAAATTATCATCTAAGCAAAATGAAAATACATGACAAGAGCAACAATTAGATAATAATTCTATAATTCATAAGCATAACCTATCAAACCACTCAAGATAAGTATAGATTATCAAATTCTTCTTCTACCAATTAGTTCTCTAGTTGATTATCATATACATGATTATTTTAAGCATAAGAGAATAATTCATATAATATAAAGGAAATAAAGCTAATTTCATGCATTTCTAAGATTCCTACAAGAATTAGTTCCACATTTTAAGAAATAAAAATAAGGAATGGAATGAAAAGAATAATAACTAATTACAAAGAAAAGAAATAAGAACAAGGAAATTTACACTATGAACAAGAAATAAATCTAACTAAATTACAAAAGAAATAAAAATACAAGAAAATAAATCTACTCTACAAATTAAAAATGCAAAATAAAATAAAGACAAGAAAATAAATCTACTCAACAAGACATGAATGTAAATCTAAACTAATAAGCAATAAGAAAGAAATTACTAAAAAGAAATAAAAAAATAAAAGAGAAAAATAAAATAAAAGCAAACCTTCAAATTGATCTTCATCTCCATAATCATCATCAAACAAAGAGAAGAAACTTTAAAGTGGTAAAAAAATTCTTTTATTGGTTGCAACAAAAAGTTATAATTTTTTGAAAGGTCTTCTCAATTAAGAGTAACCCTCCTCTCTAAATAGAGTTACAAAATTTTTCACACCCACAACCCCTCACTCTCTACCCCTATTTATAGTAAACATCAGTGAATGAGAGCCATTGGATCAAACTTGAGCCCCAAGACTAGCAAAATCAGCCATTGACTCGCGCTACAGTAAACTGGCATCGATGTCAGCATCGATGCTGGTATCGATGCCAGCATCGATGCCCCATCGACGCCCCCATTGATACCCATTGTGTCCAAATTCTAACTTCACATATAGCTCCATCTCGTCGAGATAGACGATTTTCACATATTATATGTTAAATTCCGCCTTCCAGATTGGGAGATATCGTCGTTTCTTTGTGGCCACCCATTTTGAATATGATTTCTTTTCATATTAAATTTTTGATTTTCTCCGGCTTCTACAGGCTACTCGGCTTGATTCTAGGCTTTAATAAAATATTACAAAATGAGGATCCCATTATAAAATATTACAAAGATTCTAGGCTTCAATATCTATTACTTCCAGGCACAAACTTGATACATTGCGGGGAATGATCCCATTTTGACTCGACTGTTTATTAGTACCCTCAAAGGGGTCGCTTTTGAATGGTTCCGCAGATTGGATCCTGGGTCCATCAATTGCTGAAAGGATATGTAAAGGTTCTTCATGGCCAGATTCTTTAACGATGACACAAAAGTATCTATGGCTATCCTGCTGGCCAAAAATCAGAAGAAGGCAGAGTCTGACAGTGACTTTGTCAAGAGATTCAGGAACCGATCACTGCATTCTCGCAATTAGGTTTTAGAGGATACTCTCATCGAGATGTACCGGGATAATCTATCTATCAATATACTATCCAAAATGGGTGCTATCGAAGCTCATTCATGGAAAGACTTGATCTGGCAAGGAGAGCAAGTCAAGAGCATGCTCAAGAGAATAGATGCTGAAGAGCCTCGTGAGTCTCGTTCTAGAAGAGGGGGTAACCAAGGTAACTTCACCCCTTAGAACCATTCAAAAGGGAAGGATACTCTCACAGTGGAAACCGCTTCCTCTCCTAAACCCTCATCGAAGCAGAAGGGTAATTCTTCGGATATTACTTTCAGAAGCAGTACAACTTCAAAGATGAATAAGTCATCCTAATCCTCAAGTCCTTGATCAAGATGAAGAAAATTAAACTCCCAGAATCAAGGTGGCCTGAGGAGGTGCCAAGGACAGATGATCCCAATTACTGCATGTATCAAAGGATGGTGCATCACCCGACAAAGACATGTTATATCCTGAAAGATAAAATCCAGGTTTTGTTGGATGCAGATGTTATGACCCTTCAATAGAAGCAAAAGAAGGTGTCCGCCAACATGGTCTCCTTGTGGTTCATAGGCTTTCCAGAGTTCCAGGTTCAGAATGGTGTGAAGCTGATCCCACAAGCCGAAACTAGGGTCGTGAATCTTGATCCTCATCAACAGAAGGAGAAGGGTATGATTTCCTATACTACTCCGAAAGGCAAGGTCATGTGAGTCCATCTTGATCTATTGGCAGATGAGCAGTGGTCATCGATGAGTTCGAAGAAGTCCAAATCCAAGCAGAAATCCTACAATGCTATTTCTGCCATTCCAGATGAGGGGGTTGAAACTACTTCCCTCAGTAGTTCCGGTGGTGAACAACCAGCATTCACCACACAACTTGTCCAGACATCAGGAACCCGTGGTAGGAAGGAGTGCTTGAAGAAGTATCCTGAAGCGGTTGACATCCCGCCAAAGCCAACGGGAGAAGCAGCGAAGAAGGTGCAATCACCCGCCAATGATCTGAAAGTAAAGGAGCTCCGTTACAATAAAGCGCTCCAGAAGGAGACTCCTGAAAGCTCGAAGAGCCCCTTTCGATTCGATGTGTTGGCCCAGCTAGCCAACATCCCTGCAAGGATCATGCTATTCGAACTGCTGCATTTATCCCGATCAACCAGGAAAGCTCTGCGTGAAGCACTAGCAGACAATGAGGCGTTCCTTGCTCACATTCTACCAAGTCGAATAGAGGAAATACTGAAAGCATGCCCTCAGTGACATCAAGTCTTTCGAGGACGGATGCCCCATATCACGTTCTCTCTAGAAGATATGTTTATGAAAAACCCGAAGCATAATAGTCCTTTATACTTCACGAGATATATTGGCTCTGTTCGGGTAGACCAAATCGAGGTTGACCCTGGTTCCACCCTGAGCATCATATCGTTGAGGCTCATCAATAATCTTGGGATCCTGCTTCACCACCTGTCAGTAACGGAGACTACCATCGATGGATTTAACACCTCCAATACATGTCCTCTTAGCAAGATCAAGCTCAAATGCCAAATAGGGTACTTGAAGACGGATGTCACCTGCTATGTCATTGACGTAGAAACATCTTACAATTTGCTATTGTGTCGACCATGGATCCATAACAACATGATTGTCCCATCCACTCGACATCAGTGCATGAAGTACGTGGATGAGAGTGGTGAGGTTATGGATGGGACAATCATGTTGATATTGGATAGAATCAGTAAAATAATTCTCCACTCCCTTGAACTGTTGCTGGCATCGATGCCTACATCGATGCCAGTTTACTGTAGCGCGAGTCAATGGCTGATTTTGCTTGTCTTGGGGCTCAAGTTTGATCCAATGGCTCTCATTCACTGATGTTTACTATAAATAGGGGTAGAGAGTGAGGGGTTGTGGGTGTGAAAAATTTTGTAACTCCATTTAGAGAGGAGGGTTACACTTAATTGAGAAGACCTTTCAAAAAATTATAACTTTTTGTTGCAACCAATAAAAGAATTTTTTTTACCACTTTAAAGTTTCTTCTCTTTGTTTGATGATGATTATGGAGATGGAGATCAATTTGAAGGTTTGCTTTTATTTTATTTTTCTCTTTTTTTAATTTCTTTTTAGTAATTTCTTTCTTATTGCTTATTAGTTTAGATTTACATTCATGTCTTGTAGAGTAGATTTATTTTCTTGTTTTTATTTTATTTTGCACTTTTAATTTGTAGAGTAGATTTATTTTCTTGTATTTTCATTTCTTTTGCAATTTAGTTAGATTTATTTCTTGTTCATAGTGTAAATTTCCTTGTTCTTATTTCTTTTCTTTGTAATTAGTTCTTATTCTTTTCATTTCATTCCTTATTTTTATTTCTTAAAATGTGGAACTAATTCTTGTAGGAATCTTAGAAATGCATGAACTTAGCTTTATTTCCTTTATATTGTATGAATTATTCTCTTATGCTAAAAATAATCATGTATATGATAATCAACTAGAGAACTAATTGGTAGAAGAAGAATTTGATAATCTATACATATCTTGAGTGGTTTGATAGGTTATGCTTATGAATTATAGAATTATTATCTAGTTGTTGTTCTTGTCATGTATTTTGATTTTGCTTAGATGATAATTTGATAGGTTATGCTTTCCTTAAATGGTTTGATAGTCTATGCTTAATAAATTAGATGATAATTTGATAGGTTATGCTTTCCTTAAATGGTTTGATAGTCTATGCTTAATAAATCTAAAGTAAAATATGATAAAAAGAGAATAGTTTTCCTTAAATGGTTTGATAGTCTATGCTTAATAAATCTAAAGTAAAATATGATAAAAAGAGAATAGTTCGTATTTTGTAATTAAAATTAGCTAGTGAAATTCAATTCTAGATTTCTCATATCTTTAATTGAATCCTCTATCTTTTCTTTCTTGATTTTTTCTTAGTTTTTTATTTTCTCTTATTTGTTTGTGATTTTTATTTCATTTATTTTTCTTTCCTTATGATTTCATTTATTCTTTTATCACATCCACTCTTTATTTCTATCATCTAAAATCTCATTTATTAACTTTTGCACATATTCACAACACTCCTTATATCTCTCCACAATCATAATTTTCATCACTCCTAATTGTCGTGCATACAACATAAGAACTAACTCTAATTTTCTCCTACAAACACCTTCCTCGTGGGATCGATAACTTTTTATACTATAACTTGATTAGTTGTGCACTTGTAATTTTTGGTATATGTTTATGCCGCATCAAGTTTTTGGCGTCGTTGCCGGGGAAGGTGCTTAAGTAGGATTTTAATTATTTTGGTTCTTTAACTGGTGTGTTAACTTGTGGAGGAACTGCTTGGAGCTTGAAAATCTTGGATTGGAGATCAATAACTTGAAGATTTGCTTGAGGTAAGTCTTCTATCTAGTATTTTCAATTCCACCCACTAGTTAGTCTTCTCAATTATAGACAAGTAGGACTTTTAAAAAAAATATTTTCGTCAACCATAATAAAATTCACCTCCCACTTGAATAATTACTAACAAGATAATAAATTCAAACGATATTCCCCATTATCACAATTGTTTGATTGGTAACCCTAATAATAAAAGATTTATTTTTACTATTCTTTTTAGTCACTTTTAATTTCTAGGGTTGCATTGCATATAATAGTAGGAATTCACCAAAGTGATTTGAACATCTTGATTTAGCACACACTTAAAAATATTCTTAAGGGCAAAACCCCCTAATTAAGATAAGGTGAGGGATTTCATCACCATTTTCTTAGACCGATCACTAATTCCTCACTTCACAAACTCAAGCCTCTTTACAATTCATTAGACATTGACCCCTAAGGACTTGAGCTCATTAAGGAACAAGAAATCCCTAAGTGAACCGGTTCAAGTTTTCTTGAATTAGTTAGTGTCTAAGACAAGGTTTAGGGGTTGCGTAAAGCGCTCCGCAAGGAACGAGGTACTTAATTAATCTTTGATCTCCCTCAAGTATAATCCTTACCTGGCTAACTACCCGGGTAAAACTTTAATCTTTTCACTTTAGAAGTTTTTGGTTAGGAGCTCGTCTAGTTGAGTTAGGCTTAGCCCTAGAGTTAGAGTGGTAAAAGTGATTGCTTTTGATTTATTTTAGTTAGAATTTTCCTTTATTTCTTCTCATAATCTAAAAAAACCTAATTTTTCCCCTTAAAAATTTTTATAAAAAAGGAAGTTGTTTTGGTGTATGCGAGTGTGGATTAGGGATAATACACATCAATTAATTCGTTTTGAACCAATCAAAGGCATGGCCTATCCTAATCTACCAGTTCTTCGAGATACATGTTATCAGACAATACCAAAAAAAAGAAAAAGATGAGCCTGATTTTAATTTAGAGGAAATTTTTGGTGAGGAGCTAAAAATTTTAGAAGAAGTAGATCAGGTTTGTCAAAATAAGAAAACTGTGCTAAACATTTGCTGCTTTGAACTGAATTTTGAAGAACTCTTTCTTAATGAACTTAGATTTTTAGAAAGTAAACAACCACATTTTCATACCTCAACCTTGAATCTTGGGGTTGAGGAAGTTGTTAAAAAAGAATTGGTTGTTAGAAAACAAAACTTCACAAATAAAAGTCAAGTTCAATAAGAAATTCAAAATGCATGACACCAATAACACCTACCTTACATTGCTGCAAAAATCATTGAACACCCCGGAATGCTTGGAATTTCAGTACATCATTAATTATATCATTTTGAATTTATTCAAAATCCGGGGGAGAATTTTCAATTGTAAGGTAGGATTCGATGTAGAATATAAGCTCGTCATGTTGAACCTTTCATTCTATATTGTTTATTTTTTTTTATTTCATAATAATAAAAAGAATTTATTCTTCTCTCATTTGAGAGTTTCTTGTTCGGTTGTAAAAAAAAAGAAAAGAAAAGAAAAGAGTTTTTTTGAAAAAAAGGAATAAAATTTTGATTTCATCCTCCTCAGACCAAAGGTAATTGCAAATTTTCTTAGGTCAGTCGGCCAAATGTAAGTACTTTATTTCTTATCTACTTTACTTTGTGCGTCATAGAGTTTTTATTGAGGATAATGTAAAATTTAGGTGTGGGGGTGGGAATTAGTTTTTTTCCTCTTTATTTTACCTTTTTAGTTGCATTTTTTGTCATTTTTCCTTCCTTTTTCTTCAAAAAAAATTTATCACTTGCCAAATTAATAGAGTTAATTAATAATTAATCTATTTGATTGATTTTAAAGTTTCTAATCCTTAGTTAGTTATTTACTCAAGTTTATCTTTTATGATAACTCTAAAATAAATTTCTTAAGAAATAATTTTCAGAATAATATCCTTTATTTAAGTCTTAAACTTAGACTTTTATTTAAAGTAATGAAATTTTTGCATGCTTAGCTTAGTGTTGAAAATAATTTTTTAAAGTGTCTTGATTTACATATTTTTCAAAAAATATATAAATAAAAAATATATATATATATATATATATATATATATATATATATATATATATATATATATATATATATATATATATATATATATTTAAAATCAAACTTTGGAAAAGAAGAGTGCGGAAAATAGGCACCAAAAGAAAAAAATTAAAAAAACTCTTAAATTCAAGGTGATTCTATCTTATAAAGCCTAAGTTGACTGAGTAATTAAGCCCAAAGAGTATTTCCATGCTTTATATATATATATATATTTAAAATCAAACTTTGGAAAAGAAGAGTGCGGAAAATAGGCACCAAAAGAAAAAAATTAAAAAAACTCTTAAATTCAAGGTGATTCTATCTTATAAAGCCTAAGTTGACTGAGTAATTAAGCCCAAAGAGTATTTCCATGCTTAATGACCTAAGCCCAATTGGGTTGGGATTCATTGGTCCAAAAATCGTTAAATGATCACTTAGAAAGCCCGATTAAATAGAAAAAAATCACCAAGAAATAAAGAGTGAAGGGAAAAAATGATAACACTAACCATTGTTTTTATATATATTGTTATATTTGTATATATGGTCTTGAAAAATAATTTTTGATCAAGAGACTTGAAAGTTATTTAAAACAAAGAGTTAGCATGTTCTTTTTAAAACTTTTAAATTAAAATAGAACTAACATGAGATATAACTAACGTGAGATGCAGTAGAACTAACATGAGATAGAACTAACATGAGATGCAAACATGCCATAGAACTAACGCGGTCTTTATTATAACTAGCTTGACCCAATTCTGAACTAACATGACACCAACTAAGACTAACATGACCCAAATAAGGACTAACTTGAATACGGCCAAAACTAACATGATTGCAGCTAGAACTAACATGGTGTAAACTAGAACTAACATGGTGTAAATTAGAACTAACATGGTATAAGTTAGAACTAACATGACATAAATTAGAACTAGAATAAACCAAAATAAGTAAAACATGGAACTTACACACAGTATTGTCATGCAACCTGGGACATATGTGACCTCTGGCTTCTTCTTGCCCTCCAAAGCAACTCCAATGCCCCTCATTATTTCTGAATAAAAGAATTGGGCCCATGCAACTCCTTTGATCCTCTCAATGCTATCCAGGTATCTGAGTACAGGTCTAGGGATACCTTCCCCGCTTCTGGGGCACCATATCATAGAGCATTGGTAAAGAATTTGCAGCAGAACAAAGTCTTGGATATCCTCTTTTTTTTGTAGATTCCACAAGCCTTTCCAGTTCCCCTTTCCAAGGTATATTCGATGGGTGATTGTTGTTTTTTTTTAACTTCTTCCCCTTTTCAGTTTTGAAAAGATTAGCGAAGTATTCCACCCAGATTTTGTTTCTTGAGTCCCGATTGATACTTATGACTTCCCCATATATTGAGAAATAAGTATGGTTATGGACCCATTATAAATCAAATTTAACACTTTTAACTCCCTCGGTTTTTGAATCAGGGATAGAAAATGTGTTATTATCACTATCATAATACCTCATCAGTAGTTCAAGTGTGGGGCGATCAGGCGCAGGAGCCCCAAATAATATATAGTGTTCAAATATAGCTCCGTGATATGCATCCCCTATGCCACTAATGAATCTTCGGGGCAATACGCCTCATGAATTCCCAATAAGCCTGGATATTGGCGGTTAGCCTTATTGATTCACCCGTGTTAGTATCAGCAACTTTTTTCCTGTAAAAAAAAATTGAATTTGCAAGTTCAATTAGACCTAACGTGGCAAAAATTAGACCTAACACTAACAGGTATCTAGAACTAACATGGACTCAAACTAGAACTAAAATGGATTGTGGTAAAACCTAACATTGTTTAAGATGAACTGAAATTAGGGAAAATTAGGCCGAGTCCCCAAATACTGGATAACATAGCACTTACTGCTTTTTTGGGGAGGGTTCGTTGGTACGACCAGCCCTTGTCGTTCTTCTTTTCCGATCTCGCTATTCTACTGCCTGCCTTTGCATTTCCATAAGGGTTTGAGTGGCTTCCTCCGTACTGCCAACCCCATATGAACCGTCTTTGTCCTTCGGCTCGCGGCGATAAATGACTTTGTAGTCGTTAATGGATTCTGCTTCACTGGACGATATTTTTCCGGCAAAAACCCAAGCACTGTTGAAATGCGATGAGAAATTTGAAAGTTCGAGAGTTTCGGTGGCTCCTCAGCAGTGGAAGAAAGGAGGAAGATGAAGAGGGTACTTGGGTAGGGAGGGGCGTAGTAACCTAGTTCAATCCCATCAAAAGGGCAAGTTTGTAACTTCCACTGGGTTTTTTGAAAAACGATACTTTGGAGTCTCGTCACAAATACTGTGTGTATTTGGAGCTTATCCATATGAGACATAATATAAGAGGCCTCGTCACATGAAGTTTCTATTTTTGGGGCATAGACACATTTTCCCCTAAAATTAAAGATGATTTCTAAAAAATGACTCCATCCAAGGAAAACCTAACTGTGAATGGCAAAAGTTTCCTGGACCATAAAAACATTTACCAAGTCTAGACCCGGCCCATCAAGAAAATATATATGGCGACGGAAAACTCGAGTGAAGCCTACAGATGCATATATAAAATCTCGTAGCCGCCAAGAAAAACCCTAACCCTAGCATTTTGATCTCCAGCGAGCTCGAGCAATGGAGGCGGCCAGGACTGTGAAAGACCTCTCACCTCATGATTTCGTGGCCGCGTATTCCGCCCATCTCAAGAGATCTGGAAAGGTTCGATTCTTCGATTCATTTCAATTTCCTCTTCTAGCCGTTGTATCAGTTTTGATCTTTAAGGGTTAGTGTTTATTTACTCTTCTATTTGCAATGTGTGATTTGTCATGAAAATGTTACCTATGCTGTTGATGGGAGATAAGTGCCTTCTTTGTTTTTTATTCTTGCAAATTGTGAATTTTTTTTTATCTTTTATAGTATATCAATCTAAAGTTTGCTACTTAAATTGGTTGAGTTCATTTAAGCAATGTGAAATAATGTAGAATTTAAGGCCATTCTTTACTCTAATAGTGCTGAACTTGATTTAATTAAAAAAATGCGGTGTCTTATTCGACATCTTTGGTTTCCTGATAATGAACAAAATAGAAATTCTCCTCTTATAGAATTCCCACTAGTGGTAATTTATTAGTGTTTGTTATATAACTTAGATATGATCTTGAAGGCCCATGAGTGTGTAGATAATGTGGCAGGCTTGTTGTATATTCTGTGGATATTTGATATGATCTCTCCATTGACAATGTGCGTCTTCATGTCAAATGGGTTTTATTAACTTAGTGCATTGTTGCTGCTATTCTTGTAGCATACATGCCTCACCCATCTTCAGTGAGCACACTACTGAGTTGTTAACTGTTTCATGATAGATCTTTTATTTGCCAATTGAATATTAGGTAAATTAATTTGGGATATTGTAGTCGTTAAATCATGAATGACTTTGAAGAGATGATCTTCTTCTGACATAAGTTTAAAGTAAATAGGAGTTAAAAAATAGCTATGTGATTATATTTTCTTTTTGATGTTGTTGATTTGATTATTAAAACCTCATTTGCGGTTATTTGGTTTCTTTTATAGATGGAACTACCTCAATGGACGGATATTGTGAAAACTGGGAGGTTTAAGGAGCTTGCTCCTTATGACCCTGACTGGTACTATATTAGAGCTGGTATGTTTCATACACCTTTTTACCACTTCATCATTCCTATGTCAATGCATACTGGTCTGTTTTTAATATTGATGTCGATATATTATTCTTAACTATGTTACAGCTTCAATGGCTAGAAAAATCTACATAAGGCAAGGTATTGGGGTTGGCGGCTTTCAGAAAATCTATGGAGGTCGCAAGAGGAATGGAAGCAGGCCTCCTCACTTCTGCAAAAGTAGTGGTGCTATAGCTCGCAACATCTTGCAACAGTTGCAGGCTATGAATATCATTGAAGTTGATCCAAGCGGGTGAGTTTTGAAGTCGTTTAGGTGTTCACAGTATCATAATATATGTCATTCTTTCATCTTGTTATTTCTTTTATTAATTTTGTGAGCACTCATTAACTTTTTCCTGGAAACAGTAAACTAAGTAAAAGAATGGCAAGTAACCTCTTCAGCTTTAGGATAGGTTCATTAGTTGGCTTTTGTATTCAGTAATCCTTTGTTGTATCAATTTCACACATTGAGGAGTTCATTATTTGATATTTGACTTTTGGTCTATATTTATCATACTGATGGACCTTGTTCACTTTATTTACGTTGGATGTTGATTGTTGACTAATTTTTTATTTTGTCTTTATGTTCGTATACTTATAGAACATTAGGTTACTGCTTCTTTTTGTAAAATGGCACATCTTAAGTTAATATATTTGCTAAATATTTATTGGTTTATCAAATGTTAATTTATAGGGGGGAATTAAGGCATTTTATACAATTCACATTGAAATGGCACATCTTAAGTTAATATATTTGCTAAATGTTTATTGGTATATCAAATGTTAATTTATAGGGGGGAATTATGACATTTTCTACAATTCACATTGTTAATTCAATAAAAAGATTGTTCACCTTATTTGTTTATTGCTTTTCTGTCCTGAATGCTTAGGGTTGAATGCATGAGTATATTAGGTTATCTGTTGCTTTTGGGGCTTGTTTGGTACATGGGCAAAGGGGGTTAAAGTTTACCCTGTTAAACATTATCCCATCTTTACCCATGTTTGTTATCCTTCTAAGACTTCACTAAGGATAAAGTTTAACCCCATATGAGGGTAAACTTTTAACCAAGTTAGTGAGCAGGAGAAAAAAGAGTGAAAAGTTGAGGATTTGTTTATTTAAGCATGTGGAATTGCAAAAGCCCCGTAAAAATTTCTAAAACTTACAAAGAGCACTCTAAAACTAAAAATTGACTCCCTCTTGTAAAGAAAATTGTAAACAACCCCCTCCCACAGCAGTTATAAAATTAGAATAACACCCTCAATAATGTAAAACTTAGTAAAAATCACAAAAAAGGGAAAAATTCAAAACTTAAAATATAGGAATATGGGAATATATGAATTACAAACAAGCCCCTAAGAACTATGAAATTGCAAAAACCACCCTCACATTTCAAATTTTACAAAAGCACCCTAAGAATTTCAATCCTACAAATAGTACACTGAAAATATAGGAATATAGGAATTACAAACAAGCCCCTGAGAATTATGAAATTTGCAAAAACCATCCTATAAGTTTTGAAATTGCAAAAGCACCCTCAGACTTCAAAACACAAAAAACACATTGAAAAATTCAAACCTATCAACAATATAATGACAACATCGGATCACAAACACCTCTGAAAATTTGAACTTTGTAGAAGTTTCAAAAATTGCAATAAACAACCCCGAAAATTAAAAATTTACAAAAACTTTCTGGAAAATTTCAGATATACAAACACTATACTGAAAATTTTTTAACTTTGAAATTTGCAAAAAACACCTTGAAAGTTTAGAAAATTGCAAGAAAACACCTTAAAGAATCGAAATTTACAAATTGTACTTGATTGTAAGTTTTGATCTTTTCAGGTGTTTTCTATACATTTTGAATCTTTTGAGGGTATTTTCATAATTTTTGAAACTTTTAGGGTGTTTTTTGCAAATTTTAAAACTTAGGGGATATTTGTAATCTTGTATTGTCAATGTATTTTTTTGTAGGATTGGAATATTTAGTGTGTTTTTTGTAATTTTGAAATTTTGAGGGTGTTGAAACATCTAGGGTATTTTCTACAAAGTTTGAATTGTGCACGAGGCTTTTTATATTTGTTAGATTTTTGAGGAGGTTGTAGGGTCGAAAAATTGAAGTGTGATTGATTCTCTTGTTTTAAGAAATGGGTTCGATCGCTTGGTACGAACCCTTACAATCGCTCACGTTCTCTCTCGATTACAGATGAAGAGAAGATTAATTTAACTTCTCTTTGTTTAACGTGGGTTTTTAGTATCGAAAGGATGCTTCTCTCGATGCTTGAGTCGAGATTGCCTCCCGTTGACGATCAGACCAAAATTGCTAGAGCTTCTCACGTTCGTTAGCCGGTTGGAATCGAGGTTCGAACTTCGGATCCGTACGCAGGAGCTTTGATCTCTGATGCTTTTTGGAGTCCAGGCCTAAAATCTCCAACCCCTTTTTCTGTAGCCATTCATGGCTATTTATAGGGTTTAAGCACGTAACTGACGTGCTAAGATCACGGGTAGAGGGGCGTAACTGCCTCCTCTAATTCAATGCACGCCGTAACGTACTCCTAAAGATTAGCCCACGTGGCTGATTAAGTCTTCAGAGCCGTTACAACTAAATCTCACGTGTATGACGAGCCTCGTTCTTAATTGAAACGGGGTTCGTCAAGTAAGTCGAACCTCAATACGCAACGATGTTCGTCTTACAAAGCAAACTTTGCAATAAACAAGCTTCTTCTGACGAATTTTGTCTTCACTGACTTCATCTGACAAACTTCATCTTCACTAACGAACTTCGTTGTCGATAGCTGGGTCCAACTGCGTAGTGACTTTCTCTTGGACTAACCTCGTCTCCACTGACAAGCCTCAAGTCTGACGATGAGCTTTGTCTTCACTGACAAACCTCGTCTCTCGAAAATGAATGTCGAACCTCGTTTTCACCAACGAGCTTTGCTGTTTGTTGTTGAGCTATACTGATCAGCAACCCGCGTTCTCGAGGTTGATCTTTACTAAACGATGAGCCTCGTCTCTGATTGAGACGAGGTTCGTTTTCCTGACCCTCCTTTTCACATTTCGAATTTTGGCATTTTTGAATGCCTACTGAGGTTGTTATAAATTTAATATTTTGAGGGTTTTTGTGTGTAATTTATGCATTTTTAGTTGAGACTCGTAGAGCATTTTGTGTTAAATTTTAACCCATCTGAAATGTTATACCAAACACATGAATGTGGCCCGCCCTGCTAGTTGTTCCTTGGTAACAATTACCATGTGTCCTAACCCCAATTGCTTTAACCTCTACCAAACGAGCCCTTAATGTCATTAATTTACTACATACTTGAAAATGCCCTAAGTTCTCATTTACTGGCTAAACCTCAATGCATTCATGCCCACATTTTATGTGCTCAACCACGCTTCTTTTTTAATGTAGTTGTTATATCTTTGTTTGCTACTTATTTGTTATATTTACTTTGTTCTGATACTTATTACCATCTGATGATTCCATAAACCCGAAGCATTAGAATTGAATTATGCTTACTTTATTCTGTGAATTTATACTTGTCTCCCTCTTCAGAGGGAGGAAAATTACTTCCCAGGGACGGCGCGATCTTGATCAAGTTGCTGGTCGGATTTTGGTTGCACCATGAGCTTCGACAGTTCCTGATATTAGTCCTTTTGAGAAGAGATCTATTGTTAGTTTAAGAGAGGTGTTTTTTGGCACTAAGGGTCTTTTCTGTTTTTCAAATGTAGCTCTCTGCTTGAAATTTTAATGTTACTCTGTGAAAACTATGTTTGCTTGTTATATCATTTGGAACTCCGCTTATAGCTTCAATATTTGCAATGACATGTGTTATCTTGGCCTCAGTGGGTATGTTTAACACTCTGATTTGTATTGGCAATGGAAGTTGTTATCTAAATTTTTTTAAAGGCATGTCAGTTGTTTATTTAATCAGAACATAAATCAGAATATATCAGTAAATATCACCGCTAGTATTTTTAACATGTTGGAGGCCTTGGTTAGTATATCTTTTGAGGTTCTGAGGAGGCGTCAAGAAATTTTGACGACGTAGCCGTTGATACCATTATTCTATGCAGTTTTTTTAATTAATGCGGCACTCAGTTCGGACACATATCCGTCAATTATTTTTGAAAATGTATAGTACCCCATAAAAAAGTGTTTTTTCATTCAACTTGTACATTTGATTGCAACTCAGACGTGATACAGCAGTTCATTGAAGAGTTTTTTTCGTTCAACTCGTACGTTTGATAGCAACTCAGACATGATACAGCAGTTCATGGAAGAATTTCTAGATCCCACGGTGGTCTCCCAATGTTCGTGGGGTTCTGCAAAAACCGCCGTCCTCAGGGAAGAAATGCAAAAATTGATGCTTTTGACAGCAATCCAAATCATACATACACATAAAGCCTCTCATTGAAAACTCAAAACACAAAGAAAACCAGTTGACTTTTTTTGGGATTGTCAGTACTCAGTGCCCATGATCAAAATCTTCCCAGTTAAGGAATCGCTAGATTCATCGACTTGGAAATATAAGCATCCAAGACAAATACAGATAATTGGATCGTTGAAATACGAAAAAAAGTGAACATTATCATATATACCAAATCATGTAAACAGACCTTATTCAGCAAAGCAAATTAACAAATGACAAACCATGATGACTTCATTGAATGGGCATAAAATGAAGTCTAGGCTCTTTAGGGGCTGTTCGGTTGCCTCTTTTTCTTTGGAAAGCAATGGGAAACAGTCAGAAAGTGAGTTCATGCTCAATTTTACACACTTTCGCGCTGGTTGGGTGCAGCTATACAACATGAAAGTATGCCTATGTAGCAGCCTCGAAGTTGATGTGGCATGGAAAATATAGACCCCGCAAAAACAAGCAATACGGGCTGAAAGCTGCAGGCCGTTAGTAAATAATAAAAAATAGGAAAAAAAGACCACCACCCGCCTGGATTGGGATCCTCTACTAATGGATCCTCTACTAATATCTACTAATAAAGAAATCTTAGCCTTTGATTTATTAATCAAAGGCCAAGATCTCATCCTTATCCTTCCCCTACTTTTGTTCATGAGAAAATCTTGGCCTTTGATTGATAAATCAAAGGCCTTTGATTGATAAATCAAAGGCCAAGATTCCATTAGAAGATATTAGAAAGTTCCTCATTAGTAGAGGATCTCAACCCTTTACTGCCTCTTTTCACTTTTCTCCCTAAACTTCTTCTTATTTTACTCTCACCTAATGATCCATGTCATTTGTTTGCATATTAGCTTGCTTCAATGTCCGATCTCATTGAACGAGACCAAATTCATAACTCCAATTTTGTAACTAATTTTTATTTCTAATTAATGAAAAGAATGACTTTTGAAGAAAATATGTGCAGTGATAGGTTCACCAACAAACCATAGTTAAGTTTCAGAAAATATCCTTAAGTTTTGACGTTTCTAGATAACCCACTCTAACTTTCAAAATGACAAAATACCCCTTAAGTTTTGGGTCCTCTTAAAACCCCCTTCAACTTCCAGCACTTTTCGGGGGAATAAAGAAAAACCCGTGTGTAGGCATATAAAATTGCTTATAGGTCCCTTAGCACAGCTCGGCACAAACCGACGAACCAACGAGGCGACGAATCGCACGCAAGCAACGAAATAAATCTATTCGCGTTCGGAATCAAGCCAAGTGTTGAAGAGTCAACGAGTCATCCAACCAAGAGCGGACTCGGACGAATCACGATCGAATCAAGATCAGTTTCGGACTCGAACTCAGAAGCAGATTTAATGCCAAATCAGAAGCGGATTTACTGCCAAATCAGATCAACAAAATCAGAATCTAAGTCAACCGAATCACGGACAGAACCGAGAAACGGATACAGCGCAAAGAAACGGAAAACAGCAAACCCAGAGGGGCTCGGCCAAAACCGAGCCGCCTCAAGGTGGCTCGGCCAAAGCCGAGCCACCCTGAGGTGGCTCGGTGGCCGAGCCACCTTGAGGTGGCCGGCCCAGAGCCGAGCCACCTCAAGGTGGCCGGCTGCACTGTGCCCAAGGCACAGTGAGGGTAGCCTATAAATAGGCCCCCTTTTGTTCATTTTCAAAGGTTGGCCTTTGGAGAGCCGAAACTCTGCCGGATTGAAGATCGAGCTTAGAGTTTTGAAGACTTGAAGACTTGGACATCCAGATCTGATCCTCGGCGAGCATCCACGTCACAAAAGGCAGGAGTTCGAGAGAGGGGAAGAACAGATCTGAGATCTACACGAGATCACACTCCGGATCTAAGCTTGGTCTTAGATCCCGAGATCCGAGCGATTATTTCCTTAGTGAACTAATCCCTCCCGGCTATTATTCCCTTCGTGGAATAATACCCGTCAAATCGTGTAGATCCGACCGGATCTAGATCGCGCGGTGGTCCACGGATTAACCCCGGCGTTGGCAAAAAACCCACAAAGCGAGCGACCGCAAACAGTCCGGATCTACCTCCCCCCGCAAGTCCAAGAAGTTCTCCTCCAGGAGAAAAGTTCGTTGGTTCGAAGAAGCTCGGAAAGCCAACGAAGCTCTCACCCCAGCTGACGCCAAAGTCGCGTCGGGTGAAGTTCTACCGACCTCCAACCAGGTCAACCCAACTCCCGCCAACACCTCCACTGTTGAAGGCGTTGTGGCTCTCTCAAAGAGAGCCCGCCAGCGGCGTCGTCAACGCCTTGCACGCTACCACGCGGAGTTGAAGAACAGAAGAGGCAAACAGCCTCAACCACCAATGAACGGCGACTCCTCCAAGCCGCCAAAGAATGAATGGGTCCGCGTCAAACGGAACCGTTCGACGCTTGAGGAGCGTATCCGCAAGCGCCGCGCGATGTCAGCACAGGCACGGGCTAAAGTCCAGGAAGCCCGTAGAAGACTGCAAAAGGAGGTGACGAAGAAGCCACCACCAACCCGCCAAGTCTGGAAGCCGAAGTCTGAAGTGGCGACTCAGGCCAAAAAGCAACCATCGCAGCCTTCTAAGAAAGGTCAAACTCCGGCG
>NC_033796.1:86275588-86292438 GCF_001876935.1 Asparagus officinalis | reverse complement strand
CCAATAGCTACTCCGGGGGATCATGCAGAATCATCCCGAAGGAGGAAGCCAGTTTTGGAGCGCCTCGGTCCAGTTCCCGACGAGAGAGGCAAAGTTCCAGTTCACGAGCGTTTGGGCCCAATGAAGAAGCCCAGAACGACTCAACACGTTGGGGGTTGCCGTCACCTCCAGTATGACAAAGAGCTCAAGGCAACTGTGCGCACCAATTTACGCATCGAAGTCCAAGAGCACACCGAAGACTCGTGCCCACAAAGGCACGTTTCGAGGCGTGTAACTTTTGAAAGCCCAAAGAAGGCGATCCAACCTCAGATGGAAACATTATCATCTGATAGTGATAGTGTTATACCTGAGAAGTCGTGCCCGCACACGATAGGTTACTCCGACTGTCAAAATGACGAGTTGTACTATCGTGCTGGGGGTACGAATAGAACCAGGAAGAGGAGTCCCCGAGAACAGGAAACTCAATGCCCCTGTTCCAAACTCATTCGGGCGGTATTGTCTGAATGCAACTGCATCAAGGCGGTCCCCGAAAGAGTTTCAGTTTTTGAAAGACTCAGTGCGGAGACGCCAAAACCCAGGCCTAGGCGTTTTCAACGAAGAAGAAGGATGATTGAAGACGGAGAATTTCCGAGGGTCACCACCAACATGACCAGCAAGGGGACATCGGCACGGGATGATTTCGAGTCGATTCTAAGAGCCTCCCGACCTAGAACCCGTCTGCAGTCCGGAACCATCGAGCGAGCAACCTATGGTAGGGTTCGGACAAGACGCCCTTCAGAAGATGAAGAATCTGATGCCGGCTCCGCAATCGCATTCGCGGTTGCATCAGATAATACGGTATCCAGCGAGGGACAACCCCACGAGGCACTTATGATAAGTGCGGAACAAATTGCCAAGATGCTTGAAGACGCCTTAGCTAAGCAACAGGAAACCTTTAGGTTCGAGATGCAGATGGCCATGCAGAACATGAGAGAGATGCATGAGCAACAAATTCAGGCACTGACGAACCAGCGAGGTGAACCAAGCCAAGATGCTTGAAGACGCCTTAGCTAAGCAACAGGAAACCTTTAGGTTCGAGATGCAGATGGCCATGCAGAACATGAGAGAAATGCATGACCAACAAATCCAAGCATTGGCGAACCAGCAAGGTGAGCCGAACCGTCGTAACCCGGTTAATCTGGAAGATGAGGATACGAATGCTCATAATATCAATGATCCTCCCCGAAGTTCAGTCTGATTAACTTCACGCCGTTCGATGGGAAGGGTTCCCCCACTCAGCATTTGATTTATTTCAAATCACACCTGGGTATTATCTCCGGCAATGAGCCTCTGATGGTGCGGTCCTTCGTTGGCACTCTTCGCGGAGCCGCCTTCGATTGGTACCGCCGCCTCAAGCCAGGAAGCGTGAACAGCTGGGATGACATGGAGACCAAGTTCCTGGCCAACTTCTTCGACGACGACACCGAGATATCTATCGGAGCATTGCTCGATGAGAAGCAGAAGGACGGGGACGAGATATCCATCGGAACGTTGCTCGACGAGAAACAAAAAGACGGGGAATTAGTCGATACTTTCGTCAAGAGGTTCCGGAACAAGGCATTGAATTGCAGGGACCCGATCACTGAGGAGTTCATTCTCCAGACCTGCCACAACAATCTTTCGTTGGACGTGTATTGCTCGATGAGAAGCAGAAGGACGGGGAGTTAGTCGACACCTTCGTCAAAAGGTTCCGGAACAAGGCGATGAATTGCCGGGACCCGATCACAGAGGAATTCATCCTCCAAACTTGCCACAACAACCTTGCGTTGGACGTGTTGGAAGCAATGGGAACAGCACCGTCTGACACTTGGAAGGATCTGAAGGTGCGCGGTGAACAAGCCGAACGTTTCCTCCGAAGGAAGAAGGCCGAGAGGAACCTACCGACGGCTAATCCTCTGGACTCAAACTTCGCCTCTCGTGGTAAGGGCAAAACACCTGCAGCTACTGGTGGTGCTAATCAAGCGTCACAACAGCAATCCCGAAGGCAGCAAAAGACTTCGGGTCCGAGACTCCAAAGAGAGTATTCCTTCAAGGACGAAGACGTTCCAGCCATCTTCGAATCCCTCCTTGAAGGTAACAAGATCAAGCTACCACCTATCACAAATCAGGAGGAAGCTGACAACACTACGGACCCAAAGTACTGTGCATACCACAGGAGGGTCGTTCATCCCACCAAGGATTGCTTTGCTCTCAAGAATAGCATTCAGACCTTGGTTGAAGCTGGCGTCATAACGCTGAGGTAAGCCAATTGAGAATGGCAGACTCCGATAAGTATAAGAGTATAAACTGCTTCTCAAAACTCCAAAGAGTATACGAGTATAAACTGTTTCTCAATCCTCCGACCGGTATAAGAGGTTAAACTACTCCCTGATACTCCAATAGGTATATGAGTCTAAACTGTTTCCCCACTTTTGACGGGAAGTTCCTGGAGAATATTAAGCTAATATTCTTAAGGATAACCCGGTTAGTTAACTGATAATAATGTCCGAACCAGTTCCGCAGAGGAAACTGGGGGTGGACGATTTATGTAATGGGAAGTTCCCAAAACCACAGCAATGTAATGAATAAGAACTCCCATTCTCACCATGTCTATGCACTCAACACTCTCTCTGTTAGAGTCTGGACGTAAAGTACCCACTTGGTCAAACCTTCTTACAGTTAGGACCACAGTCAAAATCCCCTCTCGATTCCCCCAATGAACGAGAGGTCCACAAATTGAGCGATCAAACCTTCCTACAGTTAGGATTGTCTCAAAACACCCACTTGGTCAAACCTTCTTACAGTTAGGACCACAGTCAAAATCCCCTCTCGATTCCTCCAATGAACGAGAGGTCCACTTTCAAATCGAGTGATCAAACCTTCTTACAGTTAGGGTCATCTCAAACTCCTGCTTGGTCAAACCTTCCTACAGTTAGGACCAAAACCACGATTCATTCTCGATAAACGAGAAATTCATCTTTAGTTCGGTAATCAAACCTTCCAACAGTTAGGGTTATCTGAATCTTTTCGATTCTTGGAGTGGAGATCCCACTCTTGGTTTCACCTTTCCGGATTCTGGGGGTGGAGATCCCACCTCGAGTCTCCTTTCCAATTGAAGAGAGAATATAAAATTCTTCTTCTTCATTTTCGGGAGATAGAATATAAAATTCTTCCTCTCCCATTTCGGGTTCGTCTTTGCCCCAAGAGAAGACACCACCTTTTTCAACTCCCAAAATTTGTGCCTCACAGGTATTAGGAAGTTTATCCCGAATCCTAAGCAGGGATAAGTCTGCGCCTAACACGCGCTGCCGGTTTAGTCTTTCTCCGAAGAAAAAGACACCAGAGTTCGATTCTGGGGTATTTTATCCCGAAGCCTAAGTAGGGATAAGTCAGCGTCTAATACACGTTACCGGGTAGCCTATTCCCGTAGCAATGGCAAAGTCTACGTATTCGAAGTCGTAGCATCAAGTCTAAGGGAGTTCATTCCTTTAGCACAACGTCACATGTGGAACGGATTTAGGCGATTCGCATGCTAGCCCGACTCAAACGGTAGTCGGTAAAGGCTAATCAAATCCGTTAAAGGCTTGGGGTTAGCCAAAAATCCTAAAGTCAGCGCCTAACACGCGTCGCCGGGTAGTCTATTCCCGTGAGAAAGACGAAGTCTACGTATTCAATATCGTAGCACTAAGAGCGTTAACTCTCTTAGCACAACGTCACATACGGAACGTAAACAATCCGCATGCTAGCCCGACTCAAACGGTAGTCGGTAAAGGCTAATCAAATCCGTTGAAGGCTGGGGATTAGCCAAAAATCCTAAAGTCAACGCCTAACATGCGTCGCCGGGTAGTCTATTCCCGTGAGAAAGACGAAGTCTACGTATTCAATATCGTAGCACTAAGAGTGTTAACTCTCTTAGCACAACGTCACATGCGGAACGGATTTACATAATCCGCATGCTAGCCCGACTCAAACGGTGGTCGGTAAAGGCTCATCAAACCCGTTGATGGCTGAGGGTTTGCCAAAAATCCTATAAATACGAGAGTCACTGGCGCATCAACTTCATTAGTTGGTCTCGTGACTTGAGCATCCAACAACATTCGAAACCCTAGGGTCAACGCCGGACAATGCGTAATTCTAGGTCGACGCCAGTCAACGCGTTGCAATCAAACAGTCAACGTACGACGTTCAAAACCCTAAGGTTAACGCCGGACAACGCGTAACCCTAGGTCAAAGCCAATCAATGCGTTGCAATGAAAGAATCAATACTCCGAAAAGTATACGAGTATAAACTGCTTCTTAATACTCCAATAAGGTATATGAGTATAAACTGTTCCCTAATTTTGGTTGAGAAGTTTCTGGAGAGTATTTTTCTAAAAATATTCTTAAGGATAACTCAACAACACTACGCCAGACAACGCGTTACAGATAAAGACTCGACGCCAACAATCGATGGTCAGATAAAGATTAGAAAGTCAGGAATCGACTTCAAGTTTAAAATTCCGACAACGGTCAGACAATAAATGCAGCACCGGAACTCTTACAGACATTCGACAAAGCACCGAATAGCCTGGAAGATTGAAGGAATCAAGAACGGAAGTCATTCCAAAGTCCCATTACGCCGACTGAAGGTTGGGACAATCATATCCAAAGTATTCCAGACTCTTCTATAAAAGAACGAGGCTGAAATACTTTGGAGGGGGTATCTGTAGGCATATAAAATTGCTTATAGGTCCCCTAACATAGCTCGGCACAAACCGACGAACCAACGAAGCGACGAGGTTGACGAATCGCACGCAAGTAACGGAATACATCCATTCGCGTGCGGAATCAAGCCAACGGTTCGGGGAGTCAACGAGTCATCCAAACAAGAGCGGACTCGGATGAATCACGATCGAATCAAGATCAGTTTCGGACTCGAACTCAGAAGCAGATTTACTGCCAAATCAGAAGCGGATTTACTGCCGGTGGCTCGGCCCAGTGCCGGCCACCTATAGGTGGCCGACACTATTCCGTGCGCGGGCACAGTAAAGAGAGCCTATAAATAGGCCAAGGGTTGTTCATTTTCAAAGGTTGGACTTTTGAGAGCCGAAACTCTGCCGGATTGAAGATCGAGCTTAGAGTTTTGAAGACTTGAAGACTTGGACATCCAGATCTGATCCTCGGCGAGCATCCACGTCACAAAAGGCAGGAGTTCGAGAGAGGGGAAGAACAGATCTGAGATCTACACGAGATCACACTCCGGATCTAAGCTTGGTCTTAGATCCCGAGATCCGAGCGATTATTTCCTTAGTGAACTAATCCCTCCCGGCTATTATTCCCTTCGTGGAATAATACCCGTCAAATCGTGTAGATCCGATCGGATCTAGATCGCGCGGTGGTCCACGGATTAACCCCGACGTTGGCAAAGAACCCACAAAAGCGAGTGACCGCAAAACAGGAGCTCGCGATTTGTTCACAAGGAGAAAGTTGTAAATTTTTTTTATTTTCTTTGATTTTGTTGTAACCGGATCTAAAAAAGACCGGATCTTTTGTAACCACAAAAAGTTATTATTTTGAGATCACAATGACATCAATGAAGAAAACGATTTTTCCCGCGAACACCATGGTGATGACTGATATCAAATAGTCAATGAGAGAAATTATTTGGTTGACGGAGGTCCTCTAACCCTCCGAATGTCTGGTTCTAAAGTGAGTTGTTCTTCCCTATAGGTAGAAAATCGTAAGAGGGCGGAGTTGGGTTCTTCGGTTGTTCTTCCGATGATCAAGTTAGTAGTCTGCTTGAGTGGAGAAGTAACTGAACTGTAGAAGTTTTTAAACACTGTGAGTAGATATTTAGATCTTAACTTTATGTTGAAAATAGTACCCCTATTTATAGTGGACGCAGAGAGGTAGGATGGTAACTTCGGCTGAGTATGGGCTAGCAGTCAAGTCAGCATTTGCTTTACAGGTGTCGACTGATAAGTGGAGGGAAAATCATTTCCACGTTTAATGTAAAGTGATTGGAGGTGTGCGGTGCCAACATGGTCCGATGTGTCTTAAAGACTATTTAGGATAGAGAAATAATGACGCCAATTATGCATTTAATGACATTTATTGTGAGGTGATCAACTGTCAGTGCACAGGAGGGGGCTCGAGGCTCAAGATAGTCATCATCTTTCTACTCATCCGATAAAAGGTCGAGAAGTATCACCTTTTGAGTCACCTTCGCGAGATGTTTGCCAAATGGTTGGTCGAGTAGGTCGATCCAGAAGTCGACCTAGCTAGGGGCCGACATGTAACACCTTTTGAGTAGCCCTTGCGAGATGTCAGCGTGTCGAGTCGTCTGAGCTGGGTCTTTGGTTATCTTGAAGAACTGGCTCGATTGCGCATAATGTGGGACACTTGTCTGCTATTGATTGAGGATTACTTTTTAGCACTAAAATGACTATTGATTGGGTTTACTTATCTGCTATTGATTGGGGATTACTTTTTGATACCCCTCTTAAGATCACTTCATTATTTATCATGTTAATAAAATCCCTCTAGTGAAATTTACCCATTAATAGAATAGAAAATTGAGTTCAGTTGTACATTCATAATCGAGGAAAGATAGGGTCACTTGCATTTAAATACCCACAAGTTTTATCTTATTTTTTACTTTGATATCCAAAAGTTTTCTTTTGTCCAAAAATACACCTAAGTTTAACAAAATTAAATTTAGAGGCTCCAAAGGTTTTTTTTCCTTAAAACATATGCTAAAGTTCAACAAAATTTAACTTTAATAGCCAAAACTTTTTTTTGGTTAGAATTTGTTAATGTTTGGACTACCAAGGTTAAACTTTGGTTAAAGTTTGAGGTAACAAAGTTAATTTTTTTAGGAACTTTAAGGTTTGTTTTGGGCAAAAAAAGGAAAAAAGAAAAAAAATGAAAAAGAAAAAAGGAAAAAAAATGGGTATCAAAGTCAAAAATTAGATGAACTTGAAGTAATTTTTTGGCAAAAGAAAACTTTAGTTTATCAAAGTTATCAATGAAGTAAAGTTTGGGGTATTTAAGTGCAAATAATCTTATAAATATACTATCAAATGAGTTAGAGAGGTAAAATTATTATAGAACTATGAGTTTTAGAATAGGATCTACACAACTATTACTTTTCAAAAATCTATCACGCAATCCAAACAATATAATATTATTGTTTTAGGATTTATAATGGAATCCAAAACAAACAATACAAAAACCCAAGTGATGTGGTGGTTGATCACTTTCTATTTGGTGTCACAGAACCCAAATTTCCTTCAAACAAACAAACAGCCGCTTAATGACAGCATTAGGCTCTGTCGAGCTGCCACCGTTCAAAGTTTTAGAATTAGTTCCTGTTGTACAGAAAGAGATCATGCAATTAAGTATTTGAACTAGAGACTAAAAGCTTCCCCTTTTTATTTCTTTCTTTTTGGGTTACAAATGGTCGATCTGAGCAACAAGCAGGTTGAGCTCTCTTCTGAGTCTATTCGTCTCCTCTTCTTCCTCCCACTGTATAGCTACATTAATTCAGTTTTTTAAACCATATGAGAAGTTTATATTACAGTAAGAATGATATTTCTATTGAAAACCTTGCGTAGTGATCAAAATCCGCTCTCTCCCTTGCACGCAATTTTTTAATTATCGGTTGATAAATTGATATTATCGGTAATTTATCAGTTTTCGGGGCCTTCCGATATGATAAGTTCGTTTCTAAATTGGTTATCATTTTTGGATATTTATCACTAATAATGCAACGATAAAGTGAGTTGTCGGCCAATATTGTCGGCCCAAAAAAATAGAATTATCAGTCCTTGGTTTGAGTTTTGATTTCGGGCAACAGACACCTATTCAATATACTTTAAACCCGACTAGACCTGACCCAAGTTTTTACCATTGGTTAGTGATGCTAAACATAATTATTTACATTTTGGTATGTTTATATTTTATTAAGTATGGTTAGATTACATTTTAGAATATTACATTATGTATATCACCCTTTGGTAATATCATTCTGGTAAATACTACTTTTTCCTTATATATCCATAATATCGGCTATCCAATACAGATTTTGACCGTCCGAAAAATCCTCGATAATTGATATTTAAAACCTTGCTTGAGGGTACATCACTATGGAGATATGATCTGAAGATTAGTTGAAGCAAAGAATCGAGTAGAATCAAGTGATATTACTTGTGAAGATTAAAAATGAAGAAACTTATTTTTGTTAAGCAGTAAATGATGCAACTTGTTGATATTTGAACTAAATTCACGAATGAGTAATTTCAAATGCACGCGTTTCTGCAATAACATAAGCGATCATTTTTGAGGACAAGGTCCCAACAAAAGATCCCATAGTCATTTATGTCTAGAACAAATTCTAAGACTCCGCATACAATATTTGTCGCAGTTTGCTCACCATACAATCCTACTGTATTACGAAATATGGATCTAACATCCATATTCTCACATGGTCTCTAATGGACTAGATCCGTAGAGGTAATAGTGAGGCAATATGAGCAAGTGAACAATCTCAATCTCATTATATGCGGATTTCAGTGTCCACAACAGAGGGTTCTGGGCCTAGACTATTCCGGTGTTTGTGAGGACATATGCTACTTTTGCCATAAGTTAGGTCAATGATTACATTTCTCAACGAGTCAAATTAGGATCGGTTAACTTGTTCTATTCTGATATGATTTTTAAGCTAGACATAATGGCCTGAAAGAGAGAGAAAAAAATATTTTAGCAGATGTTCAATACATAAGATAGATTTGGTTCATTTTTATTTAAGTTATGCGTTCCACTATTTTTCGAGTCCCTCAAAACCTTATAAGAGGTGATTGGAAAACAACCCTTTGTTTTTAAGTGGGATCAAGATCCAAATCATTGAATGCATTAACCTTAACGTATGCTAACAAATTGATACACTCAATAATTGGTAGACAACTTTTGTCTTTTACACTCTTGTAATTCTTGATATGATTTTACCCCTAGTCTTTTATGACCTTGACGTATGCCAAAAAATCACAAAATGCTAGTCATGTTTGGACCCATCATTTCTTGATTGGCTTAAATTTAACTTATACAAACGGACCCATCATTTCTTGATTGGCTTAAATTTAACTTATACAAACTCTTGACGTATGCCAGCAAAGTCGCGTAACCAACTGAAGCTATCATTATATCTAATATACAGATGAATACTACTTAGCCATAGAATAGTTATGCCTTGACGTATGCCAACAAACATAGTATTTATAAGCTTAATAGTATTCAACTAAAATGATGGAGGGCTACAGACGATTTCACAAATCTTTTACCGTAATCAAACTTGATATAGTTAAAAGATGCTCTATATTTATACTTGTAACAATTAAACTAGCTAGGTAAGCACAAGATTGGTGGGAGGGTTCCGAGCTATTCACCGGGAATATCCATCGGACCTTAATTAAGTAACCACCGCTCTTTAAGACTATAGCGCGAAAGATTAGGCATCACCCCTAATCTTAAGTTGGGCATCACCCCATGAGCTATATCTCATAATTACTTTCCTTGACACTAGTTAAAAGTTCGTTCTAAATACATCTCTTTTAACTGCTTTAGGTTTATTTATCTTTCACACTAACACGTTAATGTCGGTCTCACCACTCTATGGTCAATAAACTCTTATTGCCATGTCTCACAAAGTTTAAAAAATGAGTTTTTATTAAAAAAAACTATTCTCTAGTGAGATAGAGATATAAACTTTGTAGAATATAGCACCCAATTGTATTTACATCTACAATTGGGACACAACCAACATATGTAAAAGCAATATGGAATGGTAGTGAACAACTAAATGAATAAAATGCAACTACACTAATTACATTTTGGCAAGCAATTTGTAACTCCTTACATTGCTAGCTCCCTTGCAAATCCTATATTATTACATTCACATATACATAGGACGTGCAAGCCCTATTTATAATGGAAAAACCATCTCGTAGGATGGGTAATAATATTGCATTGAATGTAAAATAAAAGCCATAAATGAAAATAACTAAACTAAACAACCATACCCCCCACACCCGAATAAGGGCCTATACCCGTAGGCGTATCCCATGATCGGTGAGCAAGTGCCTAAACCCGTAGGCGTAGCCCATGCTCGGGGAGGGATGAGGTCAAAAAATAATATTACATTTCTAGCTATATTACATCAATACAATAAATGCAAGAGAATCGTTGTCCACTACCATCCATAAACATAACATCCACGCAAGATGATATAAAATATATAACTTAATCAACATTAAGAAATATGCATCTATCTAGTTAGCAACAAATTAGAAAACTAGATAACATAGGGATTATCCTAACTCAAATAGGACTATCATTCTTCTAACATACAACCACACTAGTTGTAAATAAGTGTTTTGCAATTTATACAAGTGTTTTTACTCCTAAAAACATATGAACCAAAAATCACATTTTTGAATCAACAACTAGTATAATTAATTACAAAACAACTTGAATAAATTAACTAGTTTCATTAAAACATCTTTTAATTAAACTAGTAATTAGAAGCAAGAACAAAGTCCTCTATGAGTTAGATATGCATGTTAAGATTTAATTAGATGGAACCATGGCTCTGATACCATGAAGGGAATCCATGCTTCATACATGCAAAATACGCAACGGAAGACTATATGTATAATTATGCTATGCATGTAGAGAGCATGAAATACATAATAGGACCATCCTAATTAAATCTAACATAATCCCTATATTAAAGAGAGCATACAAGGGTTATAAAGTCATACTTTTGAAGCGTGATTCGATGGAAGATCGAACAACCCCTAACTCTTGCTCCTTGTAGTAGTAAATCTCCTCGTAGTGGATCTCCAAGTCTTCAAGTGAGCTTGATAAAATCGGAGTCTTCTTGAGACACAAGGCAAGATATCCACCCCGGGGTACTTTAAAATCCTACTACTTTCTCTTACTCAAGATTGCTAGAAATTAGTAAGAGGAGAGCTCTCTTTTATTCTCTTATGGAAAAACCACTTAGCCAATTTTTCATTAACCTTTCCATAAGAAAGAGAGCTCATATTTATAGAGTGAAATGTGTTCATGACATGAATGACTCATCCTATGAGTCATGCAATGAATCATCAAATATCAATGATTAATCTAGTGAGTCATGCAATGAATCATCTTATGAATCATTACATTTCAAAACCATGTGCTAATAAACCATGTGCTCAAACCATACCACTAAATGACTCATCTCATGACTCATTATACATGGTATGTGTATTTCATAAATAAGAATACCAAATCAATATTGTATTTCATAAATACGATATTTTGTAATTTTCTAATCATTGATTAATAAGTCATCATATGACCAAAAAGTCAATGAGTTGACCAAAAGTCAACTGTTGACCAAAAAGTCAACTAGTTGACTAAAAGTTAACTTTATAGGAAAAAATACTAGAATTAATTTCCTAAGCACATAGCATTCCGATTTTATCGATATACATAACCGTTTATGTATATTCGGTAAAATCATATATGCGTATCAATCATACACATTACTCTATAAATTGTGTTTCATAGGATTCAAGTACGCGCTTGGTGTGACTCTAGGGCCTAACTTAAGAACTCGGCAGTGGATCATATCCACAAGTACAACAGAGGCGCTAGCTACACATGAAGACTACCCGGGTATAAGTTGTGATAAATGTCTGCAAGATGCTTACACAATTTTATCAGGACCACTCAGTGATAATGCCGTACAGTCCGGTCTCTTCAAACCCTAATTGCTTAATTAGTGTTTGTAGATATTAAACTCATAACCTATAAGATCAAACTGACACTCGGTTTATCTTATTTACCTCGGCCAAGGATTTCCAGGTTATAGTTATATCATACAATCTTATGACATTAACCCCCTATACTGGGAGAGACGAATCCCATATTAGCATCTCAATATCTACTTATGCCTTGGGATGTACCCAACAAGAACCGTTATGCACAACTCGAAAAGAACTGTGGTTAGGTAAAAAAGTCTAAGTACACCTATACTTGTTTGTGTCAAAAGTTGCCTTTTCCATTGCTTTCAAACCTGTTTTACCGTTTATCGATTACAAGTTCAAACTGAAAAGAGAGTTGATCTTTTTATAAGATCTTCTCACAACGAAAAATAAAGATTACAACTTTATCAAACAAAACGCAGCAGTAGTTTATCTCCCGCTGCTTTGCGTGGGATCTTTGCCTGTATCGGGGTTAATCCGTGGACCACCGCAGATCGACAATATAATTACGCTCTTGTTTCACGAGGGAAACAATTACGGAAGCGACAATCACGACCAAGCGAGATTGTGGCTCTTCTCGAGATTAAAACCAAGTTTAATCCGGAGGAAAGAAGGGAAAAGAATCACAAACCTTTCGAAGGGGCTTTCTTTATGAAAGTGTTCGCCAAGCTCTGATGATTCTCCTCTGAAATTCGTGGTTGACTGGTCAATTTGACAGCACCTCGCCTTCTTAATCTCAGATCTCCGATCCCCTTGAAAGAAGACCTTAGGCTTCTATTTATAGGCTTTTTGAGATGTGTCTCCTAGTAGGAATTGATGTTTAAACATTATCTGCGGTTTATAACTGTCTAAACGTGTTTATGGATAACCTCAGAGCAGTTGGAGAGGTTTTGGGACGAAAGAATCCTTAAAAATCATTGAAATCCGTGTTTGGGGAGGTTTTATATCCAACAAGAGTCCTGGTGACTCGGAACTGTGCGAGTCAGCATTTGGTGACTCAGAACTGTGCGAGTCAGCATTTGGTGACTTGGAACTGTGCGAGTCAGCATTTGGTGACTCGGAACTGTGCAAGTCAGCATTTGGTGACTCGGAACTGTGCGAGTCAGCATTTGGTGACTCGGAACTGTTCAAGCTTCTAAGCAATGTTTCGGAACTGTGCGAGTCAGCATTTGGTGACTCGGCACTGTTCAAGCTTCTAAGCAATGTTTCGTGATTCTTCCAGCTTCTTTGTTTTGCGTACGCTTCGTCGCCTTGCTGATTTTGGATGAATTCCTTTGACTTGGATAATAACGTTTATCGTCTTTTCCTTGTCTTGCACTGTGTTTGAGGACCTATGGGCAATTTTTAACGCCTACAAATGGCAGCTCCTCCAAGCCGCCAACGAATGAATGGGTCCGTGTCAAACGAAATCGTTCGACGCTTGAAGAGCGCATTCGCAAGCGCCGCGCACTGTCGTTTTTACGGCTCTGCGTTTATCGTCTGACCGCTGTTGAAATCTTGAAACTAAACGATGTCGCTGATTTAACGTTGAGTTGACCCTCGTTGTTGGGGAATTCCCATCTGGCGACACCTTGACAGACGTTGACCAAAAGTCATGCATTTGAAGCAGAGAGGACCAGTTTATACTCGTATACTCTTGGGAGTTCTGAAAGTTAGTTTAGCCTCATATACTTATCGGAGATCGCCGAGTTATCCTTAAGAATATTGTATACGATATTCTCCAGGAACTTCCCGTCGAGGGTGGGAAACAGTTTAAACTCATATACCCATTGGAGTTTAAACATGGATACCGTATACCAAGGACCAAAATACCCAAAATCTGACCCCAAATAGCTTATTATACATGCGAGCCAGCTGTGTTTTTGCGAGTCAGAAAACGGTGACTCGGCATTGGCGAGGCAGCTTTGGGCCTTGCGAGTCAATAAATGGTGACTCGGCATTGGCGAGGCAGCTTTGCGGTGACTCGGCTTTTGCGAGTCAGTTGATGGTGACTCGGCTTTTGTGAGTCAGCTGGTGGTGACTCGGCTTTTGCGAGTCACCTTCGGGCGGTACTTTAAAAGAACGACTGTTCTTCTTCTTCATTCGTTTCGATTTTTTTCTCTGTTCGAAAATTTCTCTCTTCCCTCCTTTATTCCTCTTTTCAAATCCTTCAGCTTCTTCCAGCCTTCCTCATTTGATTTGTGAGCTCGACTAGAATCTTGAAGCCTCAGTTTGGGGACTTAGGGTTTTGATTTGAATCTTGAAGGGGATTTGCGACGTGGGTTCGTCATCTCTGTTCTTGATCGGATTTCAGGTATGCCTCGTTCTTTATATCTTCAATTCGAATCCATTTAACTTTTTGAACTTCGGTTATAGAGTTTTAGCCGAAACCCTAGCTTTTCTGATTTGGGGGAAACACCAAGACTGATTTCTTGTGTGATGACCGACCATTTGGGGGTTCAGTTTTGGGTTTTCCTGCTCCATCAATTGGTTCTTGATTTCGGGTTCTTGAACGGTTGGTTGGTCTTGGAATAAAATCTCACAATCGAGCCCATACATGCTCGGTGTCTAACATTCTGATTTGAAACATCTGGCTCAGGGATTCTGAACCTCTTCATGTAGTCGACCCTTCGATGAGGGTTCACTTTGAGTTGGAATGCTTAAGTTTTGGTTCTTAAGTCCTGATCTTTGGATTCGGTTATGGGTGAAAACCCAAAACGTAGGTTTCTAACTTTGGTTGACGACCGAGTACCCAATGTTGAACTGCGACTGATTTTAGACTTGATCTGACATCCTAATTTCACATGCGGTTATGGCCAGAAGTTTTATTCTGTAGACACGTCGTGGTTTATTGTTGGCCCCGTAGGCGGCTTTAACCAATTCCCTGAAATTCTGGCTTAATTTGTTGCATGATGTGTCGTGGTTGAAATTATATCGGTATCGAGCCCACTACTTAAGTCTGATCGGAGCACCATTTTATCTTTCATTAATCTGACATTTCTCCATTTTTCGTAATTGTCCTGTTAATTCTCTCTGCAGATATGTCGCCTAAGAGATCTCGCGTTATTCGAGGCCGTTCGTCGACTCAGTCGCCTGAGCCGGCGCCATTTAGCTGCACAGGTATATTTATCACCGCCTCTTTCATTCATACATTTGAGATATCATGCTGCATTTTGCATCCCCGCTTTGTTCTCCTTTGTGAGGCAATTGGGAAGAGCCTGATAAATGTGCATTGTTTTCTTAGTTGATTTTCTCTCGAGGGAATTCAATGCTCATTCAGTGGAGGGTCGATGTAGTGAGGCTTATGCCTTTACCGATGAGCCCATCCCTGTTCCAGTAACTCCTCAATTTGCTCCGGGTGTACCGGAAGAGCTTCCTTGGTTAGTAAGGAAAGGAGAACGCCAGAGTTTAAGGCAACTTATCACGGATGCGCCGTTAGTGAAGGATCCGAGTTCTACGCATCCACTAAGAAAGCCGGACTATTTGTTTGGGGATTCTATTGAAGACCCCGCCTCTGTTTTTCTCGGATCTGAGCAATGGCTGCATCATGATGATGGTGGCTATCTATATCTTCCTCCGATTCCTCGCCACCGTTCCCTTGCCGAGCTTCGATGCCAAGCTCTTCATCGGGAGATGTCATGGAGGCTAACAGAAGAGCACGAGCGCATTCACTGCGGTTATATTACCCGCGGTATGGTTAATTCGAGTAATCGGAATTGGATAACAGGTTTACACCCCGGGATTACTGGACTGAGCGACCCACCCAAGGATGAGATCTTCGTTGTTGCGAACACTGTGAGGAATCGGCTTGCGGCTTTAGGCCGGGAGATGCCAGTAGCCGGTCATGTTTTGGGCCGAGAGATGCCGGTAGCCGGTCATCGATGTTATGGCTGGATTCACTCATCGGATAAAATGTGGTGGACCCGTTTGAGCCACTACATCTTGGATCGATTCGGTGAAGACCTGAAGGCTGGTGGCTTATATGCAGCCGTTCGTGCTACCACTTATGGGCTGGCTATGAGTGTTCCTCACTTTTTTGCGCTGCTGGAAATCTATAATCCCGATGCCAATACGTTTCTAACAAAACATGGTGAATTGGGATTAGCGTTGCACGAGATGCATAAAATCTCCGGTCTTCCGATGGGGAACATGATTTATCAGGAATACTTCCCCTCTACTAAGGAACTGCAGCAACTGAGGTCGCGGACTCCCAACCGTTATAATACCTTCTGGGACCTTGTCTGTCATTATCACATTGCCCTTGCAGGTATCGATCCTTTATCCAAGAAATCGCGACCGCAAATTAGTTTGAAGAAGTTCTCAGACTATCTTTTCAAGAATACGAACAGCACTCAGGATGAACCGATTTGCGCGTTATCACCACTAACTACTTTCGAAGTAAATGAGCTAATTGAGAAGTCAAACGCTCAATCTTATACTACGGCTGGCGTTGAGGACGGTTTTGCTGCCGGGACAAAGTTTCAAACTTTCTTGTGGCATGGAGTCAAACCGATCCAACCCCTGACATTACTTGCTGGGTTTCTTGCTCTGTGGTTAAAAAAATGTGTAGTACCATACCAGTCTTGTGATGTACTTTCCCCCGAAGTGTTGTTTCCGGCGGTTCTGCTTGCTCATCGGAAAAGCTTGTGTCTTCTTCCGGCGATGACCGCGGGTATTTACAGAGGGCTACGCTAGGTGGTCAACGGATTTAGCCAAGAGAACACGCCACCTACTCAGATTCCTCACTCAAAAGTGGAGCTACCTTACACCTATTTAATGGCTTGGTTAGTACTCCATCGATCCGATATGATGGGGGCGCCGTCCTCGGTGGATCCTTCTCTTCCCTTTCTTCAAGTAATAGAGAAATGTACGTGGAAAAAACGAGGTTTTGCTGATGTTAGGAAGCAGCTTCAGAATCATAAATGCTGGGTCTTTCCTACTTGCTTTCCACGATTTTCGGGCTAGTATGGCGATTCGTTGGTAGATGCAGAAAAACCGGGTACGGGTAGGACTCTTCTTGATTCCGGCTGTTTCGATTGGTTGGTTAACATTCGGCCGGGCTAT
>NC_033796.1:86272204-86274588 GCF_001876935.1 Asparagus officinalis | reverse complement strand
AGAAGAAATAGGGGGGAAATGCCAAGAAAATGTATTCGATGTGAAGTTACCCCTTACCCTCTCAACATAGTTGAGATAAGGAGGTATATCCTCTTTTCCTACCTCACTATATTTTTCTTATATATTAGTATAGATTATGTCAAACGTAAAGTCTCACTATGTTTTTTTATAGGGAAAAATGCTTCCAACCCCAAAAACACAACGTTATGTTTATTGATTATACTCAAAAATGCTCTTGTCTTGTGTTTTTGTTATGTAGAAAAAGGGCAAAGGCAACTATTACGTTGCGGCCCACCGCCAGCTTCAGTGCATATCACGACTTCATGCGGAATTTGGTGATGCGTATGGGGCCAAGGCATTTTGCGGCCTACGAAGATAGTGTATTCAGACACTACGTCCAATTTGGCCCACCTGGTGTCGATCTTCCCACCTTTGAGCACATTTTGAGTCAGTGGGACAAGAAAAGCCAAAAATTCGTCTTCACCGATAGGAATGATGGAGAAGAGTAGGGGTGGGCAAAAACCCAAAAAAACTGGTTCAACCGAAAAAACCGCCCGAAAAATCGGGCCGGTTAACCGAACCGGATTAAATGGATTGGAAGAAGACTCTAAACCGTCCGAACCGAATTAAACCGGATTGGATCCGGTTTGAACCCCTGAACCGTCCGAAAAAAAACCAAACCGGATTTTCTAATATAAATACTAAAAAATCCCTAACCCTAACTATTTCTGGACTATTTGCATGGTTTGTAACTAAGTAACTCTTTAATGAGTTTATTATTGTGGTATGGTATGTACTTGTTGATATGGTTTGCGCTCATTTCACTGATTTCAGTTTTTTTTTATTAGCTGTGACAATGGTGTTACTTCAAACAAGCTCTACATTTTATTATTTGGGGGAAAGAATTAAGTAGACAAAATGGACAAATAATGATACTTTATCAGAAATTAATAGGCAATGATCTCAGGTGTGGGCAGATTTTTGTGAAATGGAATTAATTCAGCTCAAAACTAAAACCGATCCGAACCGATCCGAATTTCGGTTGGGCCGAATATTCGGATGAAGGGGAAAAATTCTGGATCTGGATGAGAGTTTTGAGAATTCAAAAAATTCGGATTGGATGTGGATTGGGCTTAAAACCGACCTGAACCGAATATGCCCAGCCCTAGAGAAGAGATCGCCTGCTCATTCAACCTTGAGTGGGTAATGGAGCATACATGGTTCTCCAATGAGGGGCTTCATGTTGACCACAATCGGGATAGGAAAAATAGGATTTGGTCTAGGTTTTTTGACAAACCCGAGGTCGGGGGTTCCAGCAGTATAGCTCCCCCCAAATGAGGCCCTACCAGATATAATGTGGAGGACCTGCTCTTGAAGATGGTACTATCTTCTGATCGTCGAGATGTGAAGGACTTTGTCCTGCTACAGATCCTCTATCAGCTAAGCATGATTTGGTGTCCAAGAAGTGTTTCCGGCGTTCCTAGTCATTTATTCAAGTACGTCGACAGTATCGAACAGGTCAATAACACTGCTTGGGGGACCTATATATTCAGTGATACATCTGACGTGGTAGAGAGGGCACTGAAGGGTCCTGAGCCAGGGAAGACGACTTTATATCTGCAAGGGTGTACCCCTCTAGTTTGTGTAAGTAATCATGTCTTTTATTACTGATTGTGAAGGTTAGGGTTTTGTCTTTTATTACTGATTGTGAAGGTTAGGGTTTAGTTGTTAATGTTACAGTTTGGTTGTCAAGGTTACAGTTTGGTTGTTAATATTATGGTTGGGATGTTAAGGTTACGTTTTTATTGTTAGGGTTACTTATTAATTGTTACGGATAAAGGTGTTTGTTAAGTTTTTATTTCTCTAATGTGCAGTTGTGGTACTATGAACTTACCAGCATCAAGAAGCCAGCAGTTGGATGTACGGTGAGGACTCCCCTCACAAATTGGGTGAGACTTGGAGAGGTTGCTGGTTCTTTGAGATTGGCCACTGTTGTAGCTAAAGTAAGCAAAGCTACGATAAAACTTCCACAGCAACATGGCCAATTTCAAAGAATCGATGGAGGTTTGTGGGGGAAGGAGCAGGGGATAGAGAAAGAGAAGATGAGAGAGAGAGAGAAGAAGAGGATTAAGGGACCGGCTGCAGTAGACGCCGGCAGGGCTCGTGGCCCAAGAGACCTTCTTCACAAGAAGAAGAGGAGAACAGAAGATGACGACATCCCAATTGATGCAGTTGTAAGAATTTAGTAATCGTGGATTTTATTTGTTTTTTAATTAATTAATCCTTTAATAATACTCTATCTGTCCATTGCATATGTGATGCCACAGGATATTGATGAAGACGTCGAGCAGCCAAATGAGGCAGTTGAGCAAATGGAATGGCCT
>NC_033796.1:86228039-86271204 GCF_001876935.1 Asparagus officinalis | reverse complement strand
CCCCCCCCCCCCCCCCCCCCCCCTCTTTCGGTTGAGTTTGTTGAGGTTTTTATAGAAAGATAAGGGGTGTAACTAACCCCTTAATCCACTCCTAGTGTGAAAAGAGTTGTTTGAAACCGTTCAGCTCATTTTTGAATGAGTCAAACACCTAGGTCGGCGTTTTGGGCCCTAACTCTTTGTCTTAGGCTTGAGACGCAGAGTTAGGCGTCTGCTGAAAATTGAAAACACAGGGGCCGCCTGTGTTTTGAAAATTGAACGCAGAGGTGAACTCTGCATTTAGAAGTGGTTGTTGACTTGTAACCTCTTTTATTGGAGCGTTTGCAAAGACCATTGTTTTGTAATATTTGCTTTAGCTATTTGGGATGTGAGAGTCGTCAGATTGTGACTCTCTTGGTTTATTGTGAAGGCTATTGAATCAGAGATTTTATCAGTCATCGTGAAGGTCATTGAATTATAACCTTTCTCGATCTACGTGAAAATCCTCCAATTACAGCTTTCGTTTTATTGACGTAAAAATCGTTTGATTATAACTTTCATTGTCGAGATGTTGATTAAAGTTTGATAGGGATCAGCTATCTGTTATGATTTTTAGACAGCCTACACAAGTCAAATGAGGCCGCCGACGATCTTAGTGTGTGCGAAGAGAGAGAGAGAACAGGGGAGGGGCATATTTTTTTTATGTTTGTTTTTCCAATGATATTATATATTATCGTATGGATTTGTTTAGCTTAGACTAAATATTATCGTATGGGTAGACTTGATACGTTTGGAATGATTTTGAATTTTGCCGTATTGGTATGTATTTGTTATTATCCGATGTTTAGTTCATAGAATTTGGATTGAACATAAAGTATTTTGTGAAGTATATTTTTGTCGGATTTTGGATGTGATGTTGTGTATTTCCTCGGATTTGTGTTGTGATGTTGTGATGCGGCATAAACATATACCAAAAAGTTGCAAGTACAGAACTAATCAAGTTATAGTATAAAAAGTCGGTTCTTGTGTTGTATGCGTGACAATTAGGAGTGATGAGTGAATGTGATTATGAAAAGATGGAGAGAATGAAAATGGTGTGTAAATAGGCGCAAAATGTAAGTGAGAGTGGGTGTGACAATGAATGTGTGTAAATAGGCGCAAAATGTAAGTGAGAGTGGGTGTGACAATGAATGAATGATTTTCACAAGGAGAGATGAATAAAATCAAGAATCAAAAAGGAAAATCAAGAATGAAAATAAAATTCAAGAAAGTAAAGATGACGGATTCAATTAAAGATATAGGTAATCTAGAATTGAATCTACTTCTTAGAAAATGGTGATCCCCTAGAGGGTTCTAGCCTAAAGGCGAATCAAAGAAAATAAAAATGAACAAAAAGAAAAACTAAACCCAAGAGGGTTCTAGCCTTAAGGTGAATAGTACAAAAAATTAAAATCTAACTATAAAATAAATTGCAAAATCTAAACTACAAAATAAATTGTAAAAATTAAATGTAAGAAAATAAATCTACTCTATAAGCATAAAATAAATCTAAGGCAAGAGGGTTCTAGCCTCTTGGCTATTTAAACAAGAAAATAAAATCTAACTAGAAGCATAGAAATAAATCTAAACTAATAAGCAATAAAAAAGAAATAAAAGAGAAAAATAAAAGAAATGCAAACCTTCAAATAATTCTTCATCTCCATCTTCATCATCCAATAAAGAGAAGAAATATTTAAAGTGGTGAAAAAATTATTTTATTAATTGTAACAAAAGTTACAAATTTGAAAGGCCTTCTCAATTAAGAGTGATCATCCTCTCCAAATGGAGTTACAAAAATTTTCACACATCTAACCCCTCACTCTCTACCCCTATTTATAGTAAACATCAGTGAATGAGAGCCCTTAGATTGAAATCTTATCCAAAAACATCAAAAATCAGCCTTAGATTCGTAACTAACTGTCGGAGGTATCGATATCAACATCAATAGGGGTATCGATGTTGGCATCAATACGGGCATCGATGCTGGCATCCAGCATCGATACGGGCATCGATGCCCCCATCGATGCTTGCACCGATGTTAAGTTGTCTCTGGTTGTTGTCCGCAAATCCCTCTTGAGTTTGCTCTTGGGCTTGGGCCTTGGACAATTTCTTGGCAATTTTGGGCTTTAATACTTCATTAAATATTTGAAAGAAATTGTTTGGCTTCATGGGCTTCATTTCTTCAATAAATCAATGGGTTTTTGTTGAGAGATGAGAGTTTGAGATTTATTATTCATTAACCTGTATTTAAAGATAAAAGCATTTATTAGTGGCATATTTATTCATATAAAATAGATAATGAGGGTATAAAATTATAATAAAATATGATTATCAAATACTCCCACACCTAAACTTTTGCTAGTCCTATAGCAAAGAAATAAAAAGAAAATCCAAACTCACTTTCGTAGGAATCACGGTTGTATTTAACTCATACAACAAGCCTTTAAACACCTAGGTTACCCTAGTGGACGAGTTGTAGTCTCGTGAGGGTTTGCAGTGAATATACCCACAAAATTTGGTCAACTTGCTAAGTTAAAGAAGTCAGTAAATAACTAAAATTACTTGATAAAATTAGACAATCTAATTGAAGCTAGTTATTACTCAAGAAAATAATTTTATATATAACTCCAAAGTGAATTTCCTAGAAAATCTTCTCATTATTACAATACAAAACTAAGCCAAACTTAGAAATTTAATTTAAAAGTTTTGAAAAAAACATGCTAACTCTTTGTTTAAAATAATATTCAAGTTACTTGATCAGAAATATTTTTCAAGGCCATATATACTATATATATAACATTTGTTTGTATTTTATTATTATTATTATTATTATTATTAATTTTTTTTAAACTCTTTCTTCCTTGGTGATGTTTTTCTACTTTAACAGGCTTTCTATGTGATCATTTAATGAGTTTTGGGCTAATGGATCCTAACCCAATTGGGCTTAGGTCATTAAGTATGAAAATACTCCTTAGGCTTAATTACTCGGTCAGTTTAGGCTTTATAAGATAGAATCACCTTGAATTCAAGAGTTTTTTTTCTTTTTTTTCTTTTGGTACCCATTTTTCGCACTCTTCTTTTGCAATTTTTTTTATATGTATATGTATATATATTCTGAAAAATATGTAAGTCAAGACACTTTAAAAAATTATTTTTAACTCTAAGCTAAGCATGCATAAATTCCATTATTTTAAATAAAAATCTAAGTTAAGGCTTAAGTAAAGTATACTACTTTGAAAATTATTTCTTAAGAAATTTATTTAGTGTTATCATAAAAGGTAAACTTGAGTAAATAAGAAACTAGAGATTTAAAATTTATCAAATAAGTCAATTATTACATATATTAATTTGGCAAGTGACGATATTTTTATATTTTTTTAGGAAAAGGGAAAAAAATAACAAAAATCAACTAAAATATAAAATAAAGAGAAAAAAAATAACTAATTACCACACCCACACCTAAATTTTGCATTGTCCTCGATGCAAACTCTATGATGCACAAAGTAAAACAGATAAGAAGTAAAGTACTTACCTTTGATCAGTTGATAAAAATCTGCAATTACCTTTAGTCTGAGGAGGATAGAATCAAAAATTTATTCTTCTTTTTTTATTCTTTTTTATTCTTTTTTATTCTTTTTTTTTCAACTGAACAGAAAACTCTCAAATGAGAGAAGAATAAATTCTTTTTGTTATTCTGAAATAAACAAAACAAACAATGTAGCATGAAGTGTCCAACATGAAGAGCTCGTATTCTACATTGAATCCTACCTTATTGTTGAAAATTCTACCCCGAATTTTAAATAAATTCAGAATGATATAATCAATAATGTGAAATTCCAAGCATTTCGGGGTGTTCAGTAATTCTTGCAACAAAGTAAGGTAGATATTATTTATGTCATGCATTTTGTATTTCTTAATGAACTTAGATTCTTGTACTGTGAAGTTTTGTTTTCTAACAACTAATTCTTCTGTAGCATTTTCCTCAACCCCAAGATTCAATTCATGGTTGAGTTCTGAAAATTTGGTTGTTGATTATTCTCTAAGAATCTAAGTTCATCAAGAAAGAGTTCTTCAAAATTGAAAATTTGGTTGTTGATTATTCTCTAAGAATCTAAGTTCATCAAGAAAGAGTTCTTCAAAATTTAATCCAAAGCAGCAAATATTTAACACATTTTATTATTCTCAAAAACCTGATCTGCTATTTCTAAAATTTCCAACTCCTCACCAAAAAATTCCTCAAAATTCAAATCAAACTCTTCTTTTTCTTCTTTTTCTTCTGATCTTTCCTGATGTAATTTATTTCTAAAGGCTAATTATTTGGTTGGTCCCCTGGATTGAAAATGTTGAGATCAGCAGTCAAATTCTCAAAGGATAGCTTCATTTGACCAGTTCTACAGTTGATGAGAGCAATAAAAGTGGCTAAGAAAGGTCGTCCTAAGATAACATGTGTCTGTCCTTTGGGATTGAAAACAGGATGTGTTTCTAAGATTATAAAATCTACTAAAAAAATAAAATCTCCAACCTTAATCAGATCATCCTCTAACTCACCCATAGGGACCTTGATAGATCTATCAGCCAACTGCAAGGTGCATTTGATTAGGTTCAGTACACCTAGACCCAATTGCTGGTAGACTGAATATGGAAGCAAATTGACACTGGCCCCTAAGTCTAAAAGCGTCTTATCAATGTGAGTATTACCAATGATACATGAAATGATGGGGGAACCTAGATCTTTACGTTTCAAAGGTATGGGATTTGATAGCATATCACTGATATTGGCGGCTAAAAAGACTTTCTTTGGAACATTTATTCTCCTCTTCTTAGTACACAATTCTTTTAAAAATTTAGCATAAGATAGAATTTGTTCAATTACATCTAAGAGAGGAATGTTGACCTTAACCTGCTTGAATGTTTCTAGGATCTTATCCTCCTGAGGAGAGTGTTTCCTAGGCCTGAGTCTATCTGGAAAGGAAGCAACCGGTCTAAATATATCAAAAGCAGGCTCAGGTTCGGGTTCAGGTTCTTGGTCATCTGAGGGGGGTGATTGTTGAATAGATTCATCAGAAGAAGAAGGAGAAGGAATTTGTACTGGATCAAGAGTTTGACTTGGAGGAGTTCTTACTTGATTATCGACCTGTCTACCTGACCGAAGTGAATGGATTGCATTCACTTGAGCTTCATAGGATGAACTGCATCATGTGTTATTAGGGTTGACCACGGGTTGACTCGGAAATTTTCCTTTCTCTCTTTCATTCACGACACTAGCTAGTTGATAAAGTTAGGATTCTATTCTAGCTATAGCTTGAGTGTTGGAGTTGAGTATTTGTCCGGTTGATTGCATGAACGAATTCAGAGTGCTAGATGTTTGAGTCAACATATTCTTGGTTTGAGTGGAGGCCTTAATTATGGTTTCGAAACCCCTTTCCAAGACATTAGGACGTTTATCCTGATCTGGATTGTGAGGAGTCTGAATTACAGCTTGATGAAGAGGAGACTGATTTTGATATGGTAGATTGGGTTGTTGAAATTATGGATGAGAATTGAAAGGAACTGTGTTACCCCCTAGGAAATTGTTGGTTTGAAGAGAGAGTGAAGTTTTGAGTTCCGGAGTGAATTCCCTGATTACATGCAAAGTTTGGGTGATTTTTCCAACCTAGGTTGTAGGTTGGAGAGAATTGATCATTTGCATAACGCTGGAATGCAGCGTTGACCTGTCCTAATGGCTGATTATTTCCTAAGAGAGGACATTCTTCTGAAATATGAGATGGTGACAGACAGTTGTGACATCTTGAGGCTGAAACTTGATTGATTTGAGCCGGGGCTCTTTCCTTGATTTCTAAAGCTTTTAACCTACGCATGATTGTGGCCATCTTAGCTTCAGATGCAATGTTCGACTCTAAGGAAATACCACTGGACCTTGGTTGGGGAACTGATGATACTCAGTCATCATAGTGTTCCCATTGCATGGTTTTTTCAGAAAGACTCTCTAAAAACTCCCAAGCTTCATCAGCGTTTTTCCTTATGAAATCCCCGTGGCACATTGATTCTAAGGAAGTTTTTACAGAATAATCTAATCCTTCATAAATTATTTGGCACAATCGCCATTTTTCTAAACCGTGATGAGAACATTAAATGAGAAGATCTTTAAATCAGTCAAAATACTTCCAAAAGGGTTCTCCCGTGACAATTTTAAAATTCATTATGCTGTTTCTTAGCTTCACCGTTTTATGGATCGGGAAAAATTTCTTAAGAAAAACAGTGATAAATTCCTCCAAAGTAGTGATGGAATTTATGGGTAAGCTATACAGTTATTTTTTTGCTTTGTCTTTAAGAGAAAATGGAATAAATCTGAGTTTTATTGCATCTTCTGTTAATTCTCTCATTTTAATCATAATACACACTTCCTCAAATTCCGAGATAAAAATATATGCATCTTTTGTTTCATTTCCAAGGAATTTGGGAAGCATGTTTATGTAATGCGGTCTAACCTTAAAATTTATTTCATTTGTTTCTGGGAGCCTAATGCAAGAGGGGATTACATTCCTAATGGGATAACACATATCTTGAAGAACGGGTGGATTAGGATACATCATTTCTATTATTGGTTCAAAACGAATAAAACGATGATAATTATCTCTAACCCAAGTTTGCATAACCCAAGACAAATTATTTTTCAGGAAAGAAAGAAAATTAGTTTTTTTTATGATAAAGAAAAATACTAACTAAAACAAATCAAATCAATCATTTTTCAATCACTCTAACTCTAGGGTTAAGCCTAACTCAACTAGGCTAGCTCCTAACCAAAAACTCCTAAAGTAAAAAGATTAAAGTTTTACCCGGGTAGTTAGCCAGGTAAGGATAGTACTAGAGGGTGATCAGAGATCAATTAAGTACCTTGTTCCTTACGGAGCACTTTACGTAACCCCTAAACCTTGTCTTAGACACCAACTAATCCAAAAAAACTTAAACCGGTTCACTTAAGGATTCTTTGTTCGTTATTGAGCTTGAATCCTTAGGGCCAACATCTAATGAGTTTTATTAGGCTTGGGTGGGAATTAGAAATTTTTGGGCTTAGGAAAGGGTGATGAAATCCCTCACCGTATCTTGATTATGGGGTTTTGCTCTTAAACATATTTTTAAGTGTGTGCCAAATCAAGATGTTCAAATCACTTGGTGAATTCCTACTAACAATATAAAATGCAACCCTATGAATTAAAAGCGACTAAAAAGGATGAAAAAAAATCTTTATATTTTATATTAGGGTTAACAATCAAACAACTATGAGAAGGGTGAATATTGTTTGAGTTTATTATCTTGTTAGTTAATGTCCAAGTGAAAGGTGAATTTTATTATGGTAAAAAAAAAATCCTTTTTTTTAATCCTAATTGTCTCTAATTGTGAAGCTAACTAAAAAGATGGAATTAAAAATGCAAGAAAGAAGAGTTACCTAAAAGCAATTCTCCAAGTTCTAGATCTCCAATCCGCGATCTTCAAGCGGTTCCTTCACAAAAAACACACAAGTTAAAGAACCAAATTAAATAAAATCCTACTTAAGCACCCTCCCAGGTAACGTTGATGCCAAAAACTTGATGCGGCATAAACATATACCAAAAAGTTACAAGTGCACAACTAATCAAGTTATAGTATAAAAAGTTATCGATCCCACGAGGAAGGTATTTTGTAGGAGAAAATTAAAGTCGGTTCTTATGTTGTATGCGTGATAATTAGGAGTGATGAGTGAATGTGATTATGAAGAGATGGAGAGAATGAAAATGGTGTGTAAATAGGCGTAAAATGTAAGTGAGAGTGGGTGTGACAATGAATGAATGATTTTCACAAGGAGAGATGAATAAAATCAAGAATCAAAAAGGAAAATCAAGAATGAAAATAAAATTCAAGAAAGTAAATTAAGATGGTGGATTCAATTAAAGATATAGGTAATCTAGAATTGAATCTACTTCTTAGAAAATGGTGATTCCCTAGAGGGTTCTAGCCTAAAGGCGAATCAAAGAAAATAAAAATGAACAAAAAGAAGAACTAAACCCAAGAGGGTTCTAGCATCAAGGTGAATAGTACAAGAAATTAAAATCTAACTACAAAATAAATTACAAAATCTAAACTACAAAATAAATTATAAGAATTAAATGCAAGAAAATAAATCTACTCTATAAGCATGAAATAAATCTAAGGCAAGAGGGTTCTAGCCTCTTGGCTATTTAAACAAGAAAATAAAATCTAACTACAAGCATAGAAATAAATCTAAACTAATAAGCAATAAAAAAGAAATAAAAGAGAAAAATAAAAGAAATACAAACCTCGAAATATTTCTTCATCTCCATCTTCATCATCCAACAAAGAGAAGAAATATTTAAAATGATGAAAAAAATTATTTTATTAATTGTAACAAAAGTTATAAATTTGGATGGCCTTCTCAATTAAGAGTGGCCCTCCTCTCTAAATGGAGTTACAAAAATTTTCACACCTCTAACCCCTCACTCTCTACCCTTATTTATAGTAAACATCAATGAATGAGATCCCTTTGATTAAAATCTTATCCAAAAACATCAAAAATCAGCCTTAGATTCGTAACTAACTGTCGGAGGTATCGATACCAGCATCGATAGGGGTATCGATGCTGGCATCGATGCTGGCATCGATATCAAGTTGTTCCTGGTTGTTGTATGAAGATCCCTCTTGAGTTTGCTCTTGGGCTTGAGCCTTGGACAATTTCTTGGCAATTTTGGGCTTTAATACTTCATTAAATATTTGAAAGAAATTATTTGGCTTCATGGGCTTCATTTCTTTAATAAATCAATGAGTTCTTGTTGAGAGATGAGAGTTTGAGATTTATTCTTTATTAACCTGCATTTAAAGATAAAATCATTTATTAGTGACATATTTATTCATATAAAATAGATAATGAGGGTATAAAATTATAATAAAATGTGATTATCATGTTGTGTATTTTTGATATTTGTGTTGTGATGTTGTAATTTTATAATTTTTATCAATGTATACAATGTAGATGATATGATTTTGGCAAAATTTTTGAAAAGATACGAAGATAGCGGCATGTGCATATTTTGTGCATGTTTTGCCTCAGCCCAGCAAACGTACGGGACTACTAGTCCCGTACGTTTGCTGGCCAGAGGCAAAATATCTCTGCTAAACGTATGAGACTATTAATCCTGTACGTTTGCTGGGCAGAGGCAAAATATCTCTGCTAAACGTATATGACTACTAGTCCCGTATGATTTCAGTGAGTGCTAATCCGTGATTAGACGACTGAAAACATACAGGACTACTAGTCTCGTATGTTTTCAGCTAAGTGTTTTTTAAAATCGACCTCTTTTTGGCCAACAGGTCAAAAAGAGGTATGTTTTGCTAATTAATTAGCAAAACGGTCTGTTTTGCTAATTATTTAACAAAAGGGTTTGTTTTAAAAAATCCCATTAACTTATTGTCCTGCTCTTTTCAATATCGAAGTCGACTGTAACTTCTTATAATATGTATAAAACATCTCAAACATATATTAGACCAATATCAAAGTTTCTTATTCATCAAACTTATTTGATTACATGGACACGGTTCTGACACGAACCATTTTATATTTGAAACCTAATTGAACCGACCAAAATTAGTCCAGTTGGTCCGATTTAGTCTATTTTGTTTGGACTTTGATTAGTTTAATTAATAAAAACAACTTTGATGTTAAAAGAAGATGAATATCAAGAAATCGGTGAAGAAAATGTGAATAAAAGAAGCATCGCTAAAAGGAAATTGCAAATTAATTAAAACAATAAAAATTATAATCATCTTATTAAACAATGAGTTTGTTTGCTTCAATTAGTCTATAGAAAGTTTAATTTCTCTTTACTACATGTATGGTCGGCTTTGGTTCTTTCTTATATCCATGTTAACGGTGAATGACGACATGACCCTCTCTTCACCTTCATGGATGTTTAAAAGAAGAAGGTCATACATCCCTAGTTAGAGAAATTATTTTTTCTATCTACTAATTTCTATGGATACAGTTCATATCCTATTTTTGTAAAGATACTTTTGCTTTTTAATGAACATGGTATATCCCTTGTTTCTCTCTCTCTCAAAAAAAAAAAAAAACAACGAGTTTGTGTTAAAAAATTGAGAGAGAGAGAGATTGGTTCAAATTGTTCAAATTTAAAATTTCCCAAACTAAACCAACAGAAACATATTCTAAAATTGAATGGAACGATCAAATCTGGTCGGTTCAGTCGACTTAATGGGTTTGAGAGTTAGCCTTTAAATAGAGGCTAGAAATCGAATTTAAGCCAAAAGCTTAAGCTATTAGGTATCGTCCTCAACTCTAATTTAAATCATCACTCTTGTATCCACCACTAGTGCTAAAATCAGTATTTACTTTGAAGTTTCTCTTAGTTTGCCTCTATCTTGTGGGGGATTAACCGAATCTCAATGCCAACTTTGACTGATAAAATGATTGCCAGAATTAACTGTTGGAAGTCAAGGAAATTATCTTATGCAGGGAGGGTGACCTTAGTCAAAGTTGTTTTACTTGGCATTCAGATATTTTGGATTAATGATTTCTTGCTGCATAAATCTGTCTTGAACACCATTGAGTCGGGTTATAGAAAATATCTCTAGGGAGGAGGTGATAACAAAAATTCTCTTGAGGTATGCAAATCAAAATCTTCAGGTGTCCTTGGTGTCTATCATGCTTATGGCTGGAACTCTGCATCTATTGCTAAATTGATTTGGGAAATCCAATGTCAAAGAGTTTACTTGTGGATAAGTGGGTTCAAGAATCTTTTCTCGGAAATAACGATATTTGGCTTGTTCAAGTGGAGTGGTGATTCTTAGCAATTGAAGCAATTATTGAAAGTTAGGAATCATCTTTTATAGTTGTGGGGCTTTATTGATGCCAGCAAGCTTAATCTTTCTAAATGCTTGATTACTGATAACATAAAATTTTCTCTAGTATACAAGCCTATCTATGATGATACTCCTACAGCTCCTTGGAGTAAATTGGTTGGATCTCGTCTAAATGTTCCTAAGCCTAGATTTATCGAGCGCCTTGTTGCAAGGCAGAAATTAGTTACACAAGACAGGCTTGTGAGATTTACAATTATCCAGGATAACGAATGTCGTTATTTGTGTATGCGTCAAAAATTGCCTATAGATTGCAAAGAAGCTTAAAACTGATGAAAACACTGATATCTTCCAAACTAGAGGGAATTTGACAAAACGGACGGTTAGAAAGTTATGACCCGTTCTTCAATTGGTAGCATGTTCTGAAGTCCACCTGAACTGATCGAACCTCGCCTATAGGTTCCTGGAACATAGTTCGAGATGAAGCGAAGGCGATGAACATCGTCATCTAAGTCAAAATAGATCATCCGAGACCAAAAGGAAGCAAAGGGACACGTGCGAAATGACGAAACACGCGAAACGACGGAACAAGACAAAATCAGAATTTCCCAGTCACCTCAAAGTGACTCGGAAAATCCGAGTCACTTCGAAGTAACTCGGAACAGTGCCGATCACACTGAGGTGACTCGCACATTCAGCCTCCCGACGACGCGTTTTTGATGTTTTCTCAAGATTTGTTCGATCTACTGCCTTCTAACTGCCTTAGGATCATCCCTAAATGTGGTTAAGCCGTTATTAACTGAATATAAGGTCAAATCACAAATTCTTATTTGAAAACATGGTGTCTGAAGCCTATAAATACACCCCTAGGGCCCCTATGCACGGGTGATCTAAAATTTGAAGCTTGGAGGTGAGGTGTTGACGTTGTGAGAGAAAAACCCACGAATTTTCGAGAGAGGCAAGCGAGATCTTGGCGAACTTAAGCATAAAGAGGAAGATTTCGAGAGATCTGAAGCCCCTTTTCATCCCCTTCCATTGAGATCAGACTTTGTTTTGATCTTGAGAAGAGTAGTAATCTCACTTGGTTGAGATTATTTACTTCAGTTCTAAGTTTTCTCGATTAAGATGAAGAACACTACGCCTTCTTTCAAATCAATCCGGATCTATTAATCGGTCGTTCACGGACTAAAGCGTCTCCGGAACAGGCAAAGATCCCATGCAAGCAGCAAATCGATAAACGATCTCTGCGTGTGTTTCTAGGAGATCTTATCTGTTTATTTTCGTTGTAACAAGAGATCTTATAAAAATATCAACTCTCTTGAATCTGTAATTGATAAACAATTGTAATGGATTCAAGAATGAAAAAGATTTTCGACGCAAAGAGTTTGTACCTATGTGAGGAGGAATCTATTAAGCATCTTTTCTTTGGTTGTTGCTTCTCCTCTTCTATTTAGAGTCTGGTGATGTTATTGAATGGTTATTCTCATTTCAGCCTCCTACGGTGTGATGTTCTTAACTACCGCTAGCTATTCTAGATTGCATGGTATGTCTAATCAAAGGAAAGTTATGAAGGACTATTGCCACGCACATTTATTGTTATAGGTTGCCTCAAATACCCAAATCCATATTACTTTGGGAGTTCTTTTTTAGGTTGATTTGTTTTGATCAAGAGTCCTACTTATATTAGACTTTGCACAACCAATCATATTAGAGATTTATTTCTACTTGGACTCTTGTTGGGTTTTAGCACATGTAGACTTTTAATCCTATTAGAACTCTTATTCCTTAGACAGTAAGTCGTTAGAATCTTCAAGGCTATATAAGAGCAATCTTTCAAGCCAATAATTAATCATCAATCTTTAGAGCACCAATCAAGAAGAGAAAGTTCTTTTGTGAAGCCTATTTGATATTCTTCTCTTTTGTTTCTTTTATTTAGAGAGATTGTACGGGAATTTTGGGGTGTTATTTAGGATTGAGATTGAGAGTTTCCGGTTTGTATTCCTCACAATCAGTTAAGCTATTCTCCTCTTTCGCTCGTGGACGTAGGCTCTCTAAGCCGAACTACGTATATCTTTGTGTTCGTGTGTTCTTGATATTTTTCGTGCTCTCGTGTGATTGATATTAGCTTATCCTGGGGAATTTGTCATAACATTTATCATTCATAATTGAAAGCAATAGTAGGATTTTCGCTCACAAATCTTCCAGTGAGTGCAAATTGATTCATAATATCAAGCGTGAGATGTTTCCTCGTGTCTTCAAACCCAAGATTGCTATTCACACAATTTTGGATCTTTTTTAGTTTAGTCGTACGTAATTGTATCTTGTGCATTGTTCAGTTTTCTTCCTGGGTTATCTAGACTCTGTACATCATTGCTCATTGGTAATGAAAATTTTTGCTTATAAAAAATTTTAATTAAGAAAATTAAGCGAGAAGAATAATTAGAAAATTCAGCAGCAAGACGTGGAACAATAAAACAAAAACTCCATTTTATTTGGTAATATTAATCAATATTACAAGAGGAGATTGAGCGATTGAGCTAATCATCGTTCATTATTAACTCTTCAAATGTTCATTCACAATATCTATAGGAGATCAACGGGGGAGTGGACGGAGGGCAGCATCCTTAACAACGAATCCCTTCTTCACGCAGTTTGAAGTGTCAACGACAGAGAAAGTGATGTCGCCGCTCTCAACGGCCTCAAAGTAACCGAGCACCATCATCACAAACTCATCCGTTGGGAATTTGGTCAGGTCTACTTTGCGTTTTTGTGTGGTTCCATCGGGAAGGTTAAGCTCTACGTTCAAAGGGCAGGAATCCCATCCTTCGTTACCGTTAGTCTTCATGCACAGTAGCACTGCCTGATACTTGAGACCCGGTGTCAGTTTCGACATCTTGAAATCTCCACGGATCTCCACATGCGTCGTCCCCATCAGTTTCGGTGCCTCCATCCCCAATCTACCGATGCTGTGTGGTTTATTATGCATGAAAATTAAATTAATTGATACCATCTAAATTATAATGAATAACATATATATGTACGTATACATGCATATATGAATTCAGAAACATATACTTGCCTTCCGAAGACCAGGGAGTGCCAGACCCAGGATTTACCGTCATCTATGAATTCAGAAACATATACTTGCCTTCCGAAGACCAGGGAGTGCCAGACCCAGGATTTACCGTCATCAACATTAGTAATGTCGAGCTCTCTCGGGTATTTAAGCATGCCCCTATCGCCGTTCCTCTCCTCCATCCATGAGTTCTGTACGGTTGATTATTAATTAATTTGAGAACATATATAATAAGCTTAGACATAGCAATTGAAGGATACATGCATGCATGTATCTTTTTATGTAGACAAGTACGTAGCTAAACAATTATTATTTACTTGCCTCTGTGTACACCTTTGGTAGCTCCTTGGCAACAGTAGCCATCTCTTGATATTAAGTGTTTGAAGGGTAATTACTTATAAAAGTGTTTTTTTCTTCAGAGGATGTAATACATGGTGAATCCCTTGGGGGATGCATTTATAGGTTTCAAGAGCTCCACCTACTCACTTTTAGGAAACAAGCCACCCACTTGGAATCAACGGTGCTCCGCGTAGATTTGGAAAGTTTTCCAAACTATACATGATTTTTGAAATTCAAAGTTAAAAGGGTCGATTCAAAATTATAAGGGTTTTATTAGTGTCTAGAGTGTCAATTTCAAAACTGGGACAACTTAGTTAAAACACGTACGCAATCGTGGTCTCATCAACTTGACAAAGAAGCGCATAAATTGGTAGGTGAAGTCGTGAAATCAATAGTATGTTAATTCTTTTCAACTCCGTGGCTGCCCCTTTGTTTCATAATTCTTGTGCTTCATTATTCCGGTATTAACCGTACTATATATGACGCTTCCTCTTCAAACAGGAAAACAAGACCAATTAAGGTAAAAAAAAAGGGCAATAACACTGTAGTCTCTCGCATCACGTTTCTTTGCTATCCCCCCAAAAGGACTAATTACCGCATATTACCCAAGAACGTACTGGACATATTAGGTCGGCAGCAACTTAAAAACTCAGACCTTTTCGATATATAATATTTTAAGAAATACTTTGTAGGCCGAATATGTATGTATTAGTATCTCACTGCGTGTACCATTTACTGAGGGAAAGCAAACACAAATAAAAAAGACATTTTACGAATCTACTGAAAGACATTTTACGAATCGATGCAGAATAACTAGTTGCAGAATAACTTATTTATTGTAACTTATTATGACATAGTGCGGAAGCAAAACCGCTGAATCTACTGAAAGACATTTTACGAATCGATGCAGAATAGTTTAAATCCACGAAAAGCAATAATTATTCCAGGGTTTAAAATCCTCAAAACATAGTAAGAATCCGAACAGGATTGGAATTACTAAAAATATACATGATTTTGGAGACTAATTGATCAAATCTAACATCATTCATTTGCTAATTAAAATAAAAAAGACTCTAACATCATTACTAAAATTTTAAAAAATTTAACGCAAAGTTCTCTCTCTCTCAATCTAAAAGGAAATTCGTTAACCAAAGCGTCGACCGACTTAAACAAAACTTAGTTAGATTTGATTAGCTTCATCTCGAAAAAATATGCTGTTTTATATAATATATGTCTGGAAAAAAGTTTTCAGCAGCTACTTACTACCTTCGTATTAAATAAGTAAATTTATTCCATTTTTTTAGGTAATTTTTTTGAGGAATAATTTATGTCGTGTTATTCTTCACAGTTTAATATTAGAGAAAAGTCATACCTAGATATTCCACGTGGCCTGAACAGTGAAAGAAAAGCAACTCATGATAAGTTTCATAAGCGGTGGCTATGCTATTAGATTTCCCTCCATGACTTGGTCCAAGTGCATGCATGTGGTAGCCATGATGCTTCCAAAAAATATCTAACCAAGACTTACTATATATAATTATATACCAGAGGGAGACTAATCATATTTTTCAAACATTTTGTATCACCTACCATCAAAAGTACACATGCATCATTCAAAAAAATAAAGACTAGAAAAAATTAAAAAAATGTACATGCATGATTATCTTAATTAGTAGCCACAGTCTCATCTGGCTTGTTGTATTGTTGTTGAGCAACATAAATAGAGTGTGCATACAAATCCTGAACTGAACTACGTACGTAAGTACTAAAAACAACAACAACAATAATAACAAATAATAACAACAGTAATAATAATAATAATAATATTAATAATAGTTGTGAGAAATACCAAGTAACTATTTTATTTTGCTATTTTGCCTTGAAAATGAGCAAATTGGTTGTTATATGTCTGTCCGCTGACAGAGAAGCCTTAAGAGAGAAAAAAAAAATTAAAATAGAATAAAAAAAGAAGTAGATATGATAGCTTTTAGAAATTAGATTAAGCCGAGAAGGCATAGATGGCTGTACATGTTTCTTCTCTTGGAGCTCTTGGTCTCAATGCCCTCATTTTTTGACGACAGTACCATCAAATTCAAAGTTTGAAAAGTACTCGAAAACTATTGTTAAGAATATTATTCTATATTTCTTTATGATCTTGGTAGTTGAATTGGAACCTATAAATAGCAGCGTAGTCTGAGATTTGAAGGGCAGAAGTAAGAGAACTTAGAGAAGTATATATATTAAAAGAGCATTCCGAACCCCATCTTTATTGAAGAAGATTAATATTAATTACGAAGAGAGTAAGATGGACGGGCAACCAGAGCTGTTCGCAGAGGTAATAATAACCTTATTATATATTAATTGTTGTGTGTGAAAGTAAAGAACATAAGTCCGGGTTTTGTTTCCTCCACTCTTAATTAATTATTCGCTTGTTTAATTAGAACTCATGGAGGGAGGAGATGACAGGAGAAAAGGGCATTCTTATTTATCCAAGGGAGCTCGAAGTTGTCGGAGGTGACGATGATAGTTGTTGGCTCTGGCACTCCCTCATTCTTGAAAGGTAACAATTAATAACTTCCTCGTCGATCTCTTTTAATTAAATCTCTATGTATGTATATAGAGTAAATTGATATATGCTTGCTTGAAATTTCATTCATATGTATGCATGAATTAATGCAGCCAAGGGCAACTGGGAGTCGAAGTGCCGAAACTTATGGGAACAAAACACGTGGAGGTCCATGGGAGGTGGAAAATATCGGAGCTCACCCCTGGCCTCAAATATCAAGTGCTCTATATGTTAATGGTGGAGGATCCTCTTGAGGGTTGGGACAACTGCCCGTTGAAGCTCAGGGTTACACTGCCTGATGGGAGTAGCCAAACACAGCAAGTAGACCTGTGCAAGTTGCCCAAAGGACAGCTCATCATGACCGTCGCTGGTTACTTCGACTCCGTCGGCGATGGCGAGGTTATCTTCTCTGTGATTGAGACTTCCGACGTCGTCAAGAAGGGGCTCGTCATCAAGGATGCCGTCATTCGTCCACTTCCACCAATGTCACTTCTGCTGATGAACCAAAAATGAATTTTCCGCTAACTGCATCCATGCAGAAGATTACATAATCATGTTACTCAATAAAATGGAACGCCTAGCTGTTTCTTCATTTTCTTATACTTTTCTTTGGAATGTCTGAATAATATGATTCTTGATGGATGAATATTTTGTTGGAAATTGAGGTTAAATCTGGAATTAAACAGTAAAGGATGATGTACTGAATTTTAAACTTTTTCAAGTTAACTGCTGTGCGTTTGTGAAACGCTGTGCTTAAAGCAATAGTTGGCCTACTCCAGTGGAAAGATCCCAAGGCCAAACTGCTTCCATAAACAACAGTACAGTACTCTGGTGTGCACCAACCCAGTACTGTCAAGATCTCCTCGATCTATAAGACCTTTCGGTCAAGGCAAAAGATCTCCTCGATCTCAGAACCTTTCCGTTTCAGGGTTCCTGCGGGCACAGTTCTGCAGCAGCAGCACAACAACAGCAATAACAACGTCGATCCGACGTTCGTTTTCCAAGCTCGCGTGTGTATACCGACGTTCGTATTCCACGCTCACGAGAGAGTTTCCAGCAGCAACCAAGAGCTGTCCAATGGCGTTATTTATAGGCCTCTAAGGCCAGCTCAGGAGTCACTAGTAATTAATGTGACTGTTATAATTCTCAATGGTAATTAAGATTATAACATCAATGCAGTAAATTGCTCTAATTACTATTGTAACTAATGCATGTAGTAACTCTTGAATACGAGGCAATCAATGGACGCGTTGCTACGAAACGCGAGGGTCACGTCTCATCAAATCAGACGAACCTCGTTTGATAAACGAACGTCGTCAAACAGGCAAACCTCGTATGACAGACGAACCTCATCAAATGAGTGAACATCGTCAAACAGGCGAACCTCGTATGACAGACGAATCTCGTCGATCGAACGAACCTCGTCAAACATGCGAACCTCATCAAACGAACAAACATCGTCAAACAGGTGAACCTCGTATGACAGACGATCCTTGTCGATCGAACGAACATCGTCAAACAGGCGAACCTCGTATGACAGATAAACCTTGTCGAACGAGCGAACCTTGTCAAACTAAGAGAACGCTAGGGTCACCCTCGTGCGAATACGTAGCTCGTCTTCAGCAAAGTCAAGAAACACACATATGTTTACCTTTGGTTCGAGCTTAGGTCTTCTGATATCTGGAACTCGAACATATGCGAGACACCCCTACACTTTAAGACTATCCAAAGGATCTGGATATTCCAACCATAACTGATGAGGAGTACTATAAGTTTTGGAATATGATACTCTATTCAAAATCCAGTTTTCCATCAGCGAAGCCTCTCTCCAATAGCATGTAGGTAGACCGGATGTGATTAGCATCAAATTCACCATCTTGGTCAATGTGCGATTCTTTCTTTCTGTAATTCCATTAGATTGTGGAGAATACGGAGCAGTCGTTTCGGCAATGATTCCATGCTCCTTGAAGTATGCCTCCGACTCCTTAGATTGGTACTCCCGTCCTCTGTCACTCCTGAGTCTTTTCACCTGAAGTCCAAGCTGCTTCTCCACTCGAGTCCGAAACTCGACAAACTTGCTGAAGGCTTCATCTTTAGATTTCAGCAAGTAGAGGTGGCAGAAGCGAGAGTGGTCATCAATGAAGGTGATGAAGTACTTCATATCGCCTTGAGTGACGAAGCTCTTAAAATCACAAGTATCTGAGTGAATCAGATCCAATAGGTTGGTGCTCCTTGTGACACTTGGAAATGGCTTCTTTGTCAGCTTTGCTTGCGCACAGACTGCACACTTGTCAGGTTTGTTACCCCCATATTTTGGAAGTAATCCTAACTTCTCCATGCTAGACAGCTTTCTATAATTTACATGTCCTAGCCTATTATGCCATAATACAGAGGAGTAAGCAGAAGAGAATACTTTATTTACAACTAAGTTGGGTACAATAGTACTGATCTTATACATGCCATCAGTACGATATGCATTGCCAAAATATATTTTCTTAAAAGATAACAACCTTTTCTCCTTGGAAATCCAGCCTCATACCAGTGTCACACAGCAGGCTTTTAGAGACTAAGTTTTTGGTAATTGAAGGAACATGTTTTACATCCTTCAATGTGAGAGTCTTCTCTGAAGAAAGAGTCAGCACCATAGTCCTAGTTCTAAGAACAGGAACTACAGAATGATCAGCCATTGATACGTTCTTTTTGGCAGTAACATAGGAAGAGAACAAATCTCTGTTAGAGCAGACATGACAGGTAGCACATGTATCTAACCATCAACCAGAGACTTTGCTGGGAGTTGTCACCTGAAAGAGCATAGCCACACAATTGTCAAGTTGATTAACAAGAGAGGTTATAATTCCTAACACTTGAGGGAGTCACGGGCTAGAGACCAACACTTGAGGTGGTAGTTAGTATAGTTACATTGTGTGAATTGTAAAGTTTTCGGTTAGCTAGAAAACCGTATTGTGAGGTGTAAACGTTTTTCGGGTAAGCGTAGAAAACCTGGTGTGATAGTGGAGATATCCTCGTGGTGAGGAGCGGGGACGTAGGTCAGGCGGACCGAACCTCGTAAACATATCGTTTTGTTTGTGTTTGTATTTGCTGGGAGTTGTCACCTGAAAGAGCATAGCCACACAATTGTCAAGTTGATTAACATTGTGTACTGTTCTCTTCTTTGGTGCTTTGCAGTCTTTGGTAAAATTTCCTTGCTTCCCTCAATTGAAGCATTTGCCGCTCTTCTTGAAATCTTTCTTCTGAACATTCAGGTTCTTCGGATTATGATTCTTCTTTTTGTTAAAAGATTTCTTTTTCTTAGAAGAAGAATCGGTACCCTTCTCAGAGTTAGTAGCCACCATGTTAGCAGACGCCTTCTGCTTAGCTAGGAGATCATTCTTAGTGCGAGTCCGAATCTCGTTCTCAATCCGAATGAACCTCTTCAAATCAGACAAAGTCACATATCTTTTCCTTCTTCGAATGTCTGTGGAGAACGACATCCAAGATAGAGGTGTTGGCCTCTTTGTTTTGATAATGTTTAACAACCAATTTACCACTAATGTTGTTTGTCTAGTGTTTGTGTTTATCTATTTATTGTAGACAAACAACGAGTTGGAGGTTGGATGGAATCAAGCATTCACGATCATATCCAATGGAGGTTGACGGAATAATGGAGTGAAGCAATATAATTCAAGTTGAAGATCCAAGTTCAAGCTTCATCCGCAAGTTTTCCAAGAAGAGCTTATTGAAGATCAAGATCATAGCTTGGGTATATTTAGTATAGGTTTTATATTATGTGTGTTGGTCTCTTTGTTTTGATGATATTTAACAAACAATTTACCACTAATGTTGTTTGTCTAGTATTTATATTTATTTATTTATTATAGACAAACAACAAGTTAGAGGATGGATGGAATTGCGCATTCACGATCATATCCAATGGAGATTGGCGGAATTATGGAGTGAAGCCTTGCAATTCAAGTTCAAGATCCAAGGTTAAGCTTCATCCGCAAGTGTACCAAGTGAAGGTTATTAAAAATCAAGATTGCTTGGGTAACATTTAGTTTAGGAGTTATATTATGTGCGTTGGTACTTTAAGCTCAATCATACACACACATACACGTTTTGGTTTTTCTATGTATATATATAGTCGTAGCTTGCATTTTTATATAATTATGGCTATGTATGATGCATCTTGTTTAGGCTATGATCCTAGTGTTGCTCTAAAATTCAATGCTTTTCCCTATGATCAATGGTGCTTTAGATTCAAAATATTTGTTCAAGCTAAAAATATCGATCTATGGGAAGTTATTGATTGTGCTTATATTGTGCCCATGTTGGAGAAATCCAAGTGGAGCAAACATGATAAGAAGATGTTTACTATGAACAAGCTTGTGTTAGAATTTCTATTAAATGCATTTGATTCATCAATGTCTAACAAGCTTGATTCTTTTGATAGTGCTTATCTAATATTGTTTGTCTAGTGTTTGTATTTTGTTATTTATTATAGAAAAACAATATGTTGGAGGATGGATGAAATTGCACATTCACGATCATATCCAATGGAGGTTGGAGGAATTGTGGAGTGAAGCCTACGCAATTCAAAGTTAAAGATTCAAGTTCAAGCTTCATCCGCAAGTGTACCAAGATAGAGCTTCGTTGAAGATCACAAGCTTGGGTATATTTAGTTTTAGGTTTTATATTATGTGCGTTGGTACTTTAAGCTCAATCATACACACACATACACGTTTTGGTTTTTCTATGTATATATATAGTCGTATATATACATACATGTTTTGGTTTCCAAGTATATATAAATATGAATTACATCCTTCATATTTATTGTTTTGGTTTTTCAAGTTTAAATATGAAACAATAGAATATAATTAGAAAATATATTTTTGTTTCATGTTTATATGCTTATACATGATTTTATCAAATCAAGTTTATATTTAATGAAATCATATTTATTGTTTTTGAAAAGTTTACAAAAATATGCAATTTTGTGAAAATATTTTATTCTTAGTTTTTGGACTTAACAATAATCATATACATATTTTATTAAGTCTGCAAAATCATTTTGTAATGTTTCAAAACATGGTTAAGCTAAAATGTCAAAACTCATATGTTTACATTTTTATGTTTTGGACTATTTTGCAAAATGATAATATTTTTCATTTGGGAGGTCCTTTTTAAAAACTAGTTTTTGTAGCATGTTTATTATTATGTCTACAATCATTTTCCAAAGTTTTATATTTTTCTGAATTTATTTGATATTTTTAAACAAGGTTTTAAAATCAGTAAATCTGTTTTCAAACCTGATTTCATGTGTCAGTTTGCGGTCGACCGCCACGGTCGACCGCCTAGAGTCCAGAGACTCAGTATGTTCTTTTGTGGCTCCAAATGTTTCTAATGTTTCTCGTGCACATGTTTATGGTCAACAAAATCAAATGGGCCTCTTTCATTGCACTAATTGCAATCGGAAAGGTCATTTACACAATTTTTGTTTTGACCGTGTTCGTGCACCATATGTGCCCAAGAGGGTTCATAACACTAGGGCTTTAAGCTTAAATGATAGGGGTCATGTCCCTAACCAATCCGGCACCAAGTATTCTTGGGTGCCAAAATGATTTTTAAACCAAGAATTTTTGTACTTTTACTTTTTTTTCTTGGTTTTGATATGGGCTTTTTGGTCATTTCCTTTGGGGTTTTGGCTGAGATTTTGGGAGGCTATATATACCCCCTTGCTGTCATCTTTCAAGAACCCAAGAAGTTTTTAAGCAAGAGTTTAACAAGGGTTTAAGCATTTTTTGTGTTTGTTTAAAAGAGTGTTTAAGAGTTTGTTTGTGAAGAGAACTTCACAAGAGTTTAAGGAGATCATCAATCTCGTTTGGGCTTCAATCTACATCCCTCCACTCTTGTTTTAGAGAAGTTTTCTTAAACTCTTTATCTAGCTTATTTATGCTTAATTTGTCATATTTATTTTGCTAGATTAAATTGAGTTTATACTTATCTTTCTCATTGTTTACACACACAACCATTGAGCTTATTGTATTTTCATACTTAGTATAATTTGGGTTGTGGGGAGTTGTAACAATTGAGAGTAAGCTTATATTGTGTTCTCATCTATTATAGAGAACAAATTTATTGCTTGTTACATTGTGAGATTGTAAAGTTTTTGGTTAGCTAGAAAACCGAGTGTGAGGAGTGAACGTTGATCGGTGAGCGTTGAAAACCGACATTGTGAGTTTGAGTGTACGTTGATCGGTGAACGTTAAAAACCGACATTGTGAGGTGTAAACGTTATTCGGGTGAACGTAAAAAACCCAGTTGTGATAGTGGATTTCTCCCCGGGAGTGGGGATCGGAGACGTAGGACGGAAGGTTGGAACTCCGTGATCATATTGTGTGTTTGCATTGTTTATATTGCCCTATCACAATTGTATATTTAGTTTAGATTGTTTACCCTTTTGTTAGTTTATATATCCTTGCATATATTTCACCATATATCTCATTGCTAGTACATATCCCTTTGTTCATATTGCATATTCTTGCACATAACTCTTTGTATATCTATCTTGCAAGAATAATTTATTAATTAGTTTTAATTACTATAAAATCGGATTAGATTAGCATAAGACCCTAATCACCCCTCCTCTAGGGTTTAACAATGTGTGCTTAATGCTTCAAGCTCAATATTTTACACACATACTCTAGTGCAAGTATCCCAATGCCAAACTGCTTCTAGGAACAATAGTACAGTACTTTGGTGTGAACCAACCCAGTACTGTCAAGATCTCCTCGATCTATAAGACCTTTCGGTCAAGGCAAAAGATCTCATCGATCTCTTGCATGATTCTCATGTTTTCTCTCTTTTGATTTCATAAATCTATTTTTTATACATGGTTTTTAGGCTTTTATTTTGAGACACGTATTTATCGTGACATATCATTATGTGTTCTCATTATCTTGTTTGTATGTGAGTGATATCTAGCATATCTTTCATTTATGCTTGCTCACATTTATTTGCCGTGTTCATAATTGCATATTCTCCATATGGCAATTTGATAGGGGGAGCAATCCCTATACTATGTGTTATACTCACCTATGCTTTATGATAGGGGGAGCTTTCGCTCTCTTACTGTTTTATTTCCGCATTTTTGATATTGCCAAAGGGGGAGAAACAAGTGGATTGTGAGTATATTTTAAGAGTATTATGTTTTATGTCAAGATCTCCTCGATCTATAAGACCTTTCGGTCAAGGCAAAAGATCTCATCGATCTCAGAACCTTTCAGTTCAAAACCTTTCGGTTTCAGGGTTCCTACGGGTACAGTTCTGCAGCAACAGCATAACAACAGCAACAACAACGTCGATTTGACGTTTGTTTTCCAAGCTCGCGTGTGTATAGAGACATTCGTATTCTATACTGACGTTCGTATTTCATGCTCGCGAGACAGTTTCCAGCAGCAACCAAGAGCTACCCAATGGCGCTATTTATTGGCCTCTAAGGCCAGCTCAAGAGTCACTAGCATTTAATATGACTGTTATAATTCTCAATGGCAATTAAGATTGTAACATCAATACATTAAATTGCTCAAATTACTGTTGTAACTGCTTCATGCAGTAACTCCTGAATACGAGGCAATCAATGGATGTGTTGCTACGAAACGCGAGGGTCACGTCTTATCAAATCGGACGAACCTCGTTTGACAAATAAACGTCGTCAAACAAGCGAACCGCGTATGACAGACGAACATCGTCGAATGAGCGAACATCGTCAAACAGGCGAACCACATCGAACGAACGAATATCATCAAACAGGCAAACCTCGTATGACAAATGAACCTCGTCGATCGAGCGAACATCATCAAACAGGCGAACCTCGTATGACAGATGAACCTTGTCGAACGAGCGAACCTTGTCAAACTACGAGAATGTGTGACGCCCCTAGGTTCACACAAGGCTGCAGTCCAAGGTGAAACCGAGAATATCAAACCTGCCATGCACCCCACCGTGCAATAACATATTTCACCATCACAATTAACATCTATCTAGTAGAATCAATAACCGGTGTAGGTACAAAAGCAAGTGAAAGATAACACAAGAAATACTGATGAAATGAAATCACATAAATATCTCGCTTCGTTGAAGATCATCAAGCTTGGGTAATTTAGTTTAGATTTTATATTATGTGTGTTAGTACTTTAATCTCAATTATATTCACACTTACACGTTTTGGTTTTTGTATATATATAGTTATATATATACATATTTGTTTTGGTTTGATTTTTTAGATATGAAACAAATATATATTCATATATATGTTCATATGTTTCATATTCTATCATATTTGAAAATATATTGTGTTCTTGGTTTATGGACTTGATAATATGTTTTTATATCTTTTCCTAAGTCTATAAAGCCATACAAAAGTTTCCAAAAGTTGTGTTTATGTCAAAACATCAAAATTCATGTTTTTCATGTTTTGGACTAATTTTATAAAATGATGAGCTTTCACTATTGGGGAATGCAATTCCAAAAATTCTTTTTATAACATGTTTATTATCATGTTTATAAACATTTCCCAAAGTTTCATAATTTTTAGAATTTATTTGTTATTTTTAAAGGCACTTTTAAAATCAGATTTTCAGCATGTACAGTGCCTGTGCACGTTTATAAGTCGACTTATCAGAGTTGACAAGTCGACTTATGAAATGCTCTGGAATGTGCAAAAACTCTCTGCCAAGTTGACTTATTCGAACTGTTAAGTCGACTTAGACCATGTCGACTTATGTCATTTTCCAAGTCGACTTATGTGCTGATTTTTTATGTGTTATTTTTATCTGGAAAGTGAGTGAAAGATAACACAAGAAATACTGATGAAATGAAATCACATAAATATCTCATCATCCAACATACAACGATACATAGTCAATGTCTGAATAGATAACTGGAATACTCAATGAGTCTCAAATACAAATGTCTGACAAGAGGAAATAAGGTACATAGCCTTTACAACATCTAGAATAAAGTCCTCAACTGTCTAAACAAAGTCTATAGTGGAGCTCCAAAATAAAGCATAGCTAGAATAGATAGTCGAACACTAAAGTGTGTCGCCATCAACCTGCGACTCTCCGGGCTCCTGGCTCGTGACCTGAAAGGGGGGAGGGACAACGAGCGTCAAAGCGCTAGCGAGCAACATCACAACCAACCCCAAGGGAGAGGGCTCGTTGTATAAGAAAATACAGTTATCACAATATATATATATATATAAATAATTATCCTAAAAATAAACAATGGGTCTTAGTACTTATGAAGTTTCAACACGGGCATAGGTACGTCGAGCGAAATAATCCAAACAAGGAAACCCTCATGTATATACCTTATATCCCAAATTGAAAATCCCTAAGTACCAAACCCGGAGTCTAATACGTGAATAGAAATAAGTAAAAAGGAATACAACCCATCTCAGAACGTAAATGCAGTATCACGTACTGTCCTACATGAATACCATGTGTAGGCTGTCTAAAAATCACAATAGATAGCTTATTCAAACAAGCTCCGACAACGGAGGTCACAATCAAGAGGAGTGTGTGGTGAGAGACGGGGTCGTCCCAAGAGGAGTGGGGTAGGTGATAATGCCTAGAGAGAGATTATAATTTCTAACACTTGAGGGAGTCACGGGCTAGAGACCAACACTTGAGGTGATAGTTAGTATAGTTACATTGTGTGGATTGTAAAGTTTTCGGTTAGCTAGAAAACCGTATTGTGAGGTGTAAACGTTTTTCGGGTAAGCGTAGAAAACCCGGTGTGATAGTGGAGATCTCCTCGTGGTGAGGAGCAGGGACGTAGGTCAGGCGGACCGAACCTCGTAAACATATCGTTTTGTTTGTGTTTGTATTGGCGCACTTAATTTCATATTTATATTGCCTTTGTCAATTGCACATTGTTTATATTCCCACTATCTTATTTTGTTTGTTTCACCCTTGTATTAGTTGTATATCCTTGCATATATATCTTGTCATATATCATACTTGCTAGGATATTTGTTAATAAGTTTTAAATCGGCATAAATCGGATTAGATTAGCATAAACCCTATTCACCCCCCTCTAGGGTTCCTTCCTAGCGGTATCAGGGTACTTTCATGAACGAAACCGCCAAGATACTATGTACCGGCGTAACCCCGGACGAAGTCCCATCAAGAACATCTAAGCCTGATGCTTCTCTGTATGCCACATACCGGTGAACCTAAGTAATGACATGAACTTACTCTCAAAGTCCTTGACGGACATATCTCCCTGCTCTAAATGAGCCAGCCCTAACTCTTTTCCGGCTTTCGCTACAGCCAAAACATACTGCTTATCAAAAAGATATATAAAGGTCTCCCATGAAACCATCATCCTCTGCTCTGGGGTGAAACGGAGCCTATACCATCCTCTTGCATCGCCTTTGAGGCCGAAAGCCGCTAGCCTCTGCTTCTGCATAGTGTTGACATTCATCATGTCCAAGATGTTGCTCACATCCTCTTTCCACTTGTGTGCAGCAATGGAATCCGTCGAACCGTGGAACTCAGGTGCTTTCAACTTCTGATACCTCTCAACTAAACGAAGCCAAGCCTCCTGATCAGCTGCTCCGTCCTCAACTGGTGGTGTCGGTGGGACCACTGGTGCCCTCTCTGGTATTTCCTCCCGAATAGATGACTCCTGAACGGGTGCCTCTTCATGAACGGAAGGCTCTTGACGAACCTGGGCTGCTAACTGCTCCTTAATAGCCGCCATACGAGCTGCCAATGGTGCTCTGAGATCCACTAGGTACTGCGGAGCCTGCTGTGGCTCGGGCTCCCTATCTTCCTGCTCAACTCCCTGAGCACGAGAAACTCGGCATCCACGACCTCTTTCTGACATCTATAATTCCAAAATAGAGCTTATTACACAGTAAATTGGATCTCTAGCATGAAGGATATAACATATACCAATAAGTAAATCGTATCACATATATCTCATATTATGCTTTATTATTCAAAGCAAATAGATCATCATAAAAAAATATTAGATTTTCCGCGTACATATATAGTACGTCCTCACTCATGCTAAGGATTCCTAGCAGACTGTATACATGATCACTAGGAAACTCTATCCTAAACTCCACAATATGACACAGGAATGATCCTAAGGATATTGGAACTAGAGCTCTGATACCAACTGTGACGCCCTAGGGTTCACACAAGGCTACAGTCCAAGGTAAAACCTGGATTGTCAAACCTGCCAAGCACCAACTCCATGCTACGACATGTTTCACCATCACAATCACTATCTCTCTAGTGTAAACAATAAATAGATGAAGGTACAGACAGGTAAATAATCAAAATCGAACAACACTGAAAATATACACAGAAGAAGCATAAGAAATATTAATAATGAGCTCAACTGGAATGAAGTAGATATTTCACTGAGTCTGAACTGAATCTCAAATACAATGAGTCAAATAAACCAAGTCTCACAATAGCTCTGTCACGCCCCGCTTCCCAAATACCCGAGAATCGGAACATGAACAAGCCCGCGACGTATTAGATTGAGAAGAAATATACACTGTTATTTTTTCTCTTTTTTCTTCTTCTCAATCCAATACGCTAAGCGTTTGGAAATAAATACAATGCGAAGTCACAGGTTCCCGATCACAATCAGCAAGAATATAATGAACAAACTCAGAATAAAATAATACATATCACAAATGAATATCATCCCAGGCATAATAATTCAGGTCAACATGCCCTTATACAAGACTATCTGAATGCTGGAAAATATAAATATGAAATACATCGATCAGGCGGAAGATAAAAGTATTACAAAAGTAAACTAGGGTCATCAACTAACTAAAAAAAGGTAACTAAGCTTCGACTTGTTCTCCTGCTCCGTCTGCAAAGCCTTCCTGCGGAGGATCCTCTGGCTCCTGTACTAGTCCGAACTGTAGCTGTTCGTCCTCTAAATCTGACGTACATCCCGAGAGGAAATGAGTACGTCAGCGTGCATGGCACACGACAAGATCCCAAAAGGAAGAATAGAAACGGTCATGCGACCAATGCAATAATGGTAATAACAATAGAAACATGCAACTGAAATACTAATAATCTAAATATAATTTACTACTAGAATAGAATAATCAGAATAATTTCCAAGGAAATCAACCAAGTAACAAGTCGATCATGCAGCTAGCGATCAGAATAATCATCCAAGCACATGGTCATACACTAGATGGAAATAATACTTAAAAATCTACAACTCGAGACGTAGTACGTCGAGCAAAATAATCCAAATAATGAAACCCTCATGTATATACCATATGTCTCAAATTGTAGATAATTAAATATTAATCCTGATCTATGTATGAAGAGAAATACAACTGGTCCGTATCTCACAAGAATCCATAATCACCTTAAGTAATAAGGTCATGTAACTAGTCATTCTATAACAAGTCACTGGTCCACATCTCACACAGAGTCAACGCTCATATCATCCGATAACTGACTGTTCACAAATCTCCTACGTGCATCCAATACCGCTACACGAATCGGTCAGAGGACTACACGCAATCCGATCTCGGCCTGGTCCGAACTCAGGCAAAGCTCAGGTGACGAAACAGGTCACGGACTAAAGTGACTACACGAATTCACTTTAACCCAACAAACCAACTCAGTGACTACACAAATTCACCGGTGCGATCCTGGAAGATACATCAACAGCTATATCCGATCACATGAACATGAACTTCCCCACCCAACTCTTCTCGTTTTGCTAAGTCAACCATAATCCTCATTGAAACTCGGGTTCACCACCTAAACTCAGTCAACACACTCACACATGTCACTAAGTCTGTTCATGACGCACGAGATTACTAAGTCATGAACTACTAAGGGTTCTCAAACACAACATGGACATTACATAGCAGACATGTCAAATACATTAAATAAATGTAAAACGTGAAATATGATCATAAACAGTAAAAACATACATGCAGTCCGGTTTTAACAATATCTTATTATCCAGCCCTCTAAACAATTCATACAAAATCATAAATTACCTAAACTCCAAAATAGATAACTATTTTTGCAAATAAATTCCTTTAGATCATCATAATTAAGAATCAGAAATCATAAAATTGTTCTAAAATAATCTTCTATAATAATAAATTTATTTACTTCAAAATAATTCATTTTACAATTTAAATTCTTTTAATTTAATTTCAAAATAATCCCTTTTTCCAAAATAAGTTATTTTCTTATTATAATAATTCTAAAAAAATCTTTTAAAAGAATAAATTCATAAATTCAAAAATAATATTTTTATAAGATAAATTCTCACTAATTCAAAATAGTCTATTTTTCTAAAATAATTTCTTTTTAAAAATATTTATCATTCTAAAATAATTTCTTCCGCAAGATAATTTCTAAACATTATTATAATTATTCTAAAATGATTCTTTTTCCAAGATAATTCCTTTTAAATTATTATAATTTTTTCTAAAATGATTTCATTCTCAAATAAATTCTTTTTAATTAATATAATTATCCAAAAATGATTCTGTTTCCAAAATAAATTCTTTTAATTTATCATAATTATTCTAAAAATACTAATTATCATATTATGATGATTTATCTAATATTATTCATCAAACAATCACACGCAGATAATTATTAACATATCTAAAATTGTCGATGAATTTATAATAAATACAAAATTCAAAATATGGAGCAAGTGGGATTTGCCTTGGGGTATTGTTCGAACGATACGTTCGCTACGCTATGAGGTTACGGGGGTCCCGCGGATGAGTTTGGCTTCTGGTTGACGCTACTTGCGAGTTATCTGCTGTTCGCGACGCATCGTAGTAGGTTCGAGATTCGGCAAAACAAGCTCAGGCAATGCGCGGTGGCGACGCAGAGAGATGGTTTTGCTTGAGGTTTGCCCGACGCGGCTGACTTAAGGCATGACGAGTGCCAGCAGCTGGTGGCTCAATGGAGCTGGGGGCGGCTCACTGGTGCGGTAGCTGCGGCTCTCTGGGCCGGCGGCCTATAAGCGTGGTAGGGTGGAAGGGTGTGGGTTTTAGGTGCCCCTCTGGTGGCTTGATGTTGTGCGTGGAAGAAGCGGCGGTTTCTCCTTATGTGCGGTCGACTGCTGAGAGGAGCTGCAGCCGAAGATTGTCGACAGGTGACGTGTTGTGTTTTTGGCGGCGTGGAATGGGCGAGAGAGAGCAGGAGCTGGGGCTCGTGTCATGTCGCGGAGTTGGACGAGTCGGTTTGCGGCGGAGCTCAGGTGGATAGAAGTGAGATCGTGTGGCTGGGCTGTCGTCACTTGAATGGGGGTGGTGGCGGTGACTTGGAGGGGCGGTCTTAGTGCGTGTAGGCGGGTGACTTTGAGCGTGTGGGGGTAGGCGCTGGCTGGAGGTCTTGGAGTTGGGAAGGACGCTCGACGGGTGGCTGGCCATCGGAGCTCGGGTTGGCGAACGTTGGAGCGCGGTGCTTTGCGAGCGGCCGAATGTGGCGGTCGACGTCACTTGAGGCATCGGACTTTTGGTGCGCCGCTGCGTCAGGACTGAGTTAGGGGCTGGGGATGGTCCGTGAGTCGATTGGAGGTTAAGCTGGGCGGAACGCGGGCTTTGGTGCAGTTCGTCGTGAGCTTGAGAGAGTGAGTTTTATGTGCGGCGGCTGATGTATGCGGGAGTTGGAGGTGGTGGTGGGTTGAGAGGAGAAGGAGAACGAAGAGAGAGAGAGAAGTTAAAGAGAGAGAGAGAGAGAGAGAGAGAGATGAGAATGAGAGAGCTAGAGAGAGAGAGAGAGAGAGAGCTTGTGAATAATAGAAGAGAGAGAGTGAGAGAGAGATAGAGTTGCGTGGGGGATTTTTTAGGAGGAGTGGGGGAAGCATGAGGTGGAGAGTTGCATGAAATGGGGAGGGATTTAAGGAAAGTGGGGTAGGGGAGAGAGAGATGAAGAGAGAGAGAGAGAGAGAGAGAGAGAGAGAGAGAGAGGGAGAGACAGAGCGATTTACAGATGAGAGGGAAAACACAGGGAAAATAGCCCTTTAAAATAATAATTAAAATACCAGAAAATTTATTCAAATAAATATTAAAAATTTATGGTCAAAATAATAATAGTAATAACAATAATGAATAATTAATTATTAATTTAAAAAACTTTACAGAAATAATTAAATTTATAATTAACAAAACCATTAAAATAAATATGAGGCCTAATTTTTAAATCATAGAAAATTTTAGAAAATTATGGAAAATACAAATACTCTTTTAGAAAAATAATATTTAATATAAAAATACCAGAAAATTTATTTAAACCCGTATTAGAAATTTACGGTCATTACAAGCTCTCAACTCTATGAAATAAAATACCAATCTAAAGTCTGAAAATAATCAACTACATGTGGAGTTCTACAATAACTATAAAATATAATAAATAGCTAAACGGACAACTAAGATGTTCCAACAACCTGCGACTCTCCGTACGTCGGACTCGCTGTCTGAAAGAGGAAAAACAACGAGCATCAAAGCGCTAGCGAGATTATCACTACCTCTCCCCAGGGGAATGTTGGCCTTCTTGTTTTAATGATGTTTAACAAATAATTTACTACTAATATTGTTTATCTAGTGTTTGTGTTTTCCTATTTATTGTAGACAAACAATATGTTGGAGGTTGGATGGATTGCGCTTCAACGATCAAATCCAATGGAGGTTGGCGGAATTGTGGAGTGAAGTCTATGCAATTCAAATTGAAGATCCAAGTTATAGCTTCATCCGCAAGTATACCAAGTTAAGCTACATCGAAGATCAATCAAGCTTGGGTATATTTAGTTTAGGTTTTATATTATGTGTGTTAGTACTTTAAGCTCAATCATATACACACACACATTTGGCTTATACATATATAGTTATATATATACAAAAGTTTTGGTTTATGGACTTAACAATCATTGTATACATATTTTATTAAGTCTATAAAATCATTTCATAGGGTTTCAAAACATTGTTTATGTCAAAACATCAAATTTTATGTATATCACATTTTTATGATTTGGACACACTTGCAAAATACATGAGTTTTCACAAATGGGAAATTTAATTTAAGAAATTATTTTTCTAACATGTTCAATTTCATGTTTATAAATGTTTTCCAAAGTTTTATCAATTTTGGAATTAATTTGTTATGTTTATTTGAATTTACAAAATCAAGTTTTTAATAAGCTCATGTTCGTGCACATGTTCGTGCATGTTTTTGCAAAACAGATACGTTTTCACAATTGGGAAATGAGATTTGAAAAATTTTCTTGTTTACATGTTTACCATCATATATATAAACATTTTCCCAAGTTTTACTAATTTTGGAGTTGTTTTGTTATTTTCAATTGAATTTACAAAATCGAGTTTTCAGCAGTTTTTTCAGAAACTATATATCTGTGTTCAAACATTTATTTCTCTCAACTGGAAAGTGATATTTCAGAAATTATTTCTCTAATATATTCTTATACATGTCTAGAACATTCTTGCAAAATTTCATAATTTTTAGAATTGATTTACTATTTTTAATTGATTTTACAAAGTTAGATACGTAAAATTCCAACATCTGTCAAAATCTGGAAAAGTACGGCCGACCACCACGGTCGGCCATGCTACAGTGCGGTCGACCATCACGGTCAACCGTCAGCATTCTAGAGATCAGTTTTGTACTTTTTTTCTCACGGTCGACCGCCACGGTCGACCACCGAAGTTACCGTTGCACAGTAACAGTAACTTGCTGATTTTTATTTTTAGTGGATTTTTGCGGTTTTTTGGGTTATTTTCTTCTTTCTTATATATACCCCTTTGCCATAACTATTTTCTACTACCAAAGGATGTTTTAAATATGTTTTTACAAGAGTTTAAGTTTTAATTAAGTGTGGGTTAAAAGTTTTAAGTTTGTGAATATTGTTTCACAAGAAGAGGAGATCATCTTTGGTTTGAGCTTTCCACTTCACATCTCCATCTCTCTTGTTCTAGAGAAGTTTTCTTAACTCAATTATCTAGCTGTTCTAGAGAAGTTTTCTTAACTCAATTATCTAGCTTGTTTACATTTACATTGTCATATTTATATTTGTTAGAATTTAATTGAGTTTGATTTTATTTCACTCATTGTTTACACACACCAACTTGAGCTTATTGTATTTTCATATATAGTATATTTGGGTTGGTGAGATTTGTAACAATTGAGTGTGAGCTTACATTGAGTTTTCATCTATTATAAAGAACAAATCATTTGTTATATTGTGAGATTGTAAAGTGTTCGGTTAGCTAGAAAACCGAGTGTGAAGTGGATATATCCTCGAGGTGAGGAGCGGAGACGTAGGTCGTGGGGACCGAACTCCGTGAATGAAATTGTGAGGTGTAAACGTTATTCGGGTGAGCGTAAAAAACCCGGTTGTGATAGTGGATTTCTCCCCAAGAGTGGGGAGCGGAGACGTAAATTTGTCCAAAGGATAAAAGTAGAAGAAAAGATAAATTGCATAACCACAATCACTAACTACTCTCTTCTTATGCTCTGGGACTGGATTCTTAGCATGAGACGTAGTAGGCCTGTCCATCCGGGCCGGGCCGGGCCGGCCCGGCCCGGCCCGAAAATTCGGGCCCGGGCCGGGGGCCCGGGCCGGCCCGGAAATCCGGGCCCGGGCCGGGCAAAACCGGGACCCGGACCCGGGCCCGGGTACCCCGGGCCGGGTTCCGGGCTGGCCCGGGTGATTTTCTTTTTTTTTATTTTTTTTCCATATTTTTTTAATGTTATTTAAATTATAAATTATTAAAAAAGATAAGAAAAATAATAAAAAACAATAATTTTATTAATTACTTAAAATGACATAAATTACAAATAAAAAATGATAAAAACAAATTCTTTATTAATAATTAATAAATCATTTACAAATTAGAAGTACAAATTTATTTTGGAATTAATCGCATCACAATAGATAAGTAAATCCCAACTAGGTTGGCACCTACTCACCTATATCACTATCATTTGCAATTATTTCCAAAATAATTCTTTACAAATTTTAAGCTAAGATATAAAAATTACAATCTATTCTTTATATCTATCTGCTAGTCCCAATTCTTCAAATTTATCTTCAATTCCAGCCATCCGATCGATGCCTTGCGTTCGCTTCTCGTACCTCCACCAATCTTGTAGGCGCATCACCGCTTGTACAGTATACGGATTCAAGCATGTCCTGTGATCGTCGATCAAACGACCTGCTGTGCTGAAGGCGGATTCCGAAGCTACCGTCGAAACCTGCACTGTTAGTAAGTCACGAACCATGGTGGAAAGTATAGGATATGAAACTGATCCATATACTTTCCACCATTGCAAAATATCTAAAGCATTTCCTTGACATCTAACTAAAGAAGCAGAAAAATATTCATCTATTTCAGAAACCTCCGATGATGACGATCCAAGTCCAGATCCACCAGTTAGCTCAGCTACCATTGCATACCTATCAAAACTTACACTTTTACCTCGGGCTCGGGATGAGCTCGAAGAAACCGAAGCTGCAGACTGTTGTGCAGCTACACCATGTCTAGCTGCATACTCATCATATAAGGTTTGAAAATAATTTCTAATAAGTAAATGATGAGTAGTAGCATTCAGGGTGGTTCCATCATCTAAGTCTATAATCTGTCCACCATACAATGACTGTAACAAACTTCGAAGGCCAATATCCTTCAAGCATGGATCAATAAGAACCCCCAAACCAAAAATATGAGGAATAGGCCTAAAGTACTTATTAAATTTGCTCTCCATTTCAAAAACCATAGGTCCAAAAGTAGCATCCAAACGATATTTATCAAAAAAAATTTTAATATTTAAAATTTGTAAAGCAGCTAAAGTAATGGTTGGATAATAACAGCCAGATAATAACATGGTAGCATCATAAAAAACTTGTAACATTTCATTTAAATTACATATAACTGTCCATTCATCTTCAGTTATTCCATAAGTGCTACCAGAACTAGAACTAGAAGCATAATAGTTTATAAAATCAGTTATAATGTCTTTATATTCTATTGCTACACTTAACATTGCATATGTGGAATTCCACCTATGGTCAACATCTTTTGGAATTAGTCTAGGCTTTACATTTTTTCTTTTACAAAATTGTTTCCATCTTTTAAGTCTTTGTTCAGAAGCACTATGCATGTAAGCAACTGTTCTAACCTTTTCTATCATGGGTTTAATTTCAGTAAATGCACTTTGAACAATTAAATTTAAAATATGACAGATGCACCTAATATGAAAAAGATCACCATGACATGGCAATGATAAAGATGATCTGATAAAATCAACAGCTACATTGTTATTACTTGCATTATCTAGTGAAAGAGAAAATATTCTTTGTGAAATTTCTAATTTCATAAGTTCTTCAATTATTAAATTTGCAACATTAGCACCAGTATGTGACTCTTCTATTGCAATAAAAGAAACAACTCTTTTAAACATTTGCCAATTTTCATCAATCCAGTGTGCTGTGATACATAAATATCCAGTTTGTGCTCTAGATGTCCAAATATCAGAAGTTAAAGAAAATTTACAGTTTAAATTTTTAAAATAAGAAATTATTTTTTCTTGTTCTTGCTGATAATATTTTAAAATATCACGTTGACAGGTTTGACGAGAAAATTTTTTAAATGCAGGATAAAAACCATCTCTAAACATATCTTCAAATTCATCATCTTCTACTAATTTAAAAGGAAGGTTTTTAAGAATGATAAACCTGATTACGCATTTCCTGGCTCTGGCAGCGTCATAGTTCCAACTACCGAGACTACCAGAAGAGGAGGATTGAGAAATCATGGATTGTCGGATATCACCTTGAGGAGGCTGGCCTTTGTTGTGTTTATCTAAATGGCGTTTGAGGTGGTTGGTGCCGCTCTTATGATGAGCTTGAAAAATCTTGCCGCACAAAGCACACTTAGCCTTCTGGGTGAGGATCCTACCGTGTTCATCCTTGGTGACGTCGATCTTCTCGTAAAAATTCCACACATCGGATCTTGGCCGTTTAGGAGCTCTTGGTGCAGATTCGTCGCCACCGGATTCGGGATTGTCCGGGCCGGGCCGAGCTCCGGGCCGGGCCTGGGCCAGCGGGTAAAATGGACAGCCCTAGACGTAGAGTCCATTCTCGACATCTTGATAGACATTATGGCAACAAAAAAATTTTGAGTTTAGTCTATGTTAACTATCATGTAATTTTCAAGTTCAAAATTAGACTAGAAATTTTTTTACTCCAAAAGATTAGGGAAAAAATAGGAGCTCTTTGTATTATCACACTCACGAGTTACTCTCTCCTTATGATTCAAGATTGGATGGCACGAGCTTTAAAGTCCATTCCTAAAATCTTGATGACCATTATATGAGCACATACAATTCAAGAAAATTGAATTTGGCCTATGATGAAATTAGAAAAATTAATCAATCAATATTTCATATTTAAAATCATCCTTTTCAAAAGATACAAGAAGAAAAATATTTCCTCTGTATGGCCACACTGCTAACTTTTTTTATAATTCAAGTGCATCTATTAACATCATAAATTCAATACAGGTGTAATTACATTATAAATGACCAAAAAAGGGTAAAAAAATTAGTAATGAAATTCAAATGTATGGAACGGAGGCCATAGCCCCAACAACGTCTTCAAAGTATTCAATGTACAAGTGTTTATATATACCTCTTAATTATACAGCAAGAAACAAAACAAAACAAAACATGACAAACAAAAGGTTGGAAAATTTAAGAAGAAATTAATAATTCATATAAATGATTAAAAAATGGGCTGCTCCTTCCGAACAAATTTCACGTTCAGAGCAGTTTGATCCACGCCCAGCCCGCATGAGCCAATGAAGCTGACAATATCATTTGATCTGAAAGCCCATCATCTTCGGTTGATCAGTTACTACGATTCAATTGGGCCCAATTGATTCATGTAATGGGCCAGATCTTGATGGGTAGACCCTTGGGGAAGTCCAGATAAGGATAAGCAAAAGCTTGGTCAGGCTCGGCAAGCTCCCATGAATAATTCAACACAAGATGATGCAAGAAAACTGCCATCTCCAATTTGGCAAGCTCAGAGCCTGCACAGAGACGAGGACCGCCGCCATAAGGCATGAAGTTGTTCATGTTCGCTATGCTTGCAGGGTCCTTTGTTTGGAAACAAGAAGTGCCGAAGAGAAAATTAGTTGAATATAATATATACATGATAAAATCAGTACAAGTACCTTTAAAACACTACAAGTATAAAACTTAAAAACGAATTGAATTGAATAGGTATGTGCTTGTATTTGTATTTGTTAGACTTGATAATTTTCTTTTCGAATGCACTAAATTTGAATCGAATGTGAATACTAGTTAGATAAAAAAATATTTTATTTGGTTAAAAATATATTTTCCTTGGATAGAATGTTTTATTTTTAATTGCATTTAAATTCACAAATAGAAAAACAGTTCATTTATAGTGAGGATATATAATCGTGTATTTTAATGTTTGGAGTTATTTTTAATTGCATTTAAATTCACAGATAAAAAAAACAGTTCATTTATAGTGAGGATATATAATCGTGTATTTTAATGTTTGGCGTACAAAATTGACTCGAGACTCTTATGTCTATCAAAATAAGTACAGATTCTAGAATGAAGATTTAAAAGATCTAAAAAAAAAAAAATACAATATCCTGTGTGTAATACATAAGTCAGAAAAGACAAATTTAAATGAATATGCCCAAAGCAAACAAAATCAAATCAACATATGAGTGCTCTTTTTTTTAAATATGTTTTCCTTCTATCAATATATGCAATAATAATAATTATTTGATTTATATTAAATGATCTATCAAATCAAGTTTGAACTAAATACCTTGTGGAATGACCGGCAAATTATTTGATTATTAGTCAATCAAATTCCAATTATAATTGCGACTTCTTTTTCTCCTTCTAAATAAACATCGCGGACTTGGGCCCATTGCGTTCGTTTACCAAACATACAGGCCTCGATAAGGCCCACTTAACAACGACCTGTTTACCTTGCCGGAAATTTCCATATCCCAGTAAATTTCAACGAGTTTAGTCCAACGTGAGTGACATCAGTGAATGACAAACACAACGAACTAATTAGGGTTTGGTGAGAAATCAATGTGATCAGTTAATGACAAACATAATGACCCCTAGGAATTCCATTAGCTAGCCCTAGGAAAATTTGATGAGAGAGGGTACGTCTGTTAAAATTCCAATAACCCTAGGCATTAATTGGTACTAGGCTATTTGACATTTTGACCAAGAAGAACAAAGTATAGGCTATGCGGAATTGCTACCAGATGAAGCAGTTGGGATGGCAGCTTTACAAGAGCAAAACATGCCAACCAAACAGCCCTCTCACAGTTGCACTTCCTTAAAGTCGGAGTTAGATGGATGTTGATTAAAAACCAAGAAGAACAAAGAAAAAAAAAGAGGAGGGGGGGGGGGTCGGGGGTTGTAACTGACAATTTTTTACCAGCTATTATAAAACTGATTTTTCTATTTTTTCTCTGTGAGAATAATTTTTCTACACAAAAAAAACAACATAGATTTAGTAAGGAAACATACATCCTATATGAAATTTACACTAACAACCTTAATATTGTTTTAATAAGCCATCTAAAAAATATCCCTATTATTAGAAGGGCAAAGAGATGATGCCATGAGAATCAGTAGTTATGTCAAAGAAGCGAGGATGAAAATGTATAAAATATATCATGTGCTAGTCCAGATTAACGACTCAAAAGTTTATAGTTCTGGTGGAAAAAAAAATTTGTGGTATATTCTCTATTAATAAAAATAGTAAATGAGGCTTCCCAGCGAAAGCTCTAGTAATTGATGATAATATTTGCAAAAAAAATATCCTTCAATTGAATACCGTTAATGCGATACATGTAAAATTTGAAGAGCAAAGCGCTATATTCCGTTGTTTTGATAAAATAGGAGGAAGCTTACTGTAGCAGAGAGATGGTACATCCTAGATGGTAGCTACAGTAACATTCCTCCCCCTTCACTTCAGATTGAAGGGAAAAAATTCACATTAAGTCATATCAGTACTCTGAAAAGCTACATTTCTTTCGTCAACCAGATGTCAAGCAGAGAAAGTTAATGTAACCTTAAGCTACAAAAACTTTTTTCTGCTTTATAGCTACAAAAAAGAGCAACCAATTTGCCCTTAGTTGGTAAAAAAAGGAAGTAAAAGCTACCATTTAAAATGTGGGCAACAATTCTTTACATTCATAATCCTTAATTGTAGAGGGCCTCTACAACGGGCGAATAAAATCGACTTATTCAAAGTGGGTCTACTAATTAAAATATTATTTTATATAAATTATATAATGGATTATCTTTCATGGGTTCCACTTAGTGAGAAGATATTATTGGAAAATTGTAGAGATCCTCTACAACCAAGGGTGGAGAGGATGTTGCAATTGCACGCATCGATCGAAACAAAACAAAACAAAACAAAAAAAAAAGGTATGGAACCAACCTGCCATCTCCATGGATTGAACTCGTGTGGGTTAACATACAACTCGGAATTCAAGTGAACTGCAGCGAACACAGGAAGAACTTTCCATCCACATGGAATGTCATATCCTTTTAAAAGACAAACATTAATGAATTGATATTTCAGACAAAATATAGGGGCCCTAAATGAGCAAAGGGAATCAAATTAAATGAACTTAAATTAGGCGAATAGAGAGGGACATAATTAACCCAAACCTTTGTATCGTACGTCCTTAATTGCCTTCCGGTGGACGAACTTAACCACGTTACCCAGGCGAAGGGTCTCATTTATGACCTTCATGTAATAAGAGGGGGGGAAAAAGTTTGTCATATTATGTACATTTTCTGTACTGCAAGGATATCAGCTTATATTATTTAATACTTGTACCCATCAATTGTTAAGATTATCCATATGCAAGTATAGTTTCGCAATATTGGATTAGATAAGAATATAAGAAACAATGATGGGTTTAAATAGGAGCCGGAGCCGATAACTAATAGCTTAAGCTTTTAGCATTCGTTTAAAGGCGTATTAACTCGATCTAAATTAGGACTGATTACTCATATCATCTAATGTTCACACATCATATCAATATGAAACGGATAACTTCGTCTGGATATTAAGGAGCCTGCGTGTTAATTTTAGGATATAATTAAGTGGCTAACCCTCTGTAGTGCAAGCGTGTTATGGTGTATCTATAATGACCCCTACAGTTCGTTAATGAAATCAAGTAATAATATTCTATTTTTAGTACTTAGATAAACTTACACATTGGCTGAATTCCATTTTCTTATAATCATCCCAGTTCAATCCACATTCTCCTCTTAGCTTTTTGTTTGCTGCAATTTCAGAATGCTCCTTCTGGGGGAAAAAAAAATACACTTTAATTTGTTTTGACTGAAAAATAAAATTTATTGCAATTGAGCTAACTAAAAATAATAATTTATCTACCATACCCTTAATTTTTGTACGGCTTTAGGAGAGCTTTCAAGGAAATAGATAGCAAGAGCCAAGGCCATTGAAGATGTCTCATGGCCAGCAAAGAGCAAGCTTAGCAATAAATCAAGAATTTGCTCTTTGGAAAGATTTGATTGCTTCAAAGCCCATCCGAGGAGATCATCTTCCTCTATTCTTTCCTCCTTCCTGCTAATCCTTTGTATTCTCTCTTGCATTTTTTGTTCAATAATGGAAAGTATGATCGCCCGCGACTGCAAGTAAGTACATGTAATGTATTTTTACATCAGGAAAAAAAAACATATGCAAATTTGTCTATAAATTCTTAACATTATAAACATGTTACGTTGATAAACGTACGTACTTCTTCTTTACATAATGCCATTAGAAGTATGTTATACTGTTTAGAGAACCTACCTACCTACCTATCCCTTACCTAATGATACAATAAGCAATTAATGTTAACTATGAATAGTTGTCAGTGCCAGCTTATTACTAAGATGAGCAATCATGGAGTATGCCAAGATAATAAAAGGTCATCATGATTAATTATGAGCTAGGTGGTCCATGTAAGTTTAATATCATCCCATTTTCCAATTTAGAACCATTATAAGGATGGGTCATTAATGAATCCTTGAGTTTGAGTGTGAGGGACAACACTATTTCGTGCAAAAAATTATTTAGAAAGATTGATGTAAAATTATAAAAAAGAACCAAACCTTCAAAGCCTTCCAATATGGAGTCCCAGGAAAATTAAGAGGAGCTGAGACTACTCCCTTCATGAAGGTGATGTACTCCAACCTCAATCTCTCAGTCTCTGGCTCTCCAGGATCCATGCTCATGATATTTTTTGCCATCAAATTGAATGTAAACTGCACAAAAAAAAATTACAAAAAGGAAAAAACTTCATATGTGTTTTTAAAAAAAAAAGGAAATTAAACTACATCATTTAGAAAAAAATGTAAAAAATCAACCACAAAAATCCTTACTTGTACGTACAAAAGTAATTTTCTTATTACGTGTTCTCTAAATTCTCATCGTTTATGCAATGATAACACTGAAAAATAGAACCAAAAAAATCGTCATATGACCCTTAGGTCAGCACTCTTGCTGTTAAATATAACAGATTTTTTTAAGAAAAAAAAGTTAGTGATGAGTTTTTTTTTAAGTTTATAGCATGATATAAATGAAAATAATTCTAATATATTTTCCCCAAAATTTTGCTCACGAGGCTAATTTTTCTATAATATATATTTTTTTTCCAAAAACAAAAACAAAATTAAGTGTACCTTTTTTGCTTCGTTTTGGGCCGAAAACCTGAGGCCCACTTTCCAAGACCCGAGCACGAGCAAAGTATGCCTCTCAACCTCAGGCAGCAACAAACCCCTCAGCCTCGCACTGCTCATAAAATTCAAAGATATCATTCTCATTTCTCTATGCATTTCTCCTACCAAAACCAGCATAGACCATTTCCCTAATATCCCCCCTATACTCTTCGGATAACTACACTCAAACAGCCTCCCCTCGTTTTGTAGTATGTACCGGTTCAGCCCCGGATCGGCCGACACTATGGTCGGGTCTCCGAACAAATTCGACCGGTAAATCTCTCCGTACCTGCCGGACGATCGAACGAATTTTCATGATGAGCTGCACACATAAATGAATCGAAAGCAATTGCTCCTATACATATACCTGGTTGTGTGGTGGTTCATGAATTGGCCTACGGAGGTGGCTAGGTGAGGCTTGAGATAGGCGAAGGT
>NC_033796.1:86202702-86228029 GCF_001876935.1 Asparagus officinalis | reverse complement strand
CGACGAACGGCCAGCCACGGGCCCCCGGTGGGAGGTGGGGCCTTCTGGTCCTCTTCCATTCGGTGAGGATGAGGTAGAAGAAGAGGGAAAGGAGTGTTGGGGGGAGGAAGAAGAGGAGCTCTTTTAGTAGTGACATGGCTTGGTGTGTTCGCTTTCTATTGGAGGAGGATGAGAGATCCTTATACTCACTTTGTGCAGGGAAATAACAAGAAAGCCCTCTCCTTGATTTGAATTTGTACCGGAGGGCCCTTTGCTTTAATTTTTAGGGGTGGATGTTAAAATTATTTAAAGATGTTAGTTTAAGGAGAATTTGTCCTTCAAATATTTTGATTAATTAAAGACGGAGCAGAAATAGAATTGGATGAGGTGGAGGTGGGCCCGAAGTAGAGACAAGGTGAGAAGAGTTTGTTCTTTCTGAAAACTTCCCCTTGCTTGTTTCCGTTCAATTTCTCATCTCATGAGAATTTAGAACTACTCAGAGTATTTATCAAATTGATTATTTATCGCCAAAGATTAGACACCGATTCTTATAGATTCATGGGAACCGCAAGCTGAAAAAAAAAGAGGCGCTACAGGCACACTCTAAGGCACACCACCAACTATACTCCCTCTCTCCCTACAGTGCAGGGGGCTCCACATGTGATTTGGGGCTCCACATGTGATTTTTTTAAAAATCACATGTGGGGCCCCCTGCACTGTAGGGAGAGAGGGAGTATAGTTGGTGGTGTGCCTTAGAGTGTGCCTCTATCATTTCTTGAAAAAAAAAATGCTCGTCTTTCTCAAGTTAAAAGGGGTTATTTGTTAGGTGTAATATGAAAGTAATCGGGATAAGTTTTGGGATGATCCTTTTGATGTTATTGGTTGGGTAATAAGGCTGAGAATAATAACTTTAGGTGTCATTGGACTTTTTGGGACATTGTTGGGACAATTATTCCGCTACCTCAAAATTTATCCAAACTATTTAATAAAGACATTTCCTCTTATCTCACTTTGGCCCCAATCTTGATAGCGGTATACTGCTTGGCCTTGGCCTTCAAAATCAAAAGGAGATCCTCATTCTTTAACACGTTAACGCTCCTCTCTATCTCCCCTCCCAACTTCTCTGTCATCCTCATTTTTCTTTCTCAACTCAGAATTCTCCATCATCCTCAGCTTTGACCTATAGCGTCTTGGATCCAGTTTTTGTCGAATCGGACTCTCGTTTTTGGCCCTATTTCAAGGTATTGTATATTCACATTGCATTATAAATTCATGTCTCATAAATCTTAATGGAATGTACAGGACTGTATTGGTGCAAATGATAGGACCTACATTCCGTGCATGGTGCATGGCGATGATCAAACCCCATATCGTAACAAGCATGACTACCTTTCTCAGAATGTCCTTTCAGCATGCACATTTGATCTCAGTTTTATTTATGTCTTAGTGGCATATGAGGAATCTGCCAATGATTCACAAGTCTGGAAGAATGTAATGAGTAGAAGTACATGCAAACTTTCACTCTAAGATGATAATAATCATTATTCAATTTGTTAAATTTTAAATTTATATTTTCATAATTTTGTTGATTATAATTCCAACAATATATTACTATAGGTAAATTTTATCTAGTGGATTGTGGCTACCTAAGAAGGCTATAGTTCTTGACTCTGTACAAAGGTATAAGGTACCTATAGGCTGTCTAAAAATCACAACAGACAGCTGATCCCTATCCAACACCGATGATGGAAGTTACAATTCGACGGTTTCTAGAAGGCTACAATTTAAAGACTTTCACGTAGATCGATGAAGGTTACAATCTGACGACCTTCGCGACAACTGATAAAAGCTCTAATCAACAGCCTTTACAATCAACATCGGGAGTTACAATCTGACGACTCTCATATTTTCAAGGAGCCAAGACGAAGGCTACAAGATGACGATCTTTGCAACGCTCTAGCAAAAGAGACTACAAATCGACGGTCTCTTCAAACCAAAACACAGATATCTCTCAACCTGTAAGGAATTTGGCAAAACTGACGGTGCAAACCGAACCCTATAGGGTTGGTTTGGTCGGCTCCGTCTCGTCGAGATAGCCGATTTTTACATATAATTCATCCAATTCCGACTTACGGTTTGAAAGTTATGACCTGTTCTTCACAGAAAGTTATGTTCTGAAGTCCGTCTGCAAGACTGGACTTCGCTTGAACATTGGACTTAGCCTGAAGCTCGCCAAGCCCACCTAAGGCTTGCCTTTACATTACAGAATCAAAAACGCAGAGTTCGTGGACTTAAAACGCAGAGTTTAACTCTGCGTCCAACGACAAAAACGCACAGTTCATGCGGAGCCCAACTCTGCGTCCTAGGTCTAAAATGCAGAGTTCATCTCTGCGCAGCGTGACCTGTGCGTTTTTAGCCTAAAACAGGCCCAACTCTGCGTTTCAGGTCTATAAAACGCAGAGTTCGGGCCTAGAACACTATTTTCAGCGTTTGGCTCGTTCAAGCACGATTTGAACGGTTCCATAACCGTTTTTTCCCCACGATTTGAGGGGATCACTACCCTATCATGGAGAGATTTATGGGGGTCAGTTACACCCTATTAAACCCTCATTAAGGAGAGATTTAAGGGGGTGGTTACACCCCTAAATCCCTTATAAATAGTGGGAAACTCAACTGAGTTGGGGCGGGCTTTTTGGATCTTAGACTTGGCAGCGAAGATGAGATCTTCGGCTTGGCAGCGAGGGAAAGATCGACGTTCGTCCATCAGCAACGTTCGACAACAGAGAGCCTTCATCCTTGGCTTATAAACCAATTTCGGTTAAATCAACTCTTTCATAGAGTTTCAAACTCGTTCAGAGTTATCAACTCGATCAGAGTTCAAAACTTGCTCTGCAAGTTCTTCTAAAACTCGCTCTGAGTTATTAACTCGTTAAGAGTTATTTTCAAACTTGCCACGCAAGTTCTCCATTACGTCAAATCGTGAGGAGAAGACTACGTTCCAGTGAAACAAGACATTCGGATCGTTAACGGAGAGCAAACTCGACGCGAGCATTCGAGGAAGGCACTCCATCGCCACCGTGAAGAACCCAGACCTAAACAAAAGGGAGAATTCAGATCAATTCTCCTCTCTTTTGTAATCAGGAAATCCAATTGTAATCGAGATTGAGAGGATTGTAATCATTCTTTTTCTAAGAAGTTAGAGAGAATAAATCAAATACGATACTTTCATTATTTTTTTATTATAAAATTTTCCTCAAACAAAAGATGGCGACTCTGCTAGGGACTAGCTTCTCTGATGAAGAAGTGGTGGCGCAATCCGATGTCAAGCTCGCTGGAACAACGGCCGAGACTCTCGTTGTGGAGTTTGATCAAGCCAAGTATGAGGAGGCCCTCTCCTTCGGATCCCTTAGCCTCAAGGCTATGTGTAAGGTCCGCAAGATATCCAAGAAGACTAAAGCTCCAATCTCTGCCGAATCGCTGAAGGAAGTCCTCTCCTTTGGATTAGATTGCTTGAACAGCCCCTCCTCCGAAGGAGTGGGCTCAGCTTCTCCCAAACTCGTCCACCGAGTTAAAGGTTCTGCACCCGCACTAAAGCGACGGGTAGCGGGTCACAAAAGCAACAAGATGAAGATGCTCATCCAAGACTGCGTTTCATTAGCAAAACGCAGATCGCGGGACTGCGTTTCACTAGCAAAACACAGACTTCGGTCTTGCGTTAATCAAGCTAAACACGACCCTCGTGTTCCTTTTTTGGAACGCGATGTGATTCGTCGTGTTCAAAAAGATCAACATGGATTTAAAATTCATGTTTACCAAGAACCAGTCCCATCCATTGACGAACAGGGGGTTCCATCTCTACCCTCACGCTCTGTGAGAGGTTCATCCCAAGTCTCTGACTTACGGAAATTGCTGTCAATGTTCAACCGACCAACGAACGTCGCTTTGCTCAATAATCGACGACATTCTCACAAGAAGAAGACTTCAGAGGATGAATACCTTGAAGTCACTTCTAACATGATCGGCAGAGGGAGATCATCAGTCCCTAGCTATGACGAGTCAGAGAAAAACCAGTCTCCTGGCTTGAAAGACCCCCTGAATAGGTCCGATGGAATTTATCAACATACTCGGACTCAAACAGGAACCATTCCCCCTGTCAATTATCGGAAGTTAGCAGTCAGAGAAAGATCAGTCTCCTGGCTTGAAAGACCCCCTGAATAGGTCCGATGGAATTTATCAACATACTCGGACTCAAACAGGAACCATTCCCCTTGTCAACTATCGGAAGTTAGCCAGAAGAACTAATTCCAATGATGAACACTCAGCCATTGCAGAGTCCCAATCATCAAGCTCTTTTGTTAAACATGAGAGCTCCGCTTATATGATGGGAAACCATAAAGATCTTGCGAAGAGACTTGATGAGCAGGAGGCCATGATCAAATCTCAGCAGGAGGCCATCAATAAACTCTTGGCCCTGATGAATCAAATCATCGCAGACAAGGCCAAATCTCATAAGACAGATTCGCCATCTAGGTAAGAATCCTCCCAGAGAGGAAAAACGTCTTCATCCGGACCTCACACAAGCAAAGGGAAGGGAAAAGTGATTGATGACACGACTTCTGACCAAGAAGACCATAACCTGGAATCTTCCTCTGATGAAGGAAGAGAGACTGAGAACGAGCATAATCTCCAGTCTGCTAAAATAGAAGAATTAGAAGCCCGCCTCAATACCATTGCCAACAGAAGCGAGCTCCAAGACGAGGGAGTTGTCAGACCCTATCCTGCCGAATGGGATGCATCCCCTTATCCTCCAAAGTTCAAAGTCCCGACGCTACAAACTTTTGATGACACTGGATCACCGAATCAACATATTTATCATTTCAAGTCACAGATTAGGAATGTGATATCAAACGACGCCATACTGGCTCGATTGTTCATCGGCACCCTTAAGAGAGTTGCCTTTGAATGGTTCAGGAAACTGCCTGTCGGATGTATCCAAAAGTGGGCAGATCTAGAGAGACTCTTCCTGTCAAGATTCTTTAAAGAGGATACAGAAGTCTCCATCCATACCCTTCTCGTCACTAAGCAGAAGAAGAGGGAGTCCGTCAAAGCCTTCGTCAAGAGGTTTCGAAACATGGCTCTGCGATGTCTGACAGGTATGACACAGTCTACCTTAGTGGATACCTGTCGACACAACTTGCAGACTGACCTTCTAGCTCGAATAGGAGTTGTAGAATGTCATTCCTGGAGACAACTAATTTCTCAAGGCGAACATGCTCAAAAGATTATTATCAAGATCAAAGCTGAAAAACAAAGTAAGCAGGATCAACCTGAGCAATCGGACCAAGCCCAATCTTCTCAGTCAAAAGAGGAAGATACTATGATCACTGAAGCCAATCCTCTTCAGTAGAATGTTAGGTCCAATAACTATCATGTTAACAGTTACCTCTGATAGTCTAACTCGTTAGATAGTGACCTACTAGGCAAGGTGCCATGTCTACTCCTTTTCCCCCTGCACTTGTTCAAGGCTGGGGGTTGGTTTATTTGTAGTTCATTGGATTATGAATAATAAATTTTCTGAGTTGTCACGTTTAATAAAATACCTCTGTCAACCACAAAATCCGCCAAAACTATCACGTTAACAATTACCTCTGATAGTCCATCAACTTGCCAATCTTCTTCAATAGGATGGCATGTCCATAAAACTATCACGTTAACAGTTACCTTTGATAGTCAAACTCATCAGGTAATGGCCTACTAGGTGATGTGACTCTATTCCGACTTCATGGATAGTGCCACACTGGGCGATGTGCCTTGTCTACCTCTTTTTATTCCCCTGCTAAGTCTTAATCAAGACTGGGGATTGGTTATTTGGAATCCACTCGATTAAGAGTAACGAATCTTTCATATCGTCGAGTTAACATTATACTTTTGACGATCATCACCACCACAGAGTATGAATGCAGCTTGCATCACTCCTAATTTGTCATGTTAACAATACATCTCTGACAATAATCAACTTATCAATCCTTATCAATAGGATGATAAGTCCTCAAAATTGCTCAAATCGCAATCTTTCCCAACAAGACACTAAGTATTCAAAATCTTATTCAAATCATAAGTATCAAAATTCATCATTTCTGGTGATAAACTCACCTAGAAAGTTTCCCAGCGAGACGCTAATTCCTAAAATATTGTGCAAGTCACAAGTACACAAATTCTTGTCATATTCAACAGAACACATTTGACAACCAATCAACTTATCAATTCTCTTCAATAGAATGATAAGTCCCCAGAGTTACTCAAATCGCAACAAATTCCCGTCACGTTAATATCACACATCTGACAATCAACTTATCAATCCTCTTCATCAGGATGTGATAATCACATTTTATTACAATTTTATATCCTCATTATTTATTTTATATGAATAAATATGCCATTAATAATTGTTTTTATCTTTAATTGCAGGTTAGTGAAGAATAAAGCCCAAGATCTCTTATCTCAACAAAAACCCATGAATTAAATGAAGAACACAAGCAAGAGTCAAAAAGCCCAAGCCCAGAATCAAGCTGAGTAGCCTATAGAAGCCGGAGAAAATAAAAAAATTAAATATGAAAAAAAATGTATTCAAGATAGTTGGCCGTAAAGAAACGACGATATCTCCCAATCTGGGAGGCGGAATTTAACATATAATATATAAAAATCGCCTATCTCGATGAGATGAAGCCAACCATGAAGTCAGAATTCTTATTAGAGCACCGATGCCAGCATCGATGTAGGCATCGATGCGGGCATCGATGCCTGTATCGATGCGAAGTCATCCAGATTTCATCTACGGCCGAAATTGCATTCTTGGGGCTCAAGTTTGATCCAAAGGCTCTCATTCACTGATGTTTACTATAAATAGGGGTTGAGAGTGAGGGGTTAGAGATGTGAAAATTTTTCTTATTAGTTTAGATTTATTTCTATGCTTGTAGTTAGATTTTATTTTCTTGTTAAATAGCCAAGAGGCTAGAACCCTCTTGCCTTAGATTTATTTTATGCTTATAGATTTGATTTATTTCATGCTTATAGAGTAGATTTATTTTCTTACATTTAATTCTTGTAATTTATTCTGTAGTTTAGATTTTGCAATTTATTTTGTAGTTAGAATTTAATTTCTTGCACTATTCACCTTGAGGCTAGAACCCTCTTGGGTTTAGTTTTTCTTTTTGTTTATTTTTATTTTGTTTGATTCGCCTTTAGGCTAGAACCCTCTAGGGAATTACCCTTTTCTAAGAAGTGGGTTCAATTTTAGATTACCCATATCTATAATTGAATCCACCATCTTTAATTTCTTACATTTTCTTTTATTCTTAAATTTTATTTTTCATTCTTGATTTTTTTATTTGTTTCTTGATTTTTTTTATTCTTCCTTCTTGCCTTGTTGATCACATTTATTTTTTACTCACATCCACTCTCAAACACATTGATTTACACACTATCACGTTCACTCTCATTATCTATCCACAATCACATTCACTCATCACTCCTATTTGTCACGCACACAACATAAGAACCGATTTTATATTTTCTCCTACAAAACACCTTTCTCGTGGATCGATATCTTTATACTATAACTTGACACGATTGTGCACTTGCAATATTTTTGGTACATAATTATGCCGCATCAAGTTTTTGGCGCCGTTGCCGGGGAAGGTGCTTAAGTAGGTTTTAATTATTTTGGTTCTTTAACTTGTGTGTTTTTTGTGAAGGAAACGCTTGGAGCTTGAAGATCGCGGATTGGAGAATTAGGATTTGAAGATTTACTTTCGGGTAAGTCCTCTTTCTAGTTTTTAATTCTACCCTTTAGCTACTTTTTCACATTTAGAGACAATTAGGACTTAAAAAAAGATTTTATTTTTGTTCACCATAATAAAATTCACCCTCCACTTTGACATTTACTAACAAGATAATAAATTCAAACATATTCCCCCCTTCTCATTTGTTTGATTGTTAACCCTAATTAAAAAAAAGATTTTTTCTTTTCCATCCTTTTTAGTTGCTTTTAATTCATAGGGTTGCATTTCATATTGTTAGTAGGAATTCACCAAGTGATTTGAGCATCTTGATTTGACACACACTTAAAAATATTTTAAGGGCAAAACCCCATAATCAAGATAAGGTGAGGAATTTCATCATCCTTTCCTTAGCCCAAAAATCACTAATTCCTCACTATACCATCCAAGCCTAATAAAACTCATTAGACGTTGGCCCTAAGGATTCGAGCTTAATAAGGAACAAAGAATCCTTATGTGAACCGGTTTAAGTTTTCTTGGATTAGTTGGTGTCTAAGTTAAGGTTTAGGGGTTGCGTAAAGCACTCCGCAAGGAACGAGGTACTTAATTGATCTCTGATCACCCTCTAGTACTATCCTTACTTGGCTAACTACCCGGGTAAAACTTTAATCTTTTCACTTTAGGAGTTTTTGGTTAGGAGCTAGTCTAGTTGAGTTAGGCTTAACCCTAGAGTTAGAGTGATTGAAAATTGATTGATTTTGATTTGTTTTAGTTAGGATTTTCCTTTTTCTTCAAAAAAAAAAAAAGGATAAAGCTAAAAAATGGCTGTACAGCTTACCAACAAATTCCATCTCAACTTGGGATGAATTTGTCACCGTTTTTCTTAAGAAATTTTTTCCTATTCATAAAACGGTAAAGCTTAGGAACAGCATTCAAAACTTTAAAATTGTCCCGGGAGAACCTTTTTGAAAGTATTTTGACCGATTTAAAGATCTTCTCATCCAATGTCCTCATCACGGTTTAGAAAAATGGCGATTATGCCAAATAATTTATGAGGGATTAGATTATTCTGCAAAAATATCCTTAGAATCAATGTGCCATGGGGATTTTATGAGGAAAAATGCAGACGAAGCTTGGGAATTTCTAGAGAGTCTATCTGAGAAAACAATGCAATGGGAATACTGTGATGACAGGGTTTCATCAGTTCTCAATTCTAAGTCTAGTGGTCCTTCCTTGGAGTCAAACATTGCTTCTGAAGCAAAGATGGCGACAATTCTGCGGAGGTTAGAAGCCTTAGAAATTAAGGAACGAGCTCCAGCTCAAATCAATCATGTTTCTGCTCAAGGATGTCATAATTATCAGTCTCCTACCCACGTTTCAGAGAAATGCCCTCTCCTAGGAAATAACAATGCATTAGAACAGATGAACGCTGCATTCCAGCGTCCTAGAAATGATTCATTTTCTCCAACCTACAATCCAGGTTGGAGAAATCATCCTAACTTTGCATGGAATCAAGGAAATTCTCCCGGAACTCAAAACTTCACTCCCGCTTCGACCCAACAATTTCCTAGGGGAAACACATTTCCTTTCAATCCACAATTTCAACAACCCAATCTGTCGTATCAAAATCAGTCTCCTCTTCATCAAGCTGTAATTCAGACTCCTCACAATCCAGATCAGGATAAACGTCTCAATGTCTTAGAAAGGGGTTTGGAAACCATAATTAAGGCCTCCACTCAAACCACAAATATGTTGACTCAAACATCCAGCACCCTGAATTCCTTTATGCAATCAACCGGACAAATGCTCAATTCCAACACTCAAGCTATAGCTAGATTAGAATCTCAACTTGGTCAACTAGCTAGTGCCGTGAGTGGAAGAGAGAAAGAAAAATTTCTGAGTCAACCCGTGGTCAACCCTAAGAACATAGGATGTAGTTCATCATATGAAGCTCAAGTGAATGCAATCCATTCACTTCGGTCAGGTAGACAGGTCGATAATCAAGTGAGAACTCCTCCAAGTCAAACTTTTGATCCAGTACAAATTCCTTCTCCTTCTCCTTCTGATGAATCTATTCAACAATCATCCCCCTCAGATGATCAAGAACCTGAACCGGAACCTGAGCCTGCCTTTGATAGGTTTAGACCAGTTGCTCCTTTTCCAGATAGACTCAGGCTTAGGAAACACTCCGAGAAGATCCTGGAAACATTCAAGCAGGTTAAGGTCAATATTCCTCTCTTAGATGTAATTGAACAAATTCCATCTTATGCTAAATTTTTAAAAGAATTATGCACTAAGAAGAGGAGAATAAATATTCCAAAGAAAGTCTTTTTAGCCGCCAATATCAGTGAAATGCTATTAAATCCCATACCTTTGAAACGTAAAGATCCAGGTTCTCCCATCATTTCATGTTTCATTGGTAATACTCACATTGATAAGGCGTTTTTAGACTTAGGGGCCAGTGTCAATTTTCTTCCATATTTAGTCTACCAGCAATTGGGTCTAGGTATACTGAACCCAACCAAATGCACCTTACAGTTGGCTGATAGATCTGTTAAGGTCCCTATGGGTGAGTTAGAGGATGTTCTGATTAAGGTTGGAGATTTTATTTTTCCAGTAGATTTTGTAGTCTTGATTTTTCCAGTAGATTTTGTAGTTTTGGAAACACAGCCTGTTTCCAATCCCAAAGGACAGACACCTGTCATCTTAGGAAGACCGTTCTTAGTCACTTCTAATGCTCTCATCAACTGTAGAACTGGTCAAATGAAGCTGTCCTTTGGGAATTTGACTGCTGATCTCAACATTTTTAATCCAGGGGACCAATCAAATAATCAGCCTCTAGAAATAAACTACATTCAGGAACGATCAGAAGAAGAAGAAGAAGAGTCTGATTTGAGTTTTGAGGAAATTTTTGATGAAGAGTTAGAGTTTTTAGAAGAAGCAGATCAGGTCCTTGAGAATAATGAAACTGTGTTAAACACTTGCTGCTTTGAATTAAATTTTGAAGAACTCTTTCTTGATGAACTTAGATTCTTGGAGAATAATTAACAACCAAATTTTCAGAACTCTACAGAAGAATTGGTTGTTAGAAAACAAAACTTCACAGTAAAAGAGTCTGAGTTCATTAAGAAATACAAAATACATGACACCAATAATACCTACCTTACTTTGTTGCAAGAATTATTGAACACCCCGAAATGCTTAGAATTTCATATTATTGATTATATCATTCTGAATTTATTTAAAATCTGGGGAAGAATTTTGAACAATAAGGTAGGATTCAATGTAGAATACGAGCTCTTCGTGTTGAACACTTCATTCTACATTATTTATTTTGTTTATTTTAGAATAATAAAAAGAATTTATTCTTCTCTCGTTCGAGAGTTTCTTATTCAGTTGAAAAAAATAAAAAAAAGAAAAGAAAAGAAAAAGGAAAAAAAAAGAGAAAAAAAAAGAAAGAAGAATAAAATTTTGATTTCCTGACCAAATGTAAGTATTTCACTTCTTATCTGCTTTACTTTATGCATCATAGAGTTTGCATTGAGGACAATGCAAAATTTAGGTGTGGGGGTGGGAATTAGTTATTTTTTCTCTTTGTTTTACATTTTTTATTGCATTTTTGTCAAATTTTTTCCCTTTTCAAAAAAAAAAATATAAAAATATCGTTACTTGCCAAATTGATAAAGTTATGTAATAATTGATTTATTTGATAAATTTTAAATTTTCTAATCTGTTATTTACTCAAGTTCATTTTTTATGATAACTCTAAATAAAGTTCTTAAGAAATAATTTTCAAAGTAGTATACTTTACGTAAGCCTTAACTTAGATTTTTATTTAAAATAATGGAATACATGCTTAGCTTAGAGTTAAAAATAATTTTTTAGATTTTTATTTAAAATAATGGAATACATGCTTAGCTTAGAGTTAAAAATAATTTTTCAAAGTGGCTTGACTTACATGCTTAGCTTAGAGTTAAAAATAATTTTTCAAAGTGGCTTGACTTACATATTTTTTAGAATATATACACATATACAAATAAAAAAATAAAAAATTACAAAAGAAGAGTGCGAAAAATGGGCACAAAAAAAAACTCTTAAATTAAAGGTGATTCTATCTTTTAAAGCCTAAGTTGACCGAGTAATTAAGCCCAAGGAGTATTTTTATACTTAATGACCTAAGCTCAATTGGGTTAGGATCCATTGGCCCAAAACTAGTTAAATGGTCGCTTAGAAATCCCGTTAAAGTAGAAAAAAATCACCAAGGAAGAAAGAGTTAAAAATAATAATAATATAAAAAAATAAAAATAAAAATAAAAATACTAATAAATGTTTTATATATAGTTATATTTGTATATATGGTCTTGGAAAATATTTTAGATCAAGCAACTTGAATATTATTTTAAACAAAGAGTTAGCATGTTCTTTTCAAAACTTTTAAATTAAATTTCTAAGTTTAGCTTGGTTTTGTATTGCTACAATGAGAAGATTTTCTAGGAAATATACCTTAGAGTTATATATAAAAATATTTTCTTGAGTAATAACTAGCTTCAATTATCAAGTAAATTTAGTTATTTACTAACTTCTTTAATTTGGCAAGATGACCGAATTTTATGAGTATATTCACTGCAAACCCTCACGAGACTACAACTCGTCCATTAGGGTAACCTAGGGGTTTAAAGGCTTGTTGTATGCGCTAAATACAACCGCGATTCCTGCGAAAGTGAGTTAGGTTTTCTTTTAGTTTTCTTTCTTTGCTAGAGTACTAGAAAAAATTTAGGTGTGGGGGTATTTGATAATCATATTTTATTACAATTTTATATCCTCATTATCTATTTTATATGAATAAATATGCCATTAATAATTGTTTTTATCTTTAATTGCAGGTTAGTGAAGAATAAAGCCCAAGATCTCTTATCTCAACAAAAACCCATGAATTAAATGAAGAACACAAGCAAGAGTCAAAAAGCCCAAGCCCAGACTCAAGCCGAGTAGCCTGTCGAAGCCGGAGAAAATAAAAAAATCAAATATGAAAACAAAATATATTCAAGATGGTTGGCCGCAAAGAAATGACGATATCTCTCAATCCGGAAGGCGGAATTTAACATATAATATATGAAAATCGCCTATCTCGACGAGACGAAGCCAACCGTGAAGTCAGAATTCTTATTAGAGCATCGATGCCTGTATCGATGCGAAGTCATCCAGATTTCATCTACGGCCGAAATTGCATTCTTGAGGCTCAAGTTTGATCCAAGGGCTCTCATTCACTGATGTTTACTATAAATAGGGGTTGAGAGTGAGGGGTTAGATCTGTGAAAATTTTTGTAACTCCTTTTGGAGAGGAGGGCTACTCTTAATTGAGAAGGCATTCTAAATTTGTAACTTTTTATTACAATTAATAATAATAATTTTTTTTCACCACTTTAAATATTTTTTCTCTTTGTTGGATGATGAAGATGGAGATGAAGAATTATTTAGAGGTTTGCATTTCTTTTCTTTTTCTCTTTTATTTCTTTTTTATTGCTTATTAGTTTAGATTTATTTCTATGCTTATAGTTAGATTTTATTTTCTTGTTAAATAGCCAAGAGGCTAGAACCCTCTTGCTTTAGATTTATTTCATGCTTATAGATTAGATTTATTTCATGCTTATAGAGTAGATTTATTTTCTTGCATTTAATTCTTGTAATTTATTCTGTAGTTTAGATTTTGTAATTTATTTTGTAGTTAGATTTTAATTTCTTGCACTATTCACCTTGAGGCTAGAACACTCTTGGGTTTAGTTTTTCTTTTTATTTATTTTCATTTTGTTTGATTCGCCTTTAGGCTAGAACCCTCTAGGGAATCACCCTTTTCTAAGAAGTGGGTTCAATTTTAGATTACCCATATCTATAATTGAATCCACCATCTTTAATTTCTTGCATTTTCTTTTATTCTTGAATTTTATTTTTCATTCTTGATTTTTTTATTTGTTTCTCGATTTTTTTCATTCTTCCTTCTTGCCTTGTTGATCACATTTATTTTTTACTCACATCCACTCTCAAACACATTGATTTACACACTATCACGTTCACTCTCATTATCTATCCACAATCACATTCACTCATCACTCCTATTTGTCACGCACACAACATAAGAACCGATTTTATATTTTCTCCTACAAAACAACTTCCTCGTGGATCGATATCTTTATACTATAACTTGACACGGTTGTGCACTTGCAACATTTTTGGTACATAATTATGCCGCATCAGGATGATAAGTCCCCAAAGTTACTTCGATCGCAAAAAATTCATGTCACGTTAATCCCACACCTCTGACAAAATCCACTTATCGACTCTCCCCAATAGAGCGATAAATCCACAAAATTGCCCCGATCGTAATATATTTCCCATCAAGTTAACATCACACCTCTGACGACACAATCCACTTATCGACTCTCCTCAATAGAGAGATAGGTCCACAAATTCCAGTCAAGTTAACATCACACCTCTGACAACACCAAATAAACCTATCGACTCTCTTCAATAGAGCGATAGGCTCATAAAATACTGTTAGGTTAACATCACAACTCTAATAGTCAAACTCCCCCAATGAACTTGTTAATCATTTTTCAACAAGAATAACAAGTTTTCATTATAAAATTCCTATTGGATTAAAGATTTTTTGGATTTATCCTAGTGATAACCAAGAAAATTCCTGAATTTCATTCTAAGCGAAAATTCCTGAATTTCATTCTAAGCAAAAATTTATGCCAAGTTAATACTACACCTCTGGCGCTTCCAACTTTCATTTAGTATTTCAAGTAACACAGAAAGAAACAGTGACAAAGTCTACGTATTCAATATCATAGCCAGTGATTATCATTAAATTAATAATCTTTGAATCCATACCTTACATGTATGGGGAATTTTATCCTAAATCCTAAGTAGGGATAAGTCAACGCCTAATACGCGTTGCTGGTTAGTCTTTGACCGTAATAAGGACAAAAACCCATGTATTCAACATCATGGCAGGTCATTATTAATAACGCCAAAATCCATGCCTTACACGCATGGGGGACTTTATCTCGATCCCTAATTAGAGATAAGTCTGTATCTAACACATGCTGCCGGGTAGCGCATTCCCGTGAAAATAGCAAAGCCCACGTATTCAACATCGTGGCAGGTCGTTATTAATAACACCAAAGGCCATGCCTCACATGCATGAGGAACTTTATCCCAAATCCTAAGTTGGGAAAAGTCTACGCCTAACACGCGTTGCCGGTTAGTCTTTTTCCGTAAAAAAATGACAAAGTCTATGTATTCAAAATCATAGCATCAAGTCTAAGAGGGTTCATTCTCTTAGCACAATGTTACATGTGGAATGAACTTAGACAATCCACACGCTAGCCCGACTCAAACGGTAGTCGGTAAAGGCTTATTAAATCCGTTGATGGCTGAGGGTTTGCCAAAAATCCTATGCAGGTTTGTAGGCCCATCAACTTAATGGATATAAGCTAAGACTTGAATCAGATGAGCTAAAGACAAGTCTCAAAAGACTTAGTCAAAAATGCATGAAAGCCACCTCCGCGTCTCAAGTCAAAACGCTAAGGTCAGACCCGCATTGCAAAACCACAACACCGAGGTTACACCCGTGTTCCAAATTCAAAATGCAAGGGTGAGACCCACGCTTCAAGTTAAAAACACAGGGGTCCACCCCCGCATTCCAAAAGCAAGATTATGACGCATACCTTCATACAGGTACTGCGTGGCAAATCCCTTCAACCAAGATGCATTTGAAGCGAGTGCAGAGAACGACTCATTTGTGACAAAGAATCAACAGCTCTAAGATCAGAGTTGAGATCCAAAGTATTCTAAAAATTCGCCCCAGTCAACCGTGAACTTTTGAAAACTTTAGAGGGGGTTCTGTAGGCTGTCTAAAAATCACAACAAACAGCTGATCCCCATCAAACACCGATGATGGAAGTTATAATTTGACGGCTTCCAGAAGGCTACAATTTGAAGACTTTCACGTAGATTGATAAAGGTTACAATCTGACGACCTTCGCAACAACTGATGAAAGCTCTAATCAACAGCCTTTACAATTAACATCGTGAGTTACAATTTGACGACTCTCATATTTTCAAGGAGCCAAGAGGAAGGTTACAAGATGACGATCTTTGCAACGCTCTAGCAAAAGAGACTACAAATCGACGGTCTCTTCAAACCAAAACGCAGATATCTCTCAAACTGTAAGAAATTTGGCAAAACTAACGGAGCAAACCGAACCCTATAGGGTTGGTTTGGTCGGCTCCGTCTCGTCGAGATAGCCGATTTTTACATATAATTCATCCAATTTCGACTTACGGTTTGAAAGTTATGACCTGTTCTTCACAGAAAGTTATGTTCTGAAGTCCGTCTGCAAGACTGGACTTCGCTTGAACATTGGACTTAGCCAGAAGCTCGCCAAGCCCGCTTAAGGCTTGCCTCTACATTACAAAATCAAAAATGTAGAGTTCGTGGACTTAAAACGTAGAGTTCAACTCTGCGTCCAACGATAAAAACGCACAGTTCATGCGGAGCCCACCTCTGCGTCCCAGGTCTAAAACGTAGAGTTCATCTCTGCGCAGCGTGACCTATGCGTTTATAGCCTAAAACAAGCCCAACTCTGCGTTTTAGGTCTAAAACGCAGAGTTCGGGCCTAGAACGCTGTTTTTAGCGTTTGACTCGTTCAAGCACGATTTGAACGGTTCCATAACCGTTTTCTCCCCACGATTTGAGGGGATCACTACCCTATCATGGAGAGATTTATGGGGGGCAGTTACACCCTATTAAACCCTCATTAAGGAGAGATTTAAGGGGGCGGTTACACCCTTAAATCCCTTATAAATAGTGGGAAACTCAACTGAGTTGGGCCGGGCTTTTTGGATCTTAGACTTGGCAGCGAAGAGGAGATCTTCGGCTTGGCAATGAGGGAAAGATCGACGTTCATCCTTCAACAACGTTCGACAACAGAGAGCCTTCATCCTTGGCTTATAAACCAATTTTGGTTAAATCAACTCTTTCATAGAGTTTCAAACTCGTTCAGAGTTATCAACTTGATCAGAGTTCAAAACTTGCTCTGCAAGTTCTTCTAAAACTCGCTCTGCAAGTTCTTCTAAAACTCGCTCTGAGTTATTAACTCGTTAAGAGTTATTTTCAAACTTGCCACGCAAGTTCTCCATTACGTCAAATCGTGAGGAGAAGACTACGTTCCAGTGAAACAAGACGTTCGGATCGTTAACGGAGAGCAAACTCGACGCGAGCATTTGAGGAAGGCACTCCATCGCCACCGTGAAGAATCCGGACCTAAATAAAAGGGAGAATTCAGATCAATTCTCCTCTCTTTTGTAATCAGGAAATTCAATTGTAATTGAGATTGAGAGGGTTGTAATCATTCTTTTCTAAGAAGTTAGAGAGAATAAATCAAATACGATTCTTTCATTATTTTTTTATTATAAATTTTTCCTCAAACAAAAGATGACGACTCTGCTAGGGACTAGCTTCTCTGATGAAGAAGTGGTGGCGCAATCCGACGTCAAGCTCGCTGGAACAACGGTCGAGACTCTCGTTGTGGAGTTTGATCAAGCCAAGTATGAGGAGGCTCTCTCCTTCGGATCCCTTAGCCCTAAGGCTATGTGCAAGGTCCTCAAGATATCAAAGAAGACTAAAGCTCCAATCTCTGCCGAATCACTGAAGGAAGTCCTCTCCTTTGGATTAGATTGCTTGAACAGCCCCTCCTCCGAAGGAGTGGGCTCAGCTTCTCCCAAACTCGTCCACCGAGTTAAAGGTTCTGCACCCGCACTAAAGCGACGGGTAGCAGGTCACAAAAGCGACAAGATGAAGATGCTCATCCAAGACTGCATTTCATTAGTAAAACACATATCGCGGGACTGTGTTTCACTAGCAAAACACAGACTTCAGTCTTGCGTTAATCAAGCTAAACACACCCTCGTGTTCCTTTTTTTGGAACACGATGTGATTCGTCGTGTTCAAAAAGATCAACATGGATTTAAAATTCATGTTTACCAAGAACCAGTCCCATCCATTGACGGACAGGGGGTTCCATCTCTACCCTCACGCTCTGTGAGAGGTTCATCCCAAGTCTCTGACTTACGAAAATTACTGTCAATGTTCAACCGACCAACGAACGTCGCTTTGCTCAATAATCGACGACATTCTCACAAGAAGAAGACTTCAGAGGATGAATACCTTGAAGTCACTTCTAACATGATCGGCAGAGGGAGATCATCAGTCCCTAGCTATGACAAGTCAGAGAAAAACCAGTCTCCTGGCTTGAAAGACCCCCTGAATAGGTCCGATGGAATTTATCAACATACTCGGACTCAAACAGGAACCATTCCCCCTGTCAATTATCGGAAGTTAGCCAGAAGAATTAATTCCAATGATGAATACTCAGCCATTGCAGAGTCCTAATCATCAAGCTCTTTTGTTGAACATGAGAGCTCTGCTTATATGATGGGAAACCATGAAGATCTTGCGAAGAGACTTGATGAGCAGGAGGCCATGATCAAATCTCAGCAGGAGATCATCAATGAACTCTTAGCCCTGATGAATCAAATCGTCGCAGACAAGGCCAAATCTTAGAAGACAGATTCGCCATCTAGGTAAGAATCCTCCCGGAGAGGAAAAATGTCTTCATCCGGACCTCACACAAGCAAAGGGAAGGGAAAAGTGATTGATGACACGGCTTCTGACCAAGAAGCCCATAACCTGAAATCTTCCTCTGATGAAGGAAGAGAGACTGAGAACGAGCATAATCTCTAGTCTGCCAAAATAGAAGAATTAGAAGCCCGCCTCAATACCATTGCTAACAGAAGCGAGCACCAAGACGAGGGAGTTGTCAGACCCTATCCTGCCGAATAGGATGCATCCCCTTATCCTCCTCCTCCAAAGTTCGAAGTCCTGATGCTACAAACTTTTGATGGCACTGGATCACCAAATCAACATATTTATCATTTCAAGTCACAGACTAGGAATATGATATCAAACAATGCCATACTGGCTCGATTGTTTATTGGCACCCTCAAGGGAGTTGCCTTTGAATGGTTCAGGAAACTGCCTGTCGGATGTATCCAAAAGTGGGCAGATCTAGAGAGACTCTTCCTGTCAAGATTCTTTAAAGAGGATACATAAGTCTCCATCCATACCCTTCTCGCCACTAAGCAGAAGAAGAGGGAGTCCGTCAAAGCCTTCGTCAAGAGGTTTCGAAACATGGCTCTGCGATGTCCGGCAGGTATGACACAGTCTACCTTAGTGGATACCTGTCGACACAACTTGCAGACCGACCTTCTAGCTCGAATAAGAGTTGTAGAATGTCGTTCCTGGAGACAACTAATTTCTCAAGGCGAACATGCTCAAAAGATTATTACCAAGATCAAAGCTGAAAAACAAAGTAAGCAGGATCAACCTGAACAATCGGACCAAGCCCAATCTTCTCAGTCAGAAGAGGAAGATACTATGATCACTGAAGCCAATCCTCTTTAGTAGGATGTTAGGTCCAATAACTATCATGTTAACAGTTACATCTGATAGTCTAACTCGTTAGATAGCGGCCTACGAGGTAAGGTGCCATGTCTACTCCTTTTCCCCCTGCACTTGTTCAAGGCTGGGGGTTGGTTTATTTGTAGTTCATTGGATTATGAATAATAAATTTTCTGAGTTGTCACGTTTAATAAAATACCTCTGTCAACCACAAAATCCGCCAAAACTATCACGTTAATAATTACCTCTGATAGTCCATCAACTTGCCAATCTTCTTCAATAGGATGGCATGTCAATAAAACTATCACGTTAATAGTTACCTCTGATAGTCTATCAACTTATTAATTTTCTTCAATAGGATGGTATGTCCACAAAACTATCACGTTAACAGTTACATTTGATAGTCAAACTCATCAGGTAATGGCCTACCAGGTGATGTGCCTCTATTCCGACTTCATGGATAGTGCCACACTGGGCGATGTGCCTTGTCTACCTCTTTTTATTCCCCTGCTAAGTCTTAATCAAGACTGGGAATTGGTTATTTGGAATCTACTCGATTAAGAGTAACGAATCTTTCACATCGTCGAGTTAACATTACACTTTTGACGATCATCACCACCACAGAGTATGAATGTAGCTTGCATCACTCCCAATTTGTCATGTTAACAATACACCTCTGACAACAATCAACTTATCAGTCTTTATCAATAGGATGATAAGTCCTCAAAATTGCTCAAATCGCAATCTTTCCCAACATGACACTAAGTCTTCAAAATCTTATTTAAATCATAAGTATCAAAATTCATCGTTTCTGGTGATAAACTCACCTAGAAAGTTTCCCCAGCGAGACGCTAATTCCTAAAATATTGTGCAAGTCACAAGTATACAAATTCTTGTCATATTCAACAGAACACCTCTGACAACCAATCAACTTATCAATTCTCTTCAATAGAATGATAAGTCTCCAGAGTTACTCCAATCGCAACAAATTCCCGTCACGTTAATATCGCACATCTGACAATCAACTTATCAATCCTCTTCAACAGGATGATAAGTCCCCAAAGTTACTTCGATCGCAACAAATTCATGTCACGTTAATCCCACACCTCTGACAAAATCCACTTATCGACTCTCCCCAATAGAGCGATAAGTCCACAAAATTGCTCCGATCGTAATATCTTTCCCGTCAAGTTAACATCACACCTCTGACGACACAATCCACTTATCGACTCTCCTCAATAGTGAGATAGGTCCACAAATTCCAGTCAAGTTAACATTACACCTCTGACAACACCAAATAAACCTATCGACTCTCTTCAATAGAGCGATAGGCTCACAAAATACTGTTAGGTTAACATCACACCTCTAACAGTCAAACTCCCCCAATGAACTTGTTAATTATTTTTCAACAAGAATAACAAGTTTTCATTATAAAATCCCTAGTGGATTAAAGATTTTCTGGATTTATCCTAATGATAACCAAGAAAATTCCTGAATTTCATTCTAAGCGAAAATTCATGCCAAGTTAATACTACACCTCTGGCGCTTCCAACTTTCTTTCAGTATTTCAAGAAACACAGAAAGGAACAGTGACAAAGTCTACGTATTCAATATCATAGCCAATGATTATCATTAAATTAATAATCTTTGAATCCATACCTTACATGTATGGGGAATTTTATCCTGAATCCTAAGTAGGGATAAGTCAACGCCTAATACGCGTTGCTGGTTAGTCTTTGACCATAATAAGGACAAAAACCCATGTATTCAACATCGTGGCAGGTCATTATTAATAACACCAAAATCCATGCCTTACACGCATGGGGGACTTTATCTCGATCCCTAATTAGAGATAAGTCTGTATCTAACACATGCTGCCGGGTAGCGCATTCCCGTGAAAATAGCAAAGCCCACGTATTCAACATCGTGGCAGGTCGTTATTAATAACACCAAAGGCCATGCCTCACATGCATGAGGAACTTTATATTCAACATCGTGGCAGGTCGTTATTAATAACACCAAAGGCCATGCCTCACATGCATGAGGAACTTTAGCCTAAATCCTAAGTTGGGATAAGTCTACGCCTAACACGCATTGCCGGTTAGTCTTTTTCCATAAAAAAATGACAAAGTCTATGTATTCAAAATCATAGCATCAAGTCTAAGAGGGTTCATTCTCTTATCACAACGTTACATGTGAAACGAACTTAGACAATCCACATGCTAGTCCGACTCAAACGGTAGTCGGTAAAGGCTTATCAAATCCGTTGATGGCTGAGGGTTTGCCAAAAATCCTATGCAGGTTTGTAGGCCCATCAACTTAATGGATATAAGCTGAGACTTGAATCAGACGAGCTAAAGACAAGTCTCAAAAGACTTAGTCAAAAATGTATGAAAGCCACCTCCGCGTCTCAAGTCAAAACGCTAAGGTCAGACCCGCATTGCAAAAACCACAAGACCGAGGTCACACCCGTGTTCCAAATTCAAAATGCAAGGGTGAGACCCATGCTTCAAGTTAAAAACACAGGGGTCCACCCCCGCATTCCAAAAGCAAGATTATGACGCATACCTTCATACAGGTACTGTGTGGCAAATCCCTTCAACCAAGATGCATTTGAAGCGAGTGCAGAGAACGACTCCTTTGTGACAAAGAATCAACAACTCCAAGATCAGAGTTGAGATCCAAAGTATTCTGAAAATTCGCCCCAGTCAACCGTGAACTTTTAAAAACTTTAGAGACGGTTCTGTAGGCTGTCTAAAAATCACAACAGACAGCTGATCCCCATCAAACACCAATGATAGAAGTTACAATTCGATGGCTTCTAGAAGGCTACAATTTGAAGCCTTTCACGTAGATCGATAAAGGTTACAATCTGACGACCTTCGCAACAACTGATGAAAGCTCTAATCAACAGCCTTTACAATCAACATCGGGAGTTACAATCTGACTACTCTCATATTTTTAAGGAGCCAAGAAGAAGGTTACAAGGTGACGATCTTTGCAATGCTCTAGCAAAAGAGAATACAAATGGACGGTCTCTTCTAACCAAAACACAGATATCTCTCAAACTGTGAGGAATTTGGCAAAACTGACGGAGCAAACCGAACCCTATAGGGTTGGTTTGGTCGGCTCCGTCTCGTCGAGATAGCCGATTTTCACATATAATTCATCCAATTCTGACTTACGGTTTAAAAGTTATGACCTGTTCTTCACAGAAAGTTATGTTCTGAAGTCCGTCTGCAAGACTGGACTTCGCTTGAACATTGGACTTAGCCTAAAACTCGCCAAGCCTGCCTGAAGCTCACCTCTACATTACAGAATCAAAAACACAGAGTTCGTGGACTTAAAACGCAGAGTTCAACTTTGCGTCCCACGAAAAAACGCACAGTTCATGCGGAGCCCAACTCTGCGTCCCAGGTGCAAAACGCAGAGTTCATCTCTGCGCAGCGCTACCTGTGCATTTTCAGCCTAAAACAGGCCCAACTTAGCGTTTTAGGTCTAAAACGCAGAGTTTGGGCCTAGAACGCTGTTTTCAGCGTTTGACTCGTTCAAGCACGATTTGAACGGTTTCATAACCGTTTTCTCCCCACGATTTGAGGGGATCACTACCCTATCATGGAGAGATTTATGGGGGGAAGTTACACTCTATTAAACCCTCATTAAGGAGAGATTTAAGGGGGCGGTTATACCCTTAAACCCCCTATAAATGGTGGGAAACTCAACTGAGTTGGGGCGGGCTTTTTGGATCTTAGACTTGGCAGCGAAGAGGAGATCTTCGGCTTGGCAGCGAGGGGATGATCGACGTTCATCCTTCAGCAACGTTCGACAACAGAGAGCCTTCATCCTTGGCTTATAAACCAAATTTGGTTAAATCAACTCTTTCATAGAGTTTCAAACTCGTTCAGAGTTATCAACTCGATCAGAGTTTAAAACTTGCTCTGCAAGTTCTTCTAAAACTCGCTCTGAGTTATTAACTCGTTAAGAGTTATTTTCAAACTTGACACGCAAGTTCTCCACAACGTCAAATCATGAGGAGAAGACCACGTTCCAGTGAAACAAGACGTTCGGATTATCAACGGAGAGCAAACTCAACACGAGCATTCGAGGGAGGCACTCCATCGCCACCGTGAAGAACCCAGACCTAAACAAAGGGGAAAATTCAGATCAATTCTCCTCTCTTTTGTAATCAGAAAATCCAATTATAATTGGGATTGAGAGAGTTGTAATCATTCTTTTTCTAAGCAGTTAGAGAGAATAAATCAAATACGATTCTTTCATTATTTTTCTTATTACAAATTTTTCCACAAACAATACAACCTTAAGGAAATCGGCCCAGCCATCAATCGTCAGTGGCCACAAAATTCACATGAATTGTTTAACCATTGCCATGCATCTCTCTAAAATTGCATTGAACATATCTTTGGTGTTTTCAAGTAAAGGTTCACCATTTTTAAGGCTCAACTTTCTATTTTTCCATACGAGATGCAGAAAAGTATGGTCTAGGCATATGGTGTTTTGCATAACTTTTTAAAGTCGAAAAACTCAAATGATAACTTTGAAAGTTTTAATTTTTCTACCGAGGCACCATGAAATGTTGCACCACTTGATGTTGATTCTGATGAGGACGATGATTTACAGACTCATTAGACACAACAGACGAGATATACATAGCACATGGTGTCTAGACCTTAGTTTATTAGCGTTTAGATTATATTTATAATAATTACGATTTTCTATAATGACTATGACTTGTTCTATAACGATTAAGACTTTATCTAAATTTAGATGGCTCTTCTTTAAGTAATAATTTAATAACATATAATATATGTTATTTATAGTAATAATATCTATTTATGTCAGATAGTTAATCGTAGGGGGTAGTTCACTGCTGGATTTTCAACTTTTAGCGACGGACAAATCCGTCGCTATAAGTCGTTATTCCGTCGCTAAAACTTTTAGCGACGGAAAAAATAAAGTTCCGTCGCTAAAATTTCGACGCTATAACAGGGGTGCCTAAAAACACTTTTAGCGACGGACATTCCGTCGCTAAATTTTAGCGACGGACATTCCGTCGCTAAATTTTAGCGACGGTTTATTAGCAACAGAAAATCCGTCGTTCTATTTTTTTTAAAAAAAAGGAAAAAAAAAATTCCGTCGCTAAAAGTGACATTAGCGACGGAAAATCCGTCGCTAATGTGACTTTTAGCGACGGAAAATCCGTCGCTAAAAAACAAAAACTTTAGCGACGGATATTCTGCCGCTATTATCATGTCCCGTGTATGTTTTCTGTCGCTAAAAGGGTCTATAGCGACGGCTAATCCGTGGCTAAATATTTCTAATATTTTTTTAAAATTTATTTTGAAAATTAAAAAACCTGTACAATAATATAATGAATTTAAAACCCTATTCAATCAACAATATAATATTCATTCCCACACATATATAACACATATATTTTAATAAAAATATCCCAACATAATTAAAATTATTTATACAACACACACCATGATAAATATTGTTTATACAGCACACACTCATTGTTTTCAAAGGTAAAAAAAAATCAGTCCTCCTGATCATCATCATCCTCATCACCAACTCCACCTTGTCTAGAAGTCCAAGCCTGTAAATATAAATCAAACGTTAACAACATGGCATGACATGCAAGTATAACAATAAGAGAGAGTATCATGACATATTCTTATATATTATATGTTTCGAAGAGAGTATCATGGCATATTCTTATGTATTATAAGCACGCACATATTCTTATATACACGCATGCACGCGTATACGCACGCACGCGTACACGCACCAAATCTGCACCCCTCCCTCCTCAACCACGACCAAAGCCACCACCCACCCACCCACCACACTCCACACCAACCACCCCCTCCCCCTACATCACCACCACCACCACCCAATCCCTACACCTCCCCCTCCTCCACCATGACCAAACCTAACACCAACCAATCAAATAACGCCCACCACAACACAACACAACAACAACATCACCACCACCACAAATCTCCAAACACCACCCACCAGC
>NC_033796.1:86185162-86201474 GCF_001876935.1 Asparagus officinalis | reverse complement strand
CTGGCTACTTACTGAGAATTAACTATCAAATTTTGTCAATCATTTACCAACAACTATGCAGCGAATTAGTATAGTTGGTAGATTAGAAGGACTGTCGTGCAAAGATTGGAGCGCCCAATCAAAATATGTTTGTTGAAGATATTTGATGCTCGTTTATCTTATAGGTTTCCTGGAGAATCCTCCACATTAAGAAAATACTCCAAGATAAAAATGCATAATAAATTCACTAGGAAAAGTAGATGACCACCTCATCACTAATAACAAATGCAAGAAATTAAAATTACATTAACTGATCAATTATAGTATCGAGTTTCTACAATACAACAAAAACATAACAAGTGAGCAATTCTAGTACAAACCTGAGCATCAAGGAGGATTAGCCTTTCAGAAGAAACCCTCAGCTCAACCCCAGCAGTACAATGTTTTGCCATGGCTATGGTTTCTTCAGACTGTGTTGCAAAAGGCGGAAGCATTCCTAGGAGCAAACTAATTTTAGTCAGCTTCCTGATCAGAAACCTATGTTATGTAGGATACTTCCATGAGACAGACCAAATACAATACATGTGTCCACTCGTGTCTGAAATTTACAAAACGCTAAGCTATTATTTACCAATCATTCTAGTAAAGTAATTCTTTCTTTTAAGGACAATGACTAAACATGCATTACTTTATATGTCAAAGTAGAGTATGTTTAGAAAAATATGCACATGCAATTGTGTATTTACATGACTTTTGGACAATTAATGTATTTGACTATGATGCAGTGCTTTCGTCTACAGCAGTTATCTTGTCTAAAGCATGTAAAGAAACGTTAGAACACTAATAAATCAAATGTCTCATGCTGACAAATTGAATGCACCAAATTAATATCCATATGAGTCAACATGAGCATAATTGTTTTATCATCTCATGGTATAAGAAGCTATTGCTTTGAGAAGCTACTGCTTTAAGAAGCTACTGCTTTAATAAGCATGTAAAATTATGAGGAACCACTTAAAGTATATATATATAGTGCATATTCAATGTTCCTTAAACAAAATATTCTAGGTCAAAATCACCATGGTGGAATCTCAACTAGGCATCTAATTATCGGAGAAAATATAGCAAACTAATTTATTAAAAAAATCTTTTTAAAAAATGAGCAAGTAATCAACACAAAAGTGAACATTATGAAAAAAAAGAATGGATTTTGAAAATCAAATAGATCAATATACCAGGAGAGCTTCCATCAAATCCATAAAGCTCATTCAAAATAGTCGACTTGCCCACTCCGGTTGGCCCAATAATCCCAACAACATTGAAATCAGTGTTGTCTGTCAAAAACTGCAACCAAAGAATCCAAAAAAATCATAAAACCCCCAAAATTTCCCCCTTCAGTCAATTTCTAGGGTTTAAAAAGCCAATTTCTAGGTTTTAACAAGACAGAACAGCTCACCGGTAGGATTCTCTCAGTGTGGAACTCCCAAGTATCCGAGAAGAGATTTAGGGATCCTGGTTGAGGAACGTTGTGAGAGGACCGAAGTAAGAAGCCGCCGGGGACGGAGGAGGGCGGAGGAGCTCCGACGGAGGAAGAGTCCTGGGCGACCGCGGGGACCGACGAGGGTTTTGCAAGGAGGATCTTCGGAGGCGGGGGAAGACCTGAAGATGACGATGGGTTCGCCGACGAGGAAGAGGAGGAGGAGGACGATGATGACGGAGATCCCGCCATTCCTCCTGCTGCTGCTTCTCTCGCGGTACTCGGTCGAAGGAGATGACAACGAAGAGGGTGCGGGGTGGAGGGGATTAGGGATTTGAGAGGGTGATGAAATTTTTGGGATGAATTTTTTGGCGGTGGGACGAAATTTTCGGGGATGAATTTTTGGCGGTGGGATGAATTTTTTGGGGGAACAGAGAGAAAAACGCCCGCGCCCAAAAAAATTTCCCACTTTTGAGTTTTAGCCACGGAATATTCCGTCGCTAAATTCCCTTTTAGCGACGGAAATTTTCCGACAGAAAATTTCTGTCGGGAAATTAATGGCGACGGAAATTTTCCGTCGTTAATATTGAAATTTCCGTCGGCATAACTTTTTTGCCGACGGAAAATTAGCGACGGTAAATTCCGTCGCTATAATGTGACTTATAGCGACGGAATTTTCCGTCGCTAAAGTTCCGTCGGCAATAGTTCATTTTCTAGCAGTGGTTAGATATTTAGAGGAGATTAAGATCCCTTGATCTTCCTGTTTGGACTCATGTTTATGAGCCCTACTATCTAATCTAGTTTTGATGATTAACAAACAATTTATAACTATTGTAGGCAATAAAAATTACCTTATTTCCTAGCAAAGAAGTTCAAAACTAACAAAAACGTTAATATCTCTCAAACCGTATGGAATTTGGAGAAACAAACAAGAGCAAACCGAACCCTTTGGGGTAGGTTTGGTCGGCTCCGTCTTGTCGAGATAGTCAATTTTCATATATAATTCGTCCAATTCCGACTTACGGTTTGAAAGTTATGAACCGTTTTTCGCAGCATATTCTGAAGTCCGCCTGCAAGACTGGACTTCACCTGAACATTGAAGTTCGCCTGCAATGCTAAGTTTACCCGACAACTTAGCTCGCCTGAACTGATTGAAACTTGCCTGACAGCTTTGCCTACGAGGTTCGCCACATAGTGAGGCTCAACATCAAAAGACGAGATTCGCCACGCAGCGAAGCTCGACATCAGAAGACGAGGTTCGCCATGCAGCAAGGTTCGACATCAGAAGATGAGGTTCACCATGCAGCAAGGCTCGACATCAAAGTTCGTCACCGGGAATAAAACTCCTCTAGGAAATGAAGCCCTTTCGGGAGGCAAAGTTCATCCACAGATGAACCTCGTCAAGCAGCGTCTCACCCCCTCAGAAGACGAACTTCATCATTGACGATGAAGTTCTCCCAAAAACAAAGTTCATCATTAAAGATGAAGTTCGTCCAAAAACAAAGTTCATCATTGAAGATGAAGTTCATCATTACCATTATTAACGAACCTCATGTATAACCGTTATTGACGAACCTCGTTTGTCACCATTTCCATAGGCTACATTTAAAGAGGATTAATGACCAATAACTCACCCATTTAAATAAGACTTAATGACCATAACCCCCTTTAAGAGGAGTTAAAGCCCTTAACTCACTCCATAATGGTCATAAGCCTATAAATAGGCACGATCAAGGGGGGGGGGGGGGGGGGGATTGAGAGGCTAGTCAAAAAAGCCTATCTCTCCTCCACTCTCATGGATCTTCATAGATCATCGGCTAATCAGGCGCTCACAACAAGCATGATGAGGGTCATTACAATGACGGACCTCGTCTCAAACAACAAAGCTTGTCATTAGAAACGAGGTTCGAAGCTCGTCATTAGATACGAGGTTCGGAGTTCATCATCACAGGTGAAGTTCGTCAATGAAAATAAAGTTTGTCATCAGACTTAAACCTCGTCAGTGAAGATGAGGCTCGTCGTCAAACTTAAAGATCATCAATGAAGACGAAGTTTGTCTAAGGGAAATCGACCAGATTTGCTACGCAGTTGAACTCAGCTATCAAAGACGAAGTTCGTTGGTGAATATGAAGTTCGTCAGACGAAGTTAGTGAAGGCAAAATTCATCAGAAGAAGCTCGCTTACTATAAAGTTTGCCTTATAAGATGAACCTCGATGCGTATCGAGGCTCGTCCAATTTGACGAACTCCGTGTCAATCAAAGACGAGGCTCATTATCCACATGAGATTTAGTTGTAACGCTCCGAAGACTTAGTCAGCCATGTGGGCTAATCTTCATGAGTATGTTACGGCGCGCGCTGATTTGGAGGAGGCAGTTACGCCCTTTACCCGTGATTGTAGCACTTCGGTTACGTGCTTAAACCCTATAAATAAACATGAATGGTTACAGAGGAAAGGGTTCCTTCAAACTTTTAAAACTTTTGGCAATCATCAGAAATCAGAGCTCCTGCGTTTAGATCTGGAATTCGAAACTCGATTCTAGCAGTCTAACAAACATCAGAAGCTCCAGCAATCTTGTTTTGATCATCAATGAGAGGCAATCTCGACTCAAGTATCAGGGGAAGCATCCTTTTGCCACCAAGAACCCACGTTAAACAAGGAGGAGCTGAAGTAATCTTGTCTTATCTATAATCGAGAGAGAGAGAGAGAGAGAGAGAGAGAGAGAGAGAGAGAGAGAGAGAGAGTGATTGTAAGGGTTTCGTACCAAGTAATCGAACCCAGTTTTCTTAAAACAAGAGAATCAATCCCAGTCAATTTTTCGACCATACAGATGATGGCGATCACAGTGGGAGTAGCCATTCTTTCTGATGAGATGGCGGTAGCACAATCATACAAGATTGTAGTAGGAATCGAGGTTGAGACACTGGTCATTGAGTTTGACCAGACCAAGTACGAGGAGTATATCTCCTTTGGAACATCTAGTCCCAGGAAGGCACGTAAGTGTCGTCGAGTCTCGTATGAGACTTCAGCCCAAGTGGCTTCTGATGGTTCAACTCAAGTTAATCTCTAGGAGAAGTCCATGCCCCTCAAAAAGGAAGCTCCAATAACTAGCCGACAAGTTAAGAAATGGATTGTCAAGTAACCTAGCCGAACTTCAGCTTCTACTAGCCAAATTATGGCTTTCGATAACGAAACTCGCCCAGCTTTGGCTGAGGCAAAAGTTCCTATTGGTCCACTGTTAAGACACACTCGACAATGTCAGTGCCAGAACCAAGCTCACCATAGGGCTCGAGCTTTGGTCTTGCTAGACGGTTTTCACTATCGACCGAGAGGTAACCAACCCAAGGTCAACAAGTCTGACGAGGGTCAAGTGATTGAGAAACATCAAAATGACAGACCTTATCCTCGTACCCGAGTAGATTCAGAACATGAACCTCATCCTCAAAAAGAGGTTTAGCAAGCTCAACAAGCGGTTCATACCGAGGTTCATTATGAAAATGAACCTCAAATTAAGAACCGACCGAGAAGACGAACTCGCCAAACTCATCCTATCAACGAACCTCGTCACATGAATGGCAGAGTTTGTCAAGCTACCCAAGGTCGTCAACCTCTATCATTCAGAGGGTCTCACTCGGGTAAAGTCAAGATGACAAAGTCAGCTTGGGGTTGTCTTACTGGTGATCTTCGGGATTATCTCACGCGCAAGGGTAGCATGAGTCAGATGCAATCTCATTGTTGCTGTGAGAAACTTATTTCTGCAGTACTTTCCTTATGCTCATGTGAGAAATCAGCACATAAATCTTTAGTTTTTGAACGATTGACTGAGCCTTTGACGACCTCGTCATCTAGAAGAAGGCACTTTCATCCTAAGAAACAAGCGCCTAAGAATCACCACATTGAAGTAACGATTAATATGGCCAGCAAGGGCAAGAGCAAAGCCTCGGCTGATTCTTCTGAATCTTCTGAATCTTCTGATCCTAAATACTCTCCAGGGTTAGGTGAAATGCTTGTTGATGGACATGGAGTGTATCGACACACTCGTATTCATACTGGTGTAGTGATCCAGCAAGATTACCGATAATTGGCAGACATTACAGATATTGCTGATGAAGAGCTTGAGAACTCAGCCATTGCAACCTCTCAGTCGTCCAATACCGACCAAAGTGAACAAGCAAGTGCTCACATGGCTAGGAACGAAGAAGAAATGGAAAGAAGGCTGGAAGAACAACAAGCTGGTCTCCTCCAATAACAAGAAACTATCAGACGCTTGGCATGGTGGACAAACTCCTCAAGGAGAATAAGAGGAAAAAAGCTACCACCGAATCCTCAGGATCAAGGCACTAGCGACTTTCACCCAGTTCTCAAGAATCTAGCCGTCGAAATCAGGATGGCGATAATGCAGAAGATGAGGAAGAAAATATTTTTGATATTCACTCTGAATCATTCAAAACTGAGTCCAACCCGCGTAAGAATGACCACGACCAGAAGTTGGATGATTTCCAGAAGCAGCTTAAGGCTTTGAAGCTTTAGAGAAAATTCAAAGAATTAGCGGTCGTCAGGCCATACCCTGCCGAATGGGATTCCATCTCTTATCCTCCAAAGTTTAAGCTATTCAGCCTCCTGTAGTTTGGTGGTAAGGGGTCTCCTACCCAACATATATACTACTTCTAGGCGTAAACTGGACACATAGTGGGGAATGATCACATTATGACTCGACTGTTCATTAGCACCCTCAAAGGAGTCGCTTTTAAATGGTTCCGCAAGCTGGAACCAGGCTCCATCAATGATACGAGTGTATCTTCTCTTCGGGAGCTTAGCGATCCTCATGGGAGCTTGAGGATAGATGATTCTCATGGTATCTTGAGAATAGAGTAGAGGAGTCGTGGACGAGGTCATTAGAGGCGGCAAAGTCGAAGGATTCGTCAAACTGTAGGAATTACATCTTGGGCTCTGTCAGGCCAACCGCATGTGTCACTGCGGTCGACCACGTAGTGCACAGACCCAGACTGTGTTTCTTGACTAAGAGCGATCGACCACCGAAGGCGCTGCGGTCGACCGGAAACCCTGTAATCGATTTTTTTCAGAAATTGACATTCTGGCCGGTCGACCGACTTGGTCACTACGGTCGACCGCGTAGTGGTTATGGGCCTGGGCCTGTTTCTTGCACCGTTTAGGATTTCTGTTTAGTATAAATAGAAACATGACTTTTCTAGGGTTTATCACTCAGATTGTAATCAGAAAAGAGATTAGGGAGGTTGTTCTTTGATCTAGAGAGATTGTGAGAGAGAGATTTTGTAAATCCAATTGATTCTCATAATCTAGAGAAGGTATTTTCCTTCGCCCTAATTATAACTCTTGTGTTCTTTTGTCGTTTTTTTCTCTACCCACTCTTGATAATTCTGCGATCAAGAGTGTTCGCATGGCAACTCGTATCAAGTTGGTATCAGAGCACCTAGATCCTGTGAAGGGGGAACCTGTGTATGGTCCTTACTCGCTCACAGTACAAGAAGCTTAGCGAGATCCTTATTTCCTTGGAGGGAGTCCAGAAATTAAGGAAGGAGAAGATGACTGAAGTAGATAATTCAGCAAGACTTGATGCCATGGAGAAGCAAATTGAGATGATCGGGACGACTCTTACTCAACTCGTGGGTCTCATCAACGGAGGAGACAAAAAGGAGGAATCTTCTTTGAAGGGTAAGAAGAAACTGGTCGAATCCGACGAAGAGAGCGAGGAATCTGATTCAGAGGGGGAGATTGAGATTGTTAAGACTGTTGGACATCAAGGGGGTAAGAATAATTACCAGAATCTGAAGATTGACTTCAAGGTTGAGATTCCTGTTTATGATGGGAGTATCAATGTGGAGAAGCTTGATGATTGGAACGAACGTATGGAGATGTACTTCACTCTCTACGGATATTCATCTAAGGAGAAGATAGTGTTCGCGACATTAAAGCTTTTAGAGCACGCGTTGACGTGGTGGAAATCCTATTGCAAATAGGAGAAGAAAGCGACGTCGTGGAACAAGTTCAAGGAGCTACTTCGGAAACAGTTCTATCCAGTGGGGTTCCTTGAGGAGCGTTGGTACAAGTGGTATGTCTTGTGCCAAAAGTTTAATCAGACCGTTCAAGAGTACACGACGGAGTTCCAGCAGCCGGCGATGGTTCTAAACATCGCAATGGACGAGTACTCCATCTTCATGAAGTACATGGCAGGTCTGAATGATTACATCCGGAAGGAGATGAACCTGTTTTCGGTTGAGACAATCGCAGAGGCGAGCGTGAAGACCATAGCCATTGAGGGCAGGCAGAAGAAGGGCAACGAGACAAAGGGGGATTCCAAACCATCGGGGAGCAAGACGCGTGGCTCTCAGTCTAAGGATGAGAAGAAGAAGGGTGACTCGGGGAAAGCAGGATTGACATGCAATCACTGCAAATAGACAGGGCACATGGCTGATTGTTGTTGGGATAAGTATCCTCATCTGAAGCCAAAAGGATTGAAGAAGAAGGAGGAGAAGAAGGCGTACGTGATAGCACAGGGTCCGAAGGAGGTTCCCGGGATGACCGAACCCAATAGCAGTCTCAACCTTATGGCGGAGAAGCAGGCTACCAAGGAAGATGACGACCCGAGGGAGCAGCTCTTTGTTCTGAAATTGCAGGTCAAGACCAGCTTAGTGGATGCTATTGTAGATCCAGGGAGTCAGAAAAATCTGATATCTGAGGCATTAGTACAGAAGCTGGGATTGAAGACGGTGAAGCATCCGAAGCCCTATCCATTAGGGTGGATTCAGAAGGAGGCGGGATTGAGTGTGGTGAACCAGTGTTCATTCAGATTTGCACTCCAAGAGTCGTATATTGACGAGGTCACATGCGACGTGGTTCCGTTGGATGTTTGCCAAGTTATTTTGGGTAATCCTTATTTGTGGGATAGATACGCAGTATATGATCGACAAGCCTAAAAGTATACGTTCACCAAGGATGGCGAGCACTTTATTTTTCATTCGGCATCTCTTCCACAGGAGACGAGCTTGGTGACGGTAAATCAGGCTAAGAGGTTGGTGAATGCGGGCAGGAAGTTCGTTTTATTGTTCATTCAGCCGTATGAAAAGCACCTGAGTAGGATGTGCTTGTCCACCTTGAGCAAGCTTCAGGAGGGAGATCTTGACAGGTTAAAGGCCAAGTATGCAGACTTGTTTTTCGAGATCACGGGACTACCACCACGTCGAGGTGTAGAGCATGAGATTATGTTGACCGGGGAGAGTTCCTTACCTAACATAGGCCTATACCGCACATAAGTACAGGAGTCCGAGAAGATCAAGAAGCAGGTTCAGGAGCTCTTGGAGACGGGAGTGATTGTGCCGAGTTGTTCGCCTTACGGGTCGGGAGTGATTGTGCCGAGTTGTTCGCCTTACGGGTCACCAGTGTTGTTGGTGCCCAAAAAGGATGGAGACTAGCGCATGTGCATGTTCGCGTGGAAAACTGTAGCTTTCTTCATTAATGAGATAATTGTCATCTTGGGTTACAAAGATCCGGTCTTTTATAGATCCGGTTACAACTAAATCAAAGAAAGAAGAAAAAAAATAAAAATTACAACTTTCCCCTTGTGAACAAATCGCGAGCTCCTGTTTTACGGCCGCTCGCTTGTGTGGGTTCTTTGCCTGCGCCGGGGTTGTTTGCCGTGGACCACCGCGCGATCTAGATCCGGTCGGATCTACACAATTATGCGGGTATTATTCCACGAAGGGAATAATAGCCGGGAGGGATTAATCCACCAAGGGAATAATCGCTCGGATCTCGAGATCTAAGACCAAGCTTAGATCTGGAGTGTGGTCTCGTGTAGATCTCAGATCTGTTCTTTCTTCCTCTCGAGCTCCTGCCTTTTCTGACGTGGATGGTCGCCAAGGATCAGATCCGAATGTGCAAGTCTTCTGGTCTTCAAGCTCCGAGTTCACTCTTCAATCCGGCAGAGTTTCGGCTCTTGAAAGTTCGACCTCTGAAAATGAACATCTCTAGGCCTATTTATAGGCTCTCAGGACAGTGGCTGCAAAAAGGGAATTGTCGGCCACCTCGGGCCACTGTCGGCCACCTCGGGCTTGAGGTGGCTCAGCCACCGAGCCACCTCAAGGTGGCTCGGCTAAGGCCGAGCCGCCTTGAGGTGGCTCGGCTTTGGCCGAGCCCCCGCGGGCGGTGTTTTCCGACTTTTTCGAGTCGTTTTCCGTTGTTTCCGGTTCTGTCCGTGATTCGGTTGATTGAGACTCTGATTGGTTGATCTGATTTGGCAGTAAGTTGGATTCCTGATTTGGCAGTAAATCCGCTTCTGAGTTCGAGTCCGAAATTGATCTTGATTCGATCGTGATTCGTCCGAGTCCGCTCTCGGTTGGATGACTCGTTGATTCCTCAACTCATTAGCTTGATTCTGCACGCGGGTGGATGCATTCCGTCGCTTCTGTGCGATTCGTCGATCTCGTCGCCTCGTTGGTTCGTCGGTTTGTGCCGAGCTATGCTAGGGGACCTATAAGCAATTTTATATGCCTACAGATACCCCCTCCAAAGTATTTCAGTCTCGTTCTTTTATAGAAGAGTCTGGGATACTTTGGATATGATTGTCCCTACCTTCAGTCGGTATAACGGGACCTCGGAATGGCTTCTGTTCTTGACTCCTTCAATTCTCCAGGCTTTTCGGTGCTTTGTCGAAAGTCTGTAAGAGTTCCGGTGCTGCATTTATTGTCTGACCGTTTGTCGGAATTTTTTGAACTTGAAGTCGATTCCTTTTAGCTGACCATTGATTGTGGCGTCGAGTCTTTATGCACAACGCGTTGTCCGGCGTAGTGTAGTTGAGTTATCCTTAAGAATATTTATAAACAATATTCTCCAGGAACTTCTCAAACCAAAAATAGGGAATAGTTTATACTCATATACCTTATTGGAGTATTAAGAAGCAGTTTATACTCGTATACTTTTCGGAGTGTTCTTTAGGTTCGAATAATAAACCAGCCCAAAAAATGTGCCAAAAAAAAAGGCAGTATTTGGGTTCAAAATCTCTCCGACCCTTCCAAATATATGGTAGAGGGGTTAAATAGGTGAAGGAATGAACCGTAGGTTGATCAAAAGTCGTTCCAATGTTTAATTCAGCTCCAATTTGAATTCTGGTTCGAATTTGGTTCAAACTGGTTCAATTTGGCTCAAACTGGCTCATTCTGGTTCAATCTGGCTCAATTTGGCTCATTCTGATCTGGTCTGGTCCAGCCAGGCTCAATCTGACTCAATTTGGCTCATTCTGGCTCATTCTGGCTCAATTTGGCTTGGTCTGGTTCAACCCTGGTCTGGTCTGGTTCAGCCAGATCTGGTTCAAGGCTATAAAAGAGGGTTTTTCTTCATTTTTTTATTTTTTCTTCTTCTCTCTCTAGGGCCGGGGCTATAAAAGAGGGTTTTTTCTTCATTTTTTCTTTTTTTCTTCTTCTCTTTCTAGGGCCGGCCCCCCCTTTGCCTCTTTTCTTGATTTCTCTTCCCTCGAGCGTCTGATCTCCTTAAAAACTTGATATTCGTCTTAGATCTATCCTTCCTTTTGATCCTTGACTGAAAAATCCTTCTCCTCGATTTTTTCAGATCTGCCCACGTCCTTTGACGGGTGGCCTGTGCCCATTTTGCTTCCAACACGTCCAGCGAAGGTTGTTTGGCATGTCGGAGGATGAATTCTTGTGGATCGCGTCCCGCGCCAGTTCATCGCCTTGCTTCCGGAACTTTTTGGACGAAGATGCTCGACTAACTCCCGTCTTTTGCTTTCCATCAGCAGCGATCCGATAGAGATCCCGCGTGTCGTCGTCGAAGGAAATTTGCTAAGCGAACTTCGTCTCCATGTCGTTCCCAGCTGTTTATACTTTCCTGTTAAGGCTGAGGCGACGATACCAATCGAAGGCGGCTCCGCGAAGAGTGCCAACGAATGCACCGCACATAGAGCTCATTACAGAGATGACTCCCGAAGTTGCGATTTGAAGTTAAAATCAATGCGAGTGGTTGGTGAACAAAACTCCCATTAAACGGCGTGAAGTTAATTAGACTTGAACTTCCCGGATATGGCATTGATTCCCATCTCTGCGGTATGGGCAAGGGAATGCCCTGTTTTCTTCGTCTCTTGCAGCGGAGTAGATCAATGTGTTGATTTTATGCTCTCGAGGTTCTTGATCTTCAGGTTTTCGCAGGTGTTTTCGCCAGCATTCTCATTACCACCCCTGCTTGAGGGCAGGATCATTCCCGGTGTTTACGAGCATTGTATCCTCATTCTCCACAATTAATCGCGGTTACGATTGATTCTCGCTCGCCTTTTGGCTGTTTCGCCAATGCTGTGGCATCTGTTGGTCATGCCATTTCTCTCATCTGCTGCATGGGCCATCTCCATCTTAAATTTGAAACTTTCTTTCTGCTTTACCAAAGCGTCTTCAAGCAATCTTGGCCATCTGCTCGCCCACTTATTCATCAGGCCTCGCGGGCGTTGTCCCTCGCTGCGATACTGTATTATCTGATGCCACCGCGGAGCCCGGCATCAGATTCTTCATCTTCTGAACGGGCGTCTTGTCCGAATCCTACCATCAGTTGCTCGCTCTTATGGTTCCGGACTGCAGACGCGGTTCTAGGTCGGGAAGCTTCAGAATCGACTCGAAATTCATTCTCGTTGCGATTGTCCCTTGCTCGTCATACGTTGGTGCCGTGACCCTCGGGAAAATCTCCGTCTTCAATCACCTTCTTCTTCCGTTGGAAGCGCCTTAGGCCTTTGGTTTGGCGTTCTCCGCAATTAAGTCTTTCAAAACTGAAACTCTTTTCCGGGGACCTCCTTAATGCAATTGCATTCGACAATACGCCGAATGAGTTTGCGAACAGGGACATGAATTTCCCGTCTCGGGGACTCTCTTCCTGGGTTCTATTCGTAACCCCAGCACGATAGATACCAACTCGTCATTTTGGACAGTTCAGAGTAAACCTATCGTCCTGTGCGCGGCACGCCTTTCTCAGTGTACAACACTATCATTATCAGATGATAAATGTTTGCCATCTGAGGTTGACTTCCTGCCTTCTTTGGGGCTTTCAAAGCGTTACCCGCTCAAAACATGCCTTTTTGGCGCGTGAATTTCGCATGCGCGCTCTTGGACTTCAATGCGCAATTGGTGCACTGCAGCTGCCCTTTTGAGCTCTTTGTCATGCTTGGAGCATTGACTGGCGACCCTCCAGTTATGTTGAGTCGTTTCTGGGTTCTTCATCAGGCCAAACGCTCTGTGAATTTGGAGTCTTTGCCCTCTCACGTCAGGAACTGGACCGAGCGCGCCTTCGCAAAATTTGATTTTCTTCTTTGCGGGAATGACTCTGCATGATCTCCCGGAGAGAAGTTATTGGGATTAGCGGCGACTGTTTGCTGTGACTCGCCGGATTTGACCTTCCTTAGAAGGCTGCACGGTGCTTTTTGGCCTGATCGCACTTCCGACTTAGGCTTTTCCAGGACTTGGCGTGGTTGGTGTGTGCGTTTACTTCTCCACCTCCTTCTTGCAGCTTTCTACGGGGCTTCCTGCAGCTTTGAGCCCGTGCCTGCGCTGACACTCGCCGGCTAGCTTGCGAATACGCTCCCTCGAGCGGTCGAAACGGTTCCGTTTCGCACGCGGACCCATTCTTTCTTTGGCGGCTTGGAAGAGTCGCCGTTCGATTGGTGGCTTGAGGATGTTTTTGCCTCTTCTGGTTCTCTCACTCCGCGCTGGTAGTAGACGGAAATTCCGGTCCGTAGACTCCATCGCCTTAGCGAATTGCGCGCGCCAAGGCGGTTGACGACGCCTCTGGCGGGCTCTCTTTAGAGCAGAGTCACAAACGCCGCTGAATAGTGGAGGCGGTTGGCGGGAGTTTGGCGTTGACCTGATTGTGACGGTCGGTTGCGAACTTCTTTACGCAACTTGCGGGCGTCAAGTTGGGTGAGCAGCTTCATGGGCTTCCGAGCAGCTTCATAAACAACGAGCTTTTCTCCCGGCAGGAGAACTTCTTAGGACTTGCGGCGATGGGGGGAGATTAGAGCCGGACCGAGGCGAACACGTACTCCTCGACTTGCTTGTTCGAAACTCAGTACTCGACCTCCTCCACGACCGCGGATTGCCAATCGCCGGCTGCGACGCATCGATCTCGTTGCGAGATCGTTCCGCGCTCCCACTGTGGTCGCCAGATTATTTCGCGCTGGAAAAACTGTTGCTTCTTCATTAATGAGATAATTGTCATCTTGATTTACAACTTTTTTGCAGTTACAAAAGCATCCGGTCTTTTATAGATCGGGGTTCACAACTAAATCAAAGAAAAATAAAGAAAAATTACAACTTCTCCTCTGTGAAACAAATCAACGAGCTCCTGTTTTGCTGGTGCTCGCTTTGGTGGGTTCTTTAGCCTGCCCCGCCGGGGTTGTTTTGCCGTGGGACCACGCGCTGATCTTTAGATCCGGTCGGCTCTACACGATTTATGCGGCGTATTATTCCACGAAAATGGGAATAACTAGCCGGGAGGGATTAATCCCACCAGGGGGGGAATTATTTTTAAATTCGCTTCGGATCTCAGATCTAGACCAAGCTTAGATCTGGAGTGGGGTCTCGTGTAGATCTCAGATCCTGCTTCTTTTCTTAACCTCTCGAGCCTCCTGCCTTTTTTTTTTTCTTGACGTGCGATGGTCGCGAGGATCAGTCCGGAATGTGCAAGTTCTTCTGCGTCTTCAAAGCTGCCGAGTTCAGCTCTTCAATCCGCCAGAGTTTCGGCCTCTTTGGAAGTTCGACCTTCTGAAAATGAAACATTCTAGGCCTATATTATAGGCTCTCAGGACATGTGGCTGCAAAAGGGAAATTGTCGCGCCACCTCTTGGCCACGGTCAGGCACCTCTGGGTGGCCGCGCACTGTGCCGAGCCACCCGAGAGGTGGCCTCGGCTCATGGCCGAGCCAGCCCCCAATGGTGGCCTCTGCCACCGAGCCACCCCGAGGTGGCTCGCGCCCACCGAGCCACCTCAGGTGGCTCGGCCTTGGCCGAGCACCTTGAGGTGGCTCGGTTTTGGGCCGAGCCCCGCGGGCGGTGTTTTCGACTTTATTCGAGTCGTTTTTCGTTGTTTCCGGTCTCTGTCCAGTGATTCGTGTTGATTGAGATTCTGATTGGTTGATCTGATTATGGCAGTAATTTCGGATTCCTGCTGATTTTGCAGTAAATCCGCATTCCTGATTTCGGCAGTAAATCCGCCTTCTGAAGTTCGATGTCCGAAACTGATCTTTGATCGATCGCGATTCGTCGAGTCTGTTCTCGGGGATGACTCGTTGGATTCCTTAACACTTTGGCCCTTGATTCCGACGCGTATTGGATGGCATTCCGTCGCCTTCTGTGCCATTCGTCGATTCTGTCGCCTCGTTGGGTTCGTCGGTTTGTGCCGGAGCTATGCTTAGGGCGACTGGGGGGGTATAAGCAATTTTATATTGCCTGACACCAGGAATGCCTGATGGAGTGACTATAGCCACCACGTGAACGCTCTCATGCTCCTTTGTCAAACGCCACGGACATCTCCCGTTTCACAGCCTGGCCCCTGAGCTCAGTCAAGAACCGGTGTCGAGGAATCTTCGGCAAATACATAAAACGACTGCCGGTCTGGTTAAAGCCACTGCTTAGCTTTCAATAAATGCCGCATCTGGGATCCCGGTAGAGTCGCCGAACAAGAAGTCAGTCTTCCTAAGAGACTGAACGGAAACGGCATCCTGCACGAGAGCGCGCATCTGTGTGATCAGCAGGATGCGCGAAGGGCTGATGTCCACCTTCCTTCACCACTTGGACAACATATCCAGCGATTGTACCCGCGAGGCAAACTGGGAGGTGAGCCGGACATGGCGAAAAGTCATCAGATTTTGAATAATACTCATCACGACGTCCATTCACCGCATGCCGATGAAAAAAGCTTCGGAAGGGATATTCCGACTGAAAACAAGCAGTTTAAGTGTTTTGTTAATTTCAGATATAAAAGGAAATTGAATTCATCTTACAAAGATTGGTAAGATAGAGTTCATTGCCTTATAAAGGGCGAGACGATTGGCCACATGCGCATTTATAAGATGGCGTATATCGACAATATATCACTGCCTTATAAAGCACAATCAGCGTCAAAACGCCCCCTTTATTATGAGATGTGGTTTTGACCAAGCAAAACCCATCTTTAAAGCTCGCCATCCTCACCAAGGAGAATCAAGGGCTTTTCCCGATCGCCTCACCAAGGAGCAGCCCAAAATGGGGGGTAAAAGCACTAATTTGCCAATTTCTTTCAGAAGAAGAGCGCGTTAATTTGTAAAATTTCCATAAAGGTCGATTCCTCACCAAGGAGAACCAAAAGCCTTCCGGTTGCCTCACCAAGGAGCAACTAAGCGGGCGGGGTAAAATGCGACCAATTTGCAATATATCCAGAAAAAAAATTTAGGACTAATTTTGTAAATTTTCGAAAAGGCTCAAAAATTGCTCACCATCATATGAGGGAGGCGCCGCCATTCAGCCATGCCCAGCAGGGAAAACGGACCTCTCGATAGCTCGCCGAACATAAATGGCCTTACAAAAAAAATCAAGAGCGTCGAGATCTAGAAATAAAAATCACTTTTTTATCCCCCTGAAAGATAAGGCTCGACGCGGCTCCGAATCGTAATCCTACCCTCGCAACTGCAACCCCACGCAGTTTATTAAATTAAATTAAAGCATAAAAAATGCCTTAAAATTATGGAATAACCTGAGGGGAACTCGAAGATCCAATAAAGATTAGATCTTGATTAAAGTGCTCGGAATCACGCGCTCGAGGGCCTGAGAGAAATTTTAAAAATTGGCAGTTTCGAA
>NC_033796.1:86148621-86184162 GCF_001876935.1 Asparagus officinalis | reverse complement strand
AAAAGGTAAATCATAATTAAAATTGTTTAATAATATTAAAACATTAAAAATTAACTTAACCTGCAAACTTGTAGGTGTTAAAGCAACAAAGGCGGGAAGCGTCTCATGTCGAGAATATTATTGTTACAAGTTCCAGATAAGAGACACTCGACAATCTACTGTATTAACATCGGCAGGCCGGTTGTTCCATCAATATGCTGTTGATATGTACATAAAGCTTGAAACAACAAGACTTGATTATTTTAGAAAGAAACAATCAGAAATCAGAGCAGAGTTATTCCAAGGCATAGTCAATAGTGTAGCTGCTGGGGAAGTAAAAGCATGTCAAGTCGGAAAAAGAATAGTGTTGCCATCATCATTTATTGGTGGTCCTAGAGATATGCGTCGTAGATATCTTGATGCAATGTCATTAGTACAACGATTTGGCAAACCAGATATTTTCATCACAATGACATGCAATCCTGAATGGGAAGAAATCACGGAGGAGCTACATCCAGGACAGACACATAATGATAGACCGGATCTAACCTCAAGGATATTTAGAGCAAAATTGCAAGACCTGAAAGATCAGCTATTTAAAAAGGAAATCTTTGGAAAAGTTGCTGCCCATGTTCATGTCATCGAGTTTCAAAAAAGAGGGTTGCCTCATGCACACATGTTGATTATTCTAATGGGAAAACACAAAATCGTCTCATCAGATCATTATGATAAGTACGTATCAGCAGAAATTCCAAACCAGTATGAAAATCCAATCCTATATGAATTGGTAAAAAAACATATGATGCATGGCCCTTGTGGAGAGTTAAATATGAAGAATGTTTGCATGCAAAATGGAGAGTGCAAATATCACTACCCTAGAGAGTTTTCTCCAAGATCACTACAAGCGAAAGATGCTTACCCAGTTTATAAAAGGAGCAAAAATAACAGAACAATGTTGGTTCGAAACAAAATCCTTAATAATCAATGGGTGGTACCTTATAATCCCTATTTGCTGACACGTTATAACTGTCACATCAATGTTGAAATATGCTCAGGCATAAAAGCAGTTAAATACCTTTATAAGTACATATATAAAGGCCATGATAGAGTGGCAGTAAACATTGAATATAATGAAGGTGAAAAAGTTGTGAATGAAATCAAAAATTTTCAAGATGCCAGATGAGTATCAGCTCAAGAAGCTTTTTGGAGAATATATAAATTCCATCTTAATGAGATATTCCCGGCTGTCATTAACTTACAACTTCACATGCCAAATCATCAATATGTTTCTTATTGGAAACATCAAGACCTATCTAAATTAATTCACTTGGAACATGTCTCCAATATGATGCTTACAGAATTTTTTAATATGTGTAAAAAAATTAAAGAAGGTAACAAGAAGAAACATGAAGAAGACCATGAAAAGGAGTTATTATATGTGGAATTTCCTGAATGTTATGTTTGGGATTCAACAGCAAAATCTTGGAGTCCAAGAAAACAGAGACAAGTGATAGGTCGAATAAATGGGGCTAATCCAATTGAAGGAGAGAGATATTACTTGCGACTATTGCTTACTCACGTTAGGTGTCCGAAATCATTTGAAGATCTACTGATGGTAAATGATATTCATTGTAAATCTTTCAAGCAATCAGCTCAGAAATTAGGTCTTTTGGAATTTGATGATAGCATAAGAGAGTGCTTAGATGAAGCCATCGTCTTCCAAATGCCAACAGCACTTCGACGTTTGTTTGCTACTATATTGGTTCATTATGAACCTACAGATGTTAATCATTTGTGGGATAAATATCTTGAATCATTAGCTGAAGACTTCTCAATGAAACCAAATGCTACTAGAGCTTCGGTGATAAATGATACTCTTCTCAATATTAACTTCTACTTAGAGAGTATGGGAAAGGATATTAAAAATTTTGATTTGCCACCTTTACAAGCAAAAAACATTACAGAGGAAGGTTCATACCCAAGAGAAATAAAAGAAGAGTTAGATGTACAAATCTCAACTGATGATCTAAATGCTGCAACAAAACTCAACTATGAACAACATACTGCATACACTACAATACTAACAAGAGTTGAAGCAAATAAAAGTGGAGTTTTCTTTATTGATGGTCCAGGAGGAACTGGGAAGACTTATTTATATCGTGCTCTACTTGCAACAGTAAGATCGCAAGGTATGATAGCTCTTGCTACAGCGACATTAGGTGTCGTAGCTGTAATAATGCCTGGTGGAAGAACAGCACATTCCAGATTTAAAATCAAAATCCCAACAACAGATTCATCTATGTGTAATATATCAAAGCAAGATGGGACATCAAAACTCCTTAGAATAGCTCGTTTAATAATTTGGGATGAGGCTGCTATGGCTAAACGCGTTGCAATTGAAACGTTGGATAGAACACTAAGAGATTTAATGGATCAAGATGAACCATTTGGCGGAAAAGTAATTGTATTTGGTGGTGATTTTAGACAAGTTTTACTAGTGGTGCCTCACTCAACAAGATCACAAACTATCAAAGAAAGTTTAGTAAGCTCACATTTATGGAGAAAAATGATCAAACTACAACTTTCAAAAAATATGAGAGCAAAATCAGACACATCATTCAGTGAATTTCTTCTTAGGATTGGGAATGGAGATGAACCAACAGTGACACAGGATCTCATAAAACTGCCGAATGCAATGTTGATCCAGAATCAAAGTGATGAGCTACCGGAAGATTCGCTCATAAATTCAATTTTTCCATCTTTAGACGAAAATTTCAAGTCTATTGACTATATGAAAGATAGAGCTATCCTTGCAACAAAAAATAAATATGTTGACATGTTAAATGATAGACTAATAAAAAGGTTTCCAGGAGAAGAAAAAGAATTCTATAGCTTTGATGAAGCAGATGATGACACTAATCATCATTACCAAGAAGAATTTTTGAACACTCTGCTCCCTAATGGACTACCGCCGCACAAGCTAATGTTGAAAAAATATTGTCCAATTATTTTACTAAGGAACTTGGATCCAACTAATGGACTGTGCAACAGTACAAGAATGATATGTCAAGATTTTAACTACAATGTAATTCAACCTAAAATCACAATAGGCCAACATGTTGGGAAAGAAGTTTTCTTGCCAAGAATACCATTGTCACCAGCAGAAGATGAAGGATTACCATTCAAGTTCAAACGCAAACAATTTCCCATAAGATTATGTTTTGTAATGACAATTAATAAATCCCAAGGGCAAACAATACCTAACGTTGGTATTTATCTACCTGAACCAGTGTTCTCTCATGGGCAATTATATGTTGCTTTATCGCGGGGTACTTCTATGATGACAACCAAGATCTTAATAACATCAGATGGAAAATTTGCAGAAGAGGAACAATACACAAAAAATGTTGTATACAAGGAAGTTCTCTAGCCAAAGGACCACGAGGAATAATTCAAATGACCAATAACATTTTTAAAGGTTAGGAATTTATTATATATTAATAATTAATAAATTCAAATTACTATAATTAGTGTCACATCTTTGATATAGAATAGTCTCATTTAATTTTCTTTTGAGTTTATTTAGTACTTCAAATGCTTTGTTATTTACATATAACAAACTATTCAAAATCTTGCAGGAACGATGACATCCACCAAACACATCCAAATACGCCAACTAAAAAAATTTCAAAGAGAGTGGACGATTCATGTTGTTATCCTAAGAACTATTGAGTCATCTTATGAGAACAACAAAGGATCAGGAAAACTACTAAAAATAATTTTGGCCGACTCAGAGATAATGTAGCAAAATTCTACATGCTATAATTCTATTGATATTTGTTAATACTTATTCTTAAATAAAGTAATACATACAATGTTTAAGTACAATATGCATCATTTTTTATCATGACATAACAATCGCTATTTTAAATCTATGCAGAGCATTCTCAATTTTTAAAAAAAATTATATTATAAATTATAAATATAAATTAAATTATAATTGTTGATGCTTATTCTTATATTAATTATTTTCACCTTACTATGTATAAGATCATATAAAAAAATTCCAGCATTTATTAAAGAGGTGGGCAACATATAATTCATTTTCGCATATTTTATACAACAAATATCATGCTTTCTTCATATTTCTACGTAAATTGATTGTCTACGTATGTCAAACAATATAAGCAAGCAAATAATTGGAATATGACGTCAACACAAAATTGTATACACACTGCAACAAAATATTTATTATTTTGACCCGAAGATTATAGATATCTTTCAATAAAATCTAGAGAATGGTTATTTTAAAGTTTACCACATAAAACTACATTTATACATAACTTACGTCATCTATTACTTATCTCATTTATCTTAGGCTTAAATGAATGTTAATGTATTAGTTATTTGTGAGATAATATTAGTAATATTTGCAGGGGAAAAAAATATAAGGTATTATGTTTGGAGAAACTATTGAAATGTATAAGCACATGCTTCAGAAGAATCATTTTCTTTACATCTCAAATGGAGAAGTCAAACCAATAAACCCGTTTTATGGAAATATACATGAGTCAATTGAGTTGACATTGACTAAAAACATTTCTATCAAAGAATCAAATGCAAAGTTTCAATTTGATAAGATATTGAACAACTTTATCTCTATCAAAGAGGCAATTTCCAACGAGGATACAAGGAATATAAGTAAGTATTTCTAAACACCTTTTATTTTTAGTTTAAAAATTTATAAATGAATTTTCAACTTATTATAAATTTATGTGCAGATGTTCTAGCAATGATAGCAAATGTCAAGCCTATGATCAAGTACGTTACAAGATATAATAAGGCAGACACAATGCGTGATATCATTATAGTAGACAAAGAGTATACACGCTTGCTTTTATTTCATAATAAATTATTTATTCAAAATATAATATATTAACCTAAAATTGTCTAACTTTTCTTACACAGTGAGATTACATTGTCTGTAACTTTATTCGGAGATTTAGCTTGCAATGAAGGTTCAATGATTGAAGGAAATATGCATGAGCCAACTATAATAGCGCTATCAGATTTCAAAATATCATTGTACAAAGGTAACATTTTTAAAATGGAATTATAAATTAATTATCAAAAAATATCAAATTCTAATTATAACTATTATATATGCAGGGGAGATGTGCTTGACTTCACCAATGGCATCAACAATATGTATCAACCCTGAAATACAACTTGCTAAGGACATGCGAGAATGATAATTCAAATAAAAAAAGTAACTTAATAAGTTGACTTTTAAATATTTTTAAAATTATATGCAGGGCTCTTTCAAAAGACAAAATCAAGACTAATGGTGCTCCATCAAGGCTATTTAAAAATGCAACGAAAATGAATATTGTTGATATTATGCAAGCTTCACAAGACTCATCAAAGGTATGACATTAAAATCCTACTATAAAATATTAATGAATCAATAGCTTCATTTTTATAAAAACCTAATATAAATAAATATTGTTTCATTGATGTTTCAAATACATTTATAATTATTACTTTTATATTAATTTTTAAAAAAATTCATTTTTTACTATATTTTTTCCAAAATTTTTATAATTTATAATAATTTCTAATTTTATTTAATAAATATATGTAAACTACGATTATAACTAACTAATTTTTTTCAAATGTACAGGCACAATATGACAGCTTTACTAAAAAAATAACTAATATCTTAAATAGGCATGAGGCTTGGTACTACTCTTGCAAAGGCTACAATAAAAAAGTACTTGGTACTACTCATGCACAGGCTGCAATAAAAAAGTAGACAAAACTATTTATGACAAATGTCAAAATTGTCAAAAAAACATTGAAGATAGTATACCAAGGTAAAGTACTATCAATTACTCATGAAAGAAAAATATAAAGATTAAATATATATGAAGATAGTATACCAAGGTAAAGTACTATCAATTACTCATGAAAGAAAAATATAAAGATTAAATATATAAATATCATCTGATACACAATGATAATAAATCAATTACTCATGAAAGAAAAATATAAAGATTAAATATATAAATATCATCTGATACACAATGATAATATAAAATATAGATATGTTGTTAAAATCATTATGGAAGACGAAATAGACACTGCAAGAGTCACACTTTTTGACGCAGCACAAACATTGATAGGATGCGATGCTCAAAAATTCATGGATGATATAAAAGAGGTAACTTCTTACTTTATTATATTTTACACATATAAAACAATATATTTCATGTATAAGATCTTAATTTTTTTCTCATTAAAACAGAGAAAAAATCAGAGTTCATTGTTTCAAAAGTTTCTTCTCAACATCGGAAAGACATAGAAGTTCCTTGTAAAGTTGGATGAGAAGTCAAAGGATGAACGTGCACAAGGAAAGATAATAGCACAAGAAATCCAAATCCAAGAAGACATCACAATCAACATTGATAATGATGATTCATTTCTCGATTTACCAAAAAAGAAGATAAAGGTGGAGAAGGATTGATCAAGGGCCCACAAAAATTAAACATGAATGATTTTTACTTTTAATTACATTTACAAATTGGTTAAAGGATTTTACATGTGCTTTTCATAAGTTTTTAAGTTTATTAATTGATGAATTAAATTTGTTAGGCCAATTTATGATTTATACGCATATGCTCATATAGTTGTTTGATAACTATTGCATGCTTTGATTGTTATTGCAGTTATTTACTTTAATTCAACATTCTATTATGTGAATCTAAATACATATTCATAGAATAGTTCACTTTATTAATTTATTTTTGCATGTCAAGTATTTTTTACTTATCTATATTGCACAAAAAATATTGTCGATGAGTCGTTCGCAATAAAAATGATGACCAAGCATAGCTTCCTGAACCTGTTGAGAGAAAACAATAGCTTTCTATAGAGAAGGTATATTATATATTAATCTGTGTGTTTTAGTTATGCTCATAAGCTTTTCTTTTGTCTTGTCTTGACAGTTTCATGTTATTTTGGGTTTCAGATTTTTGTTTGATCAATGAAAACTGGCCGTCTATTAGATATTCTTAGCGGTCATGGAGGACCAGCTCATGGTTTTATGTTTTCGCCTACAAATGTAAGTAAACTCCCTTTCTTTCTTTTTGTTGTTTAGAAAGATAAAATTGCATGTAAAATATCATTTCATATTGTACTATTCTTATTTAGCTAATTTTATTTATCTTTTGCTTAGATATATAATTCATGGTTTGGTATTTTTAATGCATATTATACAAACCTACTGTTTCCTTATCTCCCATTTGTATCTATCTACCCTTTAAAATAGCCAATTCCTAAAAAACTTTACCCTTCCCAAATTAACCTTCAACCATTTTAAATATTCCTAATTTCTCCTTTTAATAAGCGTTATAGAAATTTAATTTCGTCATCAGCATCGGAAATTTCCCACTTTAGTTACGCCTTCCTCTTCGCCGAAGCCAAAGAATTCATCGGTTACCCTTCTCCGTCGAAGCCGAAGCGTTACAGAAATTTGCAAAGATGAGTATTTCTTTAGAATTTTCGCTTTAATCTCCACAGTTTTTAGATTTTGGTCATTCAGTAAGTTATTTCTTCTTTGTCTTCACTGGCTATAAAGAAGGTATTACAAGATAAGAGATACAAGAACAGAGAGCTTCAGTTGATGCGCTCGATGGATCATCCAAATGTTGTTTCTTTGAAGCACAGTTTTTCCTCGACCACCAGTATAGATGAGCTTTTCCTCAACCTGGTTATGGAGTACGTGCCTGAATCCTTGTACCGGGTACTCAAGCATTATAGCAGTATTAACCAGATGATGCCACTTATATTTGTTAAGATCTACACTTATCAGGTATACATTTTACTTCTCTTATGCTGTGTTGATTGTGGTTTCATGTTGTGAAGTGCTTAGAGGGTTGGCTTATATTCGTAACGTTCCAGGAGTTTGTCATAGAGATGTGAAGCCACAAAATGTTTTGGTATGCTTTTGAAGCTTCTTATTTGATTAACCTGCATTATGAAATGTGTTCTTCTTTTGTCTGTAACCTTCTTTTGTTAATTGATTATTCTGTAGGTCGACCCTCTTACTCACCAAGTGAAGATTTGCGATTTTGGGAGTGATAAAATTTTGGCATGTTGTAAGCTAACAATTATAACAGTACGTCGCTGACAAACTTCTTCTATTTGGATATTAGCAAAAAATTTATTTATATTGTGACCTTTTGCCTGGTATAGCGTGTTAGAGTTTGTGCTTGCGTTAGCTAAATAATGATGTTTATAAGGTTGTCATTTTTCTTAATGCTGAATTTTACTCTTTGCTTGTTGACATGATTGGATTGGATTTAGTTGGTGTGATGGGTTTCACATATATTAATAATTTAATATTCATAGTTTAAGTATTATTAAAAAGTTAAACTTATATGAGCTACAAATTAGATATGCTGAGCAGTGTAATGGCTTATTCCCGTGAAGAAATGAACGAACAATAAGCATATTGACCTAAATCAGTGATGCGGATCAAGTTATTGTCTTGATATTCAGCTCAATGAGTCTTCTGTCGCATATTGACCTAAATCAGTGATGCGGATCAAGTTATTGTCTTGATATTCAGCTCAATGAGTCTTCTGTCTTTAAGCACTACTTTTGAGTTGAAGGCAGGAACCAACATCACCTTGTATGTTTGGGTACATCATGCTGTGCTTTTCAAGACATCAAATTAAGGCTTTAGTGAGCACAGTGGCACACACATGAGTTTGCTTAGAAAGACTGGCAGATAATGGACATAGTTTGGCGATAATATTGGAAATGGACGAGAGATTCCCAATTTACAGTCATTAACAGTTTTTGAGATTAGTAGGTAAATATTCAATCTCAAAGTCATCAGATAAAAAAAAAGTATGAAGTTGGCATCTTACTGGAATAAGATGCTGACCTTTTATCAAAAGGTGGAGGCGGATTTTACAATTTCTGATATAATATGTAATGAGGAGTTTAGGGATTTGGCTGAGTATTGCTTAGTCAGATGCCTTGTCTTGCTCTTGGCATATAGTGAAGAAGATAATTCGGATTTTACATAGAGTTGCAGGCATAAGGACACAGTCATAACCATCAATATGGCTTTTAGATATGTGTTTTGTGAATTAAGTATAGTTTAGGCTTTGTGTTGGCTTAATCATCTTTGAAATATTTTCCTATTCCTATCTGTGTCAACTAGGTCTGAGTGCCTATGATTCTATGTGTTTTTGAAATGATATAATGTGAATTAATGTGAATGAACCTTGAAGAATGAAACAGATGAAAAAAAGGTCAGTAAAAAATATCATAAAACTAGATATTTCAGTTTGTTTCATTGATGGAATAGGCATCAATTGCTAGCTTCACCAGATATTGTTATGTTTCTTTGTATTTCTTGAAGATATTTCTATTTTTGCTGGTATCATCTTTCTCTAATTTCTTTTTTATTGGATCGTTTCTTTGATAGTTTTGAGTTGCATATTTCTGGAAATTCATCTTTATTTCTTTTGTCACAATTTCATTTTCAAAGAATTGTATTATATTATCAGGTTAAGGGCGAAGCAAACATATCTTACATTTGTTCATGGTATTATCGTGCTACTGAACTCATATTTGGCGCAACAGAATACAGTACTTCAATTAACATATGGTCAGCAGGTTGTGTCCTTGCGGAGTTACTCCTTGGCCAGGTCTGTCATCTTTCTAATGTTCCTGAAAATGCCATTTGTACAATACTTATATATAAGAACCTAAGAGCCTATAACATTTGAATTGAACTACTTAAATACAGAGATTTTTACCTGTTCTTTTATATTTCAACCACTATTTCCTGGAGCAAGTGTTGTTGATCATCTTCTTGAGATAATCAATGTACAGTTTGAAGTCCCAACATCATGATTATGATTGAAGGATCTTTACGTTTAACTAAGTTTGACAATATGGTCATTTCTTGTAGGTTCTTGGTACTCCAACTTGCGAGGAAATTTGATGCATGAAAACTAACTACACAGATTTAGCTATTCAAAGATTAAATCTCATCCATGGCATAAGGTTAGGACTTCATAGATCTTGACCATTTATGATCGGCGTTGTTATTTTCTGGTTTTGAAAGAAAACTACTGTGCCAAGTGATAAAACTCCTTGCCTCTGAATTTGAGAAACTTGCATTTTGACATTTATTAGGCTTCATCAAGTTCAAAATCATGCTACTAATCAACACAAACCCATATGCACTCAAAAACCATTGTGACCCATATAATTTTACATGGTTCCTATCTTATTTAATACTTCACTTGAGATTTATTGCATCTTGCTATATTTCATTGGTAGTTATTAGTTGTTGACGTTTATTTGTTCTTTTAACCAGTGTCAACATGACGAGCACGAGGAAATTTTTTTGGAGGTAAGAGCAGCAATTGAAGCAAAATACCAGCACCTTTACGAACTATTATACACAAAGGTACTACATTTCCTCATGGTTGCATGGTGATAGAGTAATTTACATTACCACTATATTTCTTTATTTGGAATCATTATTTAATGCTTTATGAAGTTCCAAGTATTAGCTTCTTGCATTATTTCTCTGAATGCTTGGCTGCTAAAGCATTGGACAACCAAGATATTTTATAATCACAAAATATCAATATCCGTGGCCTTCTCTTAATTTATTCTTTCACTGAATCAATGCAAATTTAGTTTAACCCTTCATTTATATGTGTATAGATACTCCATTTGGTTTTTTTTGTTACCTCTCCTATTGTTGATGTTTGTTTGTTGGCAGGGGTTTTTCTACGATGAGAGGTGCCCAATCTGAAGCCTGCATCGATTCAGCGCATATCTTGATACCTTTTCCATTTCTTCACTACAGGTGCAAATTTAGTTTAACCCTTCATTTGTATATGTATAGATACTCCATTTGGTTTTTTTTTGTTACCTCTCCTTTTGTTTATGTTTGTTTGCTGGCAGGAGTTTTTCTACGAGGAAAGGTGCCCAATCTAAAGCATTCATCGATTCAGCTATGCCCTCACATTGCAAAGGATTGGTTTAACGGTGAAGATAAGAAACATGACATTAAAGTGGTTGTTGCAGGATTGTCTGACTGTGGCCAGCTCCGGTCTAAGAGGGCAAGGAGCTGCCTATAGAATTGTAGGAGAGCTGAGGAGAATGATGAGGCAAGATGTGAGGTTTTTCCTAATAAACTCACTGTTTTTTGGTAAAAAAAACTTCCCTTTTGTTTTTCTTGCTGAAAGATAAGGTTAGAAAAGTCTCTAAATCAGTTCATGTTTTATCACTTTATATTTTAAGCATATGTTGTGAATAATATGGGATACCCATATAATATGAGAGATTGGTTCTTTAAGTTCTTGCAGTTGCTTTTTTTTGTTTCCAGCTCACTTACTTAGACATCACTACAAGATTAAGAGCATGTGCTCAATATCTCAGTTTCTCCCCTTGCGTGTTCATGTTAAAAGACATGGTGAGTCTTCTGAATAAAGCTTTCTGGTGATTCTTCTAATAGCTACTCTAAGAAAAATCCTAAGATGGAGTCACACTGAAAAAAGATCTTTGCGATTAGTAGCAGCTTTCAGGCAAAACTTGAGAGGGTTGTTAGAGGTGGCGTATTTTGGCTGGCTGGATTATCAAGTTCCAGGCTGTCTAAACATGCATTGTGGTCCTTGTTTTTCTCTTGGCATAGCACATTTTCCAAGGTGGATAGGTCACTCCCCTTATTGGCAACAATTTATACATCATACAAATATTAGAAGCAATGTAAAAGAAGCTCAAATTAATCTACATTTTTATCAAATGAGGATTAGTTACATATATAATGTGCTTCCCTTTTCCTCTCTCTTTTACATGCACGCACGGCACACAAACACGTACGTAGTTTTATGTGGATACTTCTTGAATCACGATTAAGCTGGTTTTAGGAAAATTTGAGGAAGTGACTGCTTAATCTTAATAGTTTTGAAAGAAAAACTGATTTTAATTTTCATACTTGTCTCTATGCTGGGATAAAAATCTAGGTGCAGGCTAAAAAAAACCTTAATAGTTTTTTGTTTCAAAACTATTAAGATTATATAATATATAATAATAATAATAATATTTAAATATGGGAGTGCTTTAGGCGTTTCTTGTTTGCAGCGTAATAAGCTTTTGTGGATCTGCTCACACTCACTTGAAGGCAAAAGCATTAGAAACGGTAGCAACAAAAACTTTATAAATAAGATCAAAACTTCCCCAGAAAAAAAACCAAACAACAAAAAAAATTACCACGTGCATTGCACGTGCAATCCAACTAGTAAATAAAAACGTACATGTTGTACTATTACAACAGTTGATACGAAATAGTCAAAATATACTCATATTGTACAATTAAACGAGAATAATTAATAATAAAAACATATTTACTTATATTTAAAATTAAATAATTATGAGATAATTATATACACAGTAGAACGTACCAGTTGTGCTAATATGACAGGTAATATGTAACAGTAGAAATAATACAATAAATTGTACAAATAATATGTAATTATAATACAACGTATTATAAGAAATAATGAGTAATAATATTAATAGTACAACATATTATTTAAAATAATATGTAATAGTATCGATAACACAACAAATTAATTCCAGAAATTTTTACCGTGCAAAATAAATTTATAAATATTAATATCATTTAAATAAATATAAAACTTGGACTTTTAAATCATAGAAAATTGTAGAAAATCAATAAAAATATGAATACTCTTTTAAAAATAATAATTAAATATTTTAAAATACCAAAAAATATTTTAACTAGTATCGAAAATCCATGATCCTTACATGACTTGAAGTACATGTTGGAGTACAATCGAAATGTTGGTTGTACGGAGATTCACATGCAAGTTGCTGTTAATACTGCTGTTAATATAGAGTGTTCCAGTTCTGAAAAAAAAAACAGAGAGTTATTAGTGAAATGTAAGTAATTAATGAACTCTTTATAACATTGTGTGATGTGAGCACAGCCATTTCAGGTTTTAAGGTTCTGTTGGAACAATTTAAGTGTTTTTGTTGGCCTTCTTGTTTTGATGATGATTTACAAATAATTTACCACTAATGTTGTTTGTCTAGTGTTTGTACATTCCTATGTATTGTAGACAAACAACGTTGTTGGATGTTGGATGGATTAAGCCTACACGATCATATCAAGAGGAGGTTGGCGGAATTGTGGAGTGAAGCAACATACAATTCAAGTTAAAGATCAAGTTCAAGCTTCATCCGCAACGTGTACCAAGTTGAGCTACAATGAAGATCAAGATCATTGCTTGGGTAACTTTAGTTTAGGTGTTATATTATGTGTGTTAAGTACTCTAAGCTCAATTATCTATACACACACATTTTATTGGTTTCCTTATATATATATATGTAGTCACATATATATACAACACAAGTTTTATTTTTCATGTTTATAAATATGAAATTACATGTTTCATATTTATTATTGTGATTTGGTTTATCTACTTAGATATGAAACAAATATATTTTCATATACATACTCATAGGTTTTATTTTCTATTGTATTTGTGAAAATATTGTATTCTTAGTTTGTAGACTTTAATATCAGTCTATACATGTTTTACTAAGTCTATAAAAACATTTCACAAAGTTTCAAAAGTTGGTTTATGTCAAAACATCAAAATTCAATCTCATATTTTCATGTTTTGGACTATTTTGCAAAATGATGATTTTTCACAAATGGGAAATGCAATTTGAAAAATTCTTTTTGTAATATGTTTGTTTTCATGTTTATATACATTTCCCAAAGTTTCATTATTTTTGGACTTCATTTGTTATTTTTACAAATTGTTTAAATGTGTCAAAAACCTGTTTTTATATATGTCAGTTTTCGGTCGACCGAACCGGTCGACCGAACCTCTCGTGTTCACGGGGCGACAGAGAGTCTGTCGGTCGACCGGTCTGGTCGACCGATGAAATTTTCCGGTCGACCGATGAAATTTCCGGTCGACCGACAGTGACTTTTTCAGCTTCCAACGGCTAGTTTTCTTACCGTTGCTGGGGCTGTTTCTGTCCTTTTGCTTGGGGTTTTTGGCTGAGTTGTGAGAGGGTATAAATACCTCATTGCCTTCAACTCTCAAACTAATCTAAGAAGTTTTTAAAACAAGTTTTAAACAAGGGTTTAAAGTGTGTTTAAGGGTTTGTTTTGTTTGTGAAGAAGTTTTCACAAGTGGAGGAGATCATCTTCTTGTTTGAGTTTCAATCTCTATCTCTCCATCTTGTTATTCAGAGAAGAATCTCTAAACTCATTTCTAGCTATTTATTATTTAGTTTATAACTTCTATATGCTAGATTTTAATTGAGTTTAGTTTTGATTTGATTTCACTCATTGTTTACACACACCTCGTCCCAAGAGGAGTGGCGTCGGTTGACGTGCCTAGGGAGAGGTTGTAACCGAGCACTTGAGGGAGACACGGCTAGGTCCAACACTTAGTGGGTGTAGAGTGTGATTGCAAGAGTGTGAGTTGTAGAGTTTTCGGTTAGCTAGAAAACCGAGTGTGTAGAAGAAGTTCCGGCTTCCAAACCGGATTGTGTTAGTGGATTTCTCCCCGGGAGTGGGGAGCGGAGACGTAGGACGGAAGGTCCGAACTCCGTGATCATATTGCTTGTTTGAGTGTGCTTTGGCGTTCATTCATATTTATGTTCATATCTTATATCGCCATTGTGCATTGCTCTTTCTACATCATCCACTATCTAGTTTAGATTGTTTACCCTTGAGTTTATATATCCTTGCACATACTTTGTCTATATCTCTTTGCTAGGATATTTCTTGTTGTTCATATTGCTTATCCTAGCTTATATATATTGTTGTATTTCATACTTGCTAGGATAGCTTGTTAATTAATTTTAATTGGTATATAATCGGATTAGATTAGCATAAGACCATAATCACCCCCCCTCTAGGGTCTAACAATTGGTATCAGAGCTTGGTGCTCTTTGATTTAAGGTCTAATCGCCTTGAGTTAAAGATCCAAGTTATCTTTTTGTGCTAATCTTGTTTTGATTGCATTTGTCTTGCTTGCACTCTTATATAGTTATCATGGTCATGAAGCATGCACTTTTGTTAGGCTATGAATCTAATGTTGCTCCTAAATTCATTAATTTTCCCTATGCACAATGAGCTTCTAGATTTAAACTATTTGTGCAATCTAAAAATATGATTTATGGGAAGTTATTGAAGATGCTTATATTATACCCACTTCGGAAAAATCCAAGTGGAGTAACAATGATAAAAGAATGTTTAATATGAACAAGCTTTTGTTAGAATATTTGCTTAATGCATTTGACTCATCATTTTCTAACAAATTTGTTCATTTTGATAGTGCTTACAATTTATGGAAATTCATAGAAGCACATCAAGGGGACTTGGAGGTGATCCAACAAGCTTTGGAGGATCCCGCTTCAAGTTCATATGGAGCAACATGCACACGGCCACTAGGCGATAGCCCTAGTGAGGTTTGCGGGTTCGAATCTATTAATAATTTACCTAATGATGAACTTGCTTGTGCTAGTAAAAGATTATTGCATGCCTACAAGAAATTACAAAATGATTTCATTGATTTAAAATGCAAGCATAAGGATTTGAAATCCGATCATGAGTTGTTGATTTCTAAGTTTGATAATGTTTCTAATGAGAATGTGATCCTCAAAGAAAAGAATGATAAATTAAAATCGGATCATGATTCATTGCTTTCAAACTTTGCTATTTCAACTCATGAAAAAGAAAATGCCATGCTAGAAGTAGAGACTATTAGAAGTAAATTTACATCATTTAAAAATGATCATATTTGCTCTACTTCTATTGACAATGCTTCTATGCCTAATGATGAGTTGAACAATATTAAAAATCGCATTTCATCTTTAGATTCAACTCTTAACACATGCATTGTTAATAACAAGAAACTTATGGACTTATGTGCAAAGTCTCGTGCTAACTCTTCAAAACCAAGCACTCACTATGCACATATGTATAGCAAAGTTTACAAATGCTCTATTTGCGGCCGAAAAGGCCATTTAGCTAAATTTTGCTATGATGCACATAAACCAACAAAGACTAATGCTCATTGTGCATCTCATGTAGTTTCTTCATCACATGTACACACACATGCACCCATTGCTCATCATAAGCATGCTCATGTGTATAGATGTGATCATTGTGGTAGATTTGGTCATTTGGCCAAATTTTGTTTTGATTTAAAGAGAGTTTCACATTTGCAAAATAATTTTAAAAGATCATCCATGTTTGCAAATGTTTCAAATATTTCTCGTGCACATGTTTATGGTCAACAAAATCAAATGGTCCTCTTTCATTGCACTAATTGCAATCGGAAAGGTCATTTACACAATTTTTATTTTGACCGTGTTCGTGGACCATATGTGCCCAAGAGGGTTTATAACCCTAGGGCTTTGAGCTTTATTGATAGGGGTCATGTCCCTAAACAATCCGGCACCAAGAATGCTTGGGTGCCGAAATAATTTTTAAACCAAGAATTTTAGTGTTTTCTCTTTCTTGGTTTTGAAAAATGCATTTTAAACTTTTATGAAAACAATTTCTTTTATTGGCTAAATTCTTTTGTTTTTATTGGTTTTGCTTTAATGAGAGGTTTGCATTTATATAACCCTTCGGGTTTATTGGGTGTTTATTCCCAAATCAAGTTTACCGGATGCTAAAATGATTATATGGGTTGGAACAAGCTCAAGAGCTTGATATAATTATTGCCTCTCTTAAAAATTGTGTTTTGATTTGTTGCTTTTGAATTCATTATAATTCACTTATATGATGATATTTATGTGTTTGTGCTAATGGATCATCTATTCGTGCTTTATAATGTATTCTATAAGTGGTTTGATCAAGTCCTACAAAAGAATTTTTTGTTGATCAAACATCATTTTTGGTTTAAATGATTGATTTATGATTTCATTTGGTTGATTTGTTTTCATTCGAAAACTCTTTTTGCATGATTCTCATGTTTCTCTCTTTTGTTTTCATAAATCTATTTTTTATACATGGTTTTTTAGGCTTGTTTTTTGAGACACCTATTTATCGTGACATATCATTATGTGTTCTCATTATCTTGTTTGTTTTGAGACACCTATTTATCGTGACATATCATTATGTGTTCTCATTATCTTGTTTGAATGTGAGTGATTGTTAGCATATCTTTTATGCTTGCTCACATATTTGCCTTGATCTTTATTGCATATATTTTATATGGCATTTTGATAGGGGGAGCTTTCGCTCTCTTAATTCGTTTGTCTCTTTTTTGATGTTGTCAAAGGGGGAGAAATATTGTGAGTATATTCTTTGTTGTTTATATGCATGTGAATTATAATTTATATATTCATTTCCTCTCATGCATATATCCATTTTGTAAATTGTTTGTCATCATCAAAACGGGGGAGATTATTGGCCTTCTTGTTTTGATGATGATTTACAAACAATTTACCACTAATGTTGTTTTTCTAGTATTTGTGCATTCCTATGTATTGTAGACAAACAACGTTGTTGGAGGTTGGATGGATTAAGCCTACACGATCATATCAAGAGGAGGTTGGCGGAATTGTGGAGTGAAGCAACATACAATTCAAGTTAAAGATCCAAGTTTAGCTTCATCCGCAACGTGTACCAAGTTGAGCTCAATGAAGATCAAGATCAAGCTTGGGTAATTTAGTTTAGGAATTTATATTATGTGTGTTAGTACTTTAAGCTCAATCATATACACACATACACGTTTTGAATTTTGTATATATATAGTTATATATATACGTATATGTTTTGGTTTGATAGTTTTCAAGTTTTACTATGAAACAATTGAATATAATTAGAAAACATATTTTTGTTTCATACTCATATGCATATATATGATTTCATCAATATCAATTTTAGTTAGTTAAATGAAATCATGTTTTAGTGCATTATATGTGTATTTTGATAAAATACTACATTCATTGTTTATAGACTTCATAACAATAGTTTACATCTTTCTTCAAGTCTATAAAATCATTTTGTAAAGTTTCAAAAGTTGGTTTAGCCAAAATGTCAAAATTCACATGTTTACATTTTCGTGTTTTGGACTATTTTGCAAAATGATGATATTTTTCATTTGGGAAGTCCTTTTTCGAAACCAGTCATTGTAGCATGTTTATTATCATGTCTACAATCATTCCCCAAAGTTTTACATTTTTTGGAATTTATTTGATATTTTTAAACAGCATTTCAAAATCAGATAAACAGTTTTCATATCAGTTTTCGGTCGTCAACTCTTAAGAAAATCTAAGAAGTTTTTAAAACAAGTTTTAAACAAGGGTTTAAAGTGTGTTTAAGGGTTTGTTTTGTTTGTGAAGAAGTTTTCACAAGTGGAGGAGATCATCTTCTTGTTTGGGCTTCAATCTCCATCTCTCCATCTTGTTATTCAGAGAAGAATCTCTAAACTCATTTCTAACTATTTATTATTTTGTTTATAATTTCTATATGCTAGATTTTAATTGAGTTTAGTTTTAATTTTGATTTCACTCATTGTTTACACACACCCACTTGAGCTTATTGTATTTGCATTCATAATATATTAGGGTTGTGAAAGTTGTAACTTTGAGTGTGGGCTTTTATTGTGTTCTCATCCATATTAGAGAACAATTTATATTTGTTACATTGTGAGATTGTTAGGTTTTCGGTGAGCTAGAAACCGAGTGTGTTGTGAAGTTTTCGGTGAACTAGAAAACCGATTGTGAGGAGTGACGTTGATCGGTGAGCATTGAAAACCGATACTGTGAGGTGTAAACTTTATTTGGGTGAACGTAGAAAACCCGATTGATAGTGGATTTCTCCCCGGGAGTTTGGAGCGGAGACGTAGGACGGAAGGTCCGAACTCCGTGATCATATTGCTTGTTTGAGTGTGCTTTGGCGTTCATTCATATTTATGTTCATATCTTATATCGCCATTGTGCATTGCTCTTTCTACATCATCCACTATCTAGTTTAGATTGTTTACCCTTGAGTTTATATATCCTTGCACATACTTTGTCTATATCTCTTTGCTAGGATATTTCTTGTTGTTCATATTGCTTTTCCTAGCTCATATATATTGTTGTATTTCATACTTGCTAGGATAGCTTGTTAATTAATTTTAATTGGCATATAATCTGATTAGATTAGCATAACCCCCCTCTAGGGTCTAACAGTTTTTTCCCTTCATCTTTCCAAAACCCCTTATGCGCTTTAAATCCTATCAATTTGACCTCATAATTGTCCGAATAACTGTCAACAACCCCCAACAACCATTTCAGGTTTTACGATTTTAAGGTTCTGTTCGAAAAACATAGTTGTCATCTTTGATGGTTATAGTTAACTCTTCATCTTTCATGTTAAGTTTCGACGAGATATGTTATCCTTCACGTGAACATGTTAACTTTCGTGTGATCATGTTAACTTTCGTCGTAACGAGTTAATTATACATTGTGTCTGTTAATTTCCACTGCTCTTTTTTAATTTATATGGAAAATGGTTAATTTAAAATATCAAAAGACAATGTTATATTATAGTGTACATGATATCTCACTGGTTGATTAATTTGTGCAGCAGTGATGCCTCTTTGAATGAAGAATATCGTCATCCTCCTCCTCGAGGAACTGCTTCTAATTCAGAGAGAATCCAAAATGATTGCCTGTCTGGTGAGATTGTAATGAGAGCTGATGGTATTCTCAATAATAATTTTAGGATTCCTCAATAGTAGCACACATCATTAACTAAAAAGGGCCAACAATTTGAAACTGTAAATGATTTGAGACTAGCTTTGCAATACTATTCTATGGCGAAAAAGTTTGACTATGAATTTGTAAAGAATGAACCTAAACGTATCTGAGTTATTTGTCGATATAAGGAGACATATGGATGCCCTTGGATGCTGCTTGCATCTCCTGTTAAAAATGAAAAAAGAATTAAAATCAAAAAGTTTGTAAATGAACACAGTTGCAAACAACATACTAACTTGTCAGGCCAATCACGGGCATCTCACAGATTCATAGCAGCCCACTTGCGACCTGTCTTAAAGGTTTGACCTGAAATCCGCCCAAAAGATGTGCAAAAGGACTTCCTCACTCGATATAGATTGAGACTTGAATACAGTAAGATATGGTGGGGCAAAGAAAGAGCGCAAGAGGCTATGTACGGTGATAGTTATGAGTCTTACGATCAATTAAGATGGTATATTTTACAGTTATCTGTTTAAATGTACAAATTTTGATCGTAGTTAGTCTTACGATCAATTAAGATGGTATATTTTACAGTTATCTGTTTAAATGTACAAATTTTGATCGTAGTTGCTCCACCGACAATGTTAGTAGTTAATTTATCGTGCAATATATTTCCCTTAGATGCTTCATGTTAATTTTCATTAATATATATTTCAGTTGTCACTGTGGACTGTTATGTTTCATGAAAAATTGTGAGCCTTTATGATAATATATATTACCTTTATGTTCCATTGTATTATATGAATTTGAAATGTGGTCTCATTATGATACAAGTATGAGCAAAAGGTGAAGGAAAAGAATCCAGGAAGCTATATTTGCATTGACCAGAATGAAGGAAGGTTTAGAAGACTGTTTATATGTTATGCTGCTTGTATTATTGGTTTCTTAAATGGGTGTAGACCTCTATTATTTTTGGATGGGACCTTTTTGAAAGACAGATACAAAGGCATACTCCTGAGCGCCATAGCATATGACGGAGACCAAGGGATATTTCCACTTGCGTATTGCATATGTGAACAGGAGAATGTTGATAATTGGAGATGGTTCCTTCAAGGTCTGTGGTCCATATTGTATGAAAGGGTAGACCCATACAATCCTCCATATTAATTGGTTATTATTTTTGATGCCGACAAGGGGATCCGAGAAGTGGTGAGAGAATATTTCCTTGAAGCAATTCACTCAAGATGTGTTCTGCTCCTGGTTGAAAATTTTAGATCAAAGCTAAAGGCTTTGGGGATGAAGGCAAAGGACACACAAGTTTTGGGGAATTTGCTCCAATCAGCTTGCTATAAATACACTATTACGGAATGGAACGACAACATGAAGGATATATATGAGATGTCTCCAGCTGCATGAGATTGCAATTAACTACTCTCCAGAGCATTGGGCAAATGCATTCTTCTCTGGCATTAGGTACTGCACTCAATCATCTTGAGTGACTTTTCCGTTCTGTAGGTTAACTATCACTGATATATGTTAACTATCTTGATTGTATGTGAATATTCCCTTATGTAGGTTAACTATTGTTGATATATGTTAGCGTTTACCAATATATGTTAACTGTCATGTGGTTATGTTAACTTTCCCTACTAAAGGTTAAGTTTTGTGGCTACGTGTTAATCTTATTATATATTTAGTGCTGACCATACCTTTTATTATCTTGATGTTTGCAGATATGGTCATGTAACCTCTAATGTTGCAGAATCCTTTAACAACTGGATACGTGATGCTCGATTGTCTCGTATCTTGCAAATGGTGGAGCATATCCGCAGACAAATTATGACTCGTATGAACAACAGACGCATAATGACTGATAAGTGGACAAGCTATCTTTGTTCTAAAGCTGAGGAGATTGTTAGAGAACATATGGAAAAAGGATCTACTTTAGAGATTAAGCAATCTAGAGGTGATATATTCGAAGTGCAGTCACATAAAACCACTCACGTTGATTTGGCGAAGAGGACATGCACTTGCCATGCTTGAGACGTAACTCGTATTCCTTGTGTGCATGCTTGTGCAGTCATCATTTATATAAAAAGAGATGTATATCAATACTATGACTGGTTCATGTCCGTAGAGGCGTTTAAGAAGAGCTACGATGAAATATTATATCCCATACCAGATTATGAGAAGCGGAGTGTGCCCAGGGATGAAATCCAGATTTTGCCACCAATTACCACGAAGAGGAGGGAAAGAAATAGAACAAGACGCATAAACAACAGAACCATCTTGAAACGTCCAGTCAGATGTGGTCGATGCAAAGCTAAGGGGCACAACTGAGCAACTTGCAACTAGCCCATCGGTGATTAGTGTGTTATGCTTCTTACAACAGGAATGGCGCTAGAGAAATATAAGTTGTATTTAAGTTTACATTATATATCGACTGACAATTGTAATCTGCTGCAAGGCAGCAATATGTTCTAAATTTTGTACTTGAACATGTTAACATATAACTATATCTGCACTACTACTAGTTTTAGCTGAAGTGGATACCCTTTAGCCCCAAAGTTTGAGTTTAAATGATGGCCCGTTCTGATGCGGCATAAACATGTACCAAAAAGGTTGCAAGTGCACAACCGTGTCAATTTATAGTATTTAAGATATCGATCCCACGAGGAAGGTGTTTTGTAGGAGAAAATATTAATTCGGTTCTTATGTTGTGTGCGTGACAAATAAGATTGATGAGTGAATGTGATTGTGAAGAGATGAGATAGTGAAAATGGTGTGTAAATAGGTGCAAAGTGTAAGTGAGAGTGGATTTGAAAAAGAATGAGTATGATCAATAAGGTGAGAAGGAAAAATGAATAAAATCAAGAAACAAATAAAAAATCAAGAATGAAGAACAAAATTCTAGAATAAAAGAAAATGCAAGAAATTAAAGATGGTGGATTCAATTATAGATATGGGTAATCTAAAATTGAACCCACTTCTTAGAAAAGGGTGATTCCCTAGAGGGTTCTAGCCTAAAGGCTAATCAAACAAAATAAAAATAAACAAAAAGAAAAGCTAAACCCAAGAGGGTTCTAGCCTCAAGGTGAATAGTGTAAGAAATTAAAATCTAACTACAAAATAAATTGCAAAATCTAAACTACAAAATAAAATTACAAGAATTAAATACAAGAAAATAAATCTACTCTATAAGCATGAAATAAATCTAAGGCAAGAGGGTTCTAGCCTCTTGGCTATTTAACAAGAAAATAAAATCTAACTACAAGCATAGAAATAAATCTAAACTAATAAGCAATAAAAAAGAAAAAGAAAAGAAATGCAAACCTTCAAATAATTCTCCATCTTCATCTTCATCTTCATCATCCAACAAAGAGAAGAAGAGAAAAATTTAAAGTGGTGAAAAATTATTATTATTAATTGCAACAAAAGTTACAATTTTGGAAGGCCTTCTCAATTAAGAGTAGCCCTCCTCTCCAAAAGGAGTTACAAAAATTTTTACACCCTTAACCCCTCACTCTCTACCCCTATTTATAGTAATCTTCAATGAATATGAGCCATTGGATTTGTCTTGAGCCCCAAGAAAAGTAATCTTCACCTTTGAATTTGCTTTTTGTTCTTCTCTAGCCCATCATAGGAGGCCCAATTGATTTTCAAAAATAATTGAAAACCAAGTCCGATCCAAAAATTCAATGCAGCACTCAAGATTAAAAGCCAAGTCTAATGTAAAATGCCCACACAATGATTTTCAAATCAAAGTTTGCAGCCCAAGTCCATGGAGACTTGAATAAAAATCAGCACCGGTCCAATGGCATTTGGAAATCTGCAGCAGTCAATATGTAGAGAATTTTGAAGTCCGGCCCAAGTGGAGAATGTTGGCGTATAAAACTACTTATAGGTCCCTTAACACAGCTCGGCACGGTGATTCAACAAACCAACGAACCATCGGGCGATATATCCAAGCATGATCGTTAGACCACAACATCGAAGCTAAGTGAGATGCGACGAAGCAGATTAACGAGGCGACGAGGTTAAATACTGAAGCGGGTTTACTGCCAAATCAGGATCCGGACTGCCAAATCAGAGTTCAGATCAACGACGAAACTCGGATAAACCGATAAACCGTGAAACCGGACAACAGACACAACGGCGAACACCCGGCCAAAACCAAGCCACCCAAATAAGGCTTCGGATTTTTAACTTAGAAGACTCGGACTCTCAGATCTGGTTCTTGGCGATCATCTACGCTAAATAAGGCAGGAGTTCGAGAGAGATCAGATCTGAGATCTACACGGTTTCCCTCCGGATCAAAGCTTGGCCTTTGATCCCGAGAAGAGTATCGATTTCGCTTGGTCGATTTTGATTACTAAAGGCTATTATTTCCTTAGCGAAATAGTACCCCCGGCTGTTATTTCCTTCGTGAAATAGCACCCGTCATATCGTGTAGATCCGACCAGATCAAGATCGCGCGGTGGTCCACGGATTAACCCCGGCGCAGGCGAAGAACCCACAAAAGCGAGAGACCGCAAAACAGGATCTCGCGATTCGTTCGACATAAAAGGAAAGTTATAATTTTCATTTTCTTTTGATTTTGTTGTAACCGGATCTTATAAAAAGACCGGATCTTTTATAATCGATAAACTATTACTGAAGAGAACAATGAATTCAATGAAATCGACTTTCACCGCGAACAATCTGGCGACCACAGTGGGAGCCACCGATCTCGCTGCCGAGATCGTTGTGTCGCAGAATTCGACCAGCAAAAGTTTGAGGAGTATCTGTCATCCTCGTCCGGATCGACCTCCCCCATCAAGTCTAAGAAGTTCTCCTCCAGGAGAAAAGTCCGTTGGTACGAAGAAGTCGAGAATACCAACGAAGATCTCACCCCGATTAATGCCAAAGTTGCATCGGGTGAAGCTCCACCAACCTCCAACCGGGTCAAGCCTGTTCTGGCCAATTCCTCCGTCACTAAGGGCGTAGTGACTCTCTCAAAGAGAGCCCGCCAAACGCAACGCCAACGCTTGGCCAAAGAATTCGCAAAGGCCATGGAGTCCACCGACGGAATCCGCTATAACGCGGATCTGAAGAACAGGAGAGGCAAACAGCCTCAATCACCGATGAATGGCAGCTCTTCTAAGCCGCCAACGAACGAATGGGTTCGTGTCAAACGGAATCGTTCGACACTCGAAGAGCGCATTAGCAAGCGCCGCGCAATGTCAGCGCAGGCACGGGTGTAGGCATATAAAATTGCTTATAGGTCCCTTAGCACAGCTCGACACAAACCGACGAACCAACGAGGCGACGAATCACACGCAAGCAACGAAATAAGTCCATTCGCATTCGGAATCAAGCCAAGTGTTGAAGAGTCAACGAGTGATCCAACCAAAGATAAACTCGGACGAATCACGATCGAATCAAGATCAGTTTCGGACTCAAACTCAGAAGCAGATTTACTGCCAAATCAGAAGCGGATTTACTACCAAATCAGGTCAACAAAATCAGAATCTAAGTCAACCGAATCACGGACAGAACCGAGAAACGGATACAGCGCAAAACGATAGAAAACAACAAACCCAGAGGGGCTCGGCCAAAACCGAGCCACCTCAAGGTGGCTCGGCCAAAGCCGAGCCACCTTAAGGTGGCTCGGCCTTAGCCGAGCCACCATGAGGTGGCTCGGTGGCCGAGCCACCTTGAGGTGGCTTGGCCATGAGAAAAAAGAACAACGCACTTCGTGTCTCGATCACCCTACAGATAATCCAACCACCTGAGCGGATCGAACTCTTCGTCAAGCTTCCAAACGTACTTGGAATCACTCAAATCCGAGTTCGGACGAAGAATTTACGGCGAAAACAATCGAATGCACCTCAACGGACGTCTCAGGAATTCCAAAACACCCACAGGGATGTCTCAGAAATTCCGAGACACCCTAGGGGTGTCTCGGACGAGCGACCGCAAAACAGGAGCTCGCGATTTGTTCACAAGAGGAAAGTTGTAATTTTTACTTTTTTTTCTTCTTTATTTGATTTAGTTGTAACCGGATCTATAAAAGACCGGATCTTTGTAATCCAAGATGACAATTATTTCAATGAAGAAAACAGTTTTCCCCGCGAACAATCTGGCGACCACAGTGGGAGCCAACGGTCTCGCTGCCGAGATCGTCACGTCGCAGCCGCGGATCTCAATCCCGGTCGTGGAGGAGGTGGAGTATGAGTTCGACCAAGCCAAGTTCGAGGAGTACGTGTCCTCGTCCGGATCTACCTCCCCCCGCAAGTCCAAGAAGTTCTCCTCCAGGAGAAAAGTTCGTTGGTTCGAAGAAGCTCGGAAAGCCAACGAAGCTCTCACCCCAGCTGACGCCAAAGTTGCGTCGGGTGAAGTTCTGCCGACCTCCAACCAGGTCAACCCAACTCCCGCTAACGACTCCACTGTTGAGGACGTTGTGACTCTCTCCAAGAGAGCACCGACGCCTCCACCATTGAGGGTGTTGTGACTCTCTCAAAGAGAGCCCGCCAGAGGCGTCGTCAACGCCTTGCGCGGCAACTCGCTAAGGCGATGGAGTCTACGGACGGATTCCGCTACCACGCGGAGTTGAAGAACAGAAGAGGCAAACAGCCTCAACCACTAATGAACGGCGACTCCTCCAAGCCGCCAAAGAACGAATGGGTCCGCGTTAAACGGAACCGTTCGACGCTAGAGGAGTGCATCCGCAAACGCCGCGCGATGTCAGCACATGCACGAGCTAAAGTCCAGAAAGCCCGTAGAAGACTGCAAAAGGAGGAGACGAAGAAGCCACCACCAACCCGCCAAGTCTGGAAGCCGAAGTCTGAAGTGGCGACTCAGGCCAAAAAGCAACCATCGCAGCCTTCTAAGCAAGGTCAAACTCCGGCGAATCAACCAAAGTCGCCGTTAATTCCTATGGCTACTCCGGGAGATCATGCAAAATCATCCCGAAGGAGGAAGCCAGTTTTGGAGCGCCTCGGTCCAGTTCCCGACGAGAGAGGCAAAGTTCCAATTCACGAGCGTTTGGGCCCAATGAAGAAGCCCAGAACGACTCAACACGTTGGGGGTCGCCGTCACCCCCAGTATGACAAAGAGCTCAAGGCAACTGCGCGCACCAATTTGCACATCGAAGTCCAAGAGCACACTGAAGGCTCGCGCCCACAAAGGCACGTTTCGAGGCGTGTAATTTTTGAAAGCCCAAAGAAGGCAATCCAACCTCAGATGGAAACATTATCATCTGATAGTGATAGTGTTATACCTGAGAAGTCGTGCCCGCACACGATAGGTTACTCCGACTGTCAAAATGACGAGTTGTACTATCGTGCTGGGGGTACGAATAGAACCAGGAAGAGGAGTCCCCGAGAATAGGAAATTCAATGCCCCTGTTCCAAACTCATTCGGGCGGTATTGTCTGAATGCAACTGCATCAAGGCGGTCCCCGAAAGAGTTTCAGTTTTTGAAAGACTCAGTGCGGAGACGCCAAAACCCAGGCCTAGGCGTTTTCAACGAAGAAGAAGGATGATTGAAGACGGAGAATTTCCGAGGGTCACCACCAACATGACCAGCAAGGGGACATCGGCACGGGATGATTTCGAGTCGATTCTGAGAGCCTCCCGGCCTAGAACTCGTTTGCAGTCCGGAACCATTGAGCGAGCAACCTATGGTAGGGTTCAGACAAGACACCCTTCAGAAGATGAAGAATCTGATGTCGGCTCCGCGGTTACATCAGATAATACGGTATCCAGCGAGGGACAACCCCGCGAGGTACTTATGATAAGTGCGGAACAAATTGCCAAGATGCTTGAAGACGCCTTAGCTAAGCAACAAGAAACCTTTAGGTTCGAGATGCAGATGGCCATGCAGAACATGAGAGAAATACATGACCAACAAATCCAAGCATTGGCGAACCAGCAAGGCGAGCCGAACCGTCGTAACCCGGTTAATCTGGAAGATGAGGATACGAATGCTCATAATATCAATGATCCTCCCGTCAATGCAGGGGGTGGTAATGAGAATGCTAGCGAAGATACAGGTGAAAGCCTAAAAATTAAAAACCTCGAGAGCAAAATCAATACATTGATTTCCGCTCAAGAGACGAAGAAAACAGGCATTCCTTGCCCATACCCAAGAGAATGGGAATCGATCCCATATCCGGCGAAGTTTAATCTAATTAACTTCACGCCGTTTAATGGGATGGGTTCACCTACCCAGCATTTGATTTACTTCAAATCGTACTTGGGAGTTATCTCTGGTAATGAGCCACTGATGGTGCGGTCATTCGTCGGCACTCTTCGCGGAGCCGCCTTCGATTGGTATCGCCGCCTCAAGCTAGGCAGCGTAAATAGCTGGGACGACATGGAGACCAAGTTCCTTGCTAATTTCTTTAACGACGACACTGAGGTATCTATCGGATTGTTGCTCGATGAGAAGCAGAAGGACGGGGAGTTAGTTGACACCTTCGTCAAAAGGTTCCGGAACAAGGCGATGAACTGCAGGGACCCAATCACTGAGGAATTCATCCTCCAGACTTACCACAACAATCTCGCGCTGGACGTGTTAGAAGCAATGGGGACAGCACCGTCCAAGACATGGAAGGATCTGAAAGTCCGAGGAGAGCAAGCCGAGCGGTTCCTCAAGAGGAAGAAACCTTCCCAAGCACCCCCAGCACCAGCCACAGCAACAAGCACCACAACAATCTCGAGGGCAATGGCAACAACGGCCTCAGAAGCAGAAATATGCGGAGCCGAGGTTTCCTAAAGTGTACTCCTTCAAGGATGACGAAGTTCCCGGCATCTTCAAATACCTGTTGGAGAACAACAAGATCCAGTTGCCGGCGATCGTGGATCAAGAAGGGGCCAGCAAAGTGACGGATCCAAAGTACTGCGCGTACCACAGAGCGGTCCACCACCCTACGAGATCATGCTACCACCTCAAGGACAAGATCCAGCAAACCATAGAGCGGTCCATCACCCAACTAAGTCGTGCTACCACCTCAAGGACAAGATCCAGGCGCTAATTGATGTAGGCGTTATCACCCAGAAGCCGTCCAAGAATGTTGGAGCAAACGCAGTGTCAATCAGTTTTGGATCGGTGCCCACAACATGGTTTGAGCCGAAACACGTCACCAAGGTAGGATGGCGAAATCCTTTGGGTTCATCCAGATCTGATTGGAGATGAACAATGGGCCGGTTCGTCATCCGGGAGGAAGTCTAAAGGAAAAGGGAAGTCTTGTTATGGAGTCTCTGCTATCCCAGGGGAAGATGACGAAAGAATCTCCACTTTCCTGCTCTCTGAAGAAGAACAAGAAGCTTTTGCGACACGGAGCGGAAATGAATACCACTACAATTATCCGCCACCTAGTGAGCAGGGGGTGAACAAGCGGGGACCAGCCAAAACTCTCACGGAGATGGGAGTGATTGCAAGTCCCACACCGGGTAAAGAAGCTCTACGACAACCGGTGAATAAACCAAAAGAGAAGAATCCCCAAGAGGTACAGAATCCGAAGCAGTCTCGTTTCAGTCGTCCAATTGGAAGAGACAAACCGGAAAGCTCGAAGACTCCGCATAGCTTCGACATTATGGCGCAATTAGCCAACATTCCTGCACGGATAACGCTGTATGAGTTGCTGCGATTATCCAAAGAAACCAGGGAGGCCCTACAAGAAGCTTTGGCCAATGCAGAGGTATTTCTGACTCAAGTCAAGCCGATACCTGAACAGCCAGAACCGCTGAGTCAACAGTGCAACATAGCGACTAAGAACCTTCCCTGCATTACTTTCACCAAAGAAGATATGCAGACGAAGAATTCGAACCACGATCGGCCGTTATATTTCGTCGGATACATTGGCTCCAGCCAAGTCAACCGAATCCAAGTGGATCCGGGTTCTGCTGTGAGTATTATGCCGCTTCGATTGATGCATTTCCTCGGCATCCCAGTAAGCAAGTTGGCGTCCACAGGCACTGTTATTTATGGATTCAACACTAGTGGGTCAAGACCCTTGGGTAAGATCCGGGTGAAGTGCCAGATGGGAGATCTGAAGACAGAAGTCACGTGTTATGTGATCGATGCGGAGACTTCGTACAACTTACTATTGGGTCGGCCTTGGATCCATAGTAATGTGATAATTCCCTCTACTCTCCATCAGTGTTTGAAGTATGTCGACACTGACAATGAGGTTAGGACGGTGGTCGCGGATAAGCAACCATTCAAGGGGTATGAGAATTATTTCACCGATTCTCTCCTTTATGGTAACGAATCCGATACTGAACCATCGGCCCAGGGCACAGACAGCGGAGAAGAAGCTGATTCTGAAGCCGGATTCGATTACAATGGCGGTTTTGTTTTAAATGACATTGTACCCTTTGTAATCAATCTTGACGATGAACAATCGTCAGATGGAGGTTGTAACTGGCAACTTGCCGATATTGCAATAAAAGATGATTTAGAGTACTCCTTGTCTCTTGATGATGTGATAAAAGAGCTGTACGACAATCCTGAGTTGTATATGCCGATCCGATCATCCTATGTAACGAAGGAACACCTCCAGCATTCTTTCGGAACAACCATGGTCATCCCGAACAAAGTAAGAGGTGCTAAAGAAGTGATTTACGGTAAAGGAAAAAGCTCTCCGTTACCAGATCATTTCCTAAGTGAAGACGAAGATGATGACAAACCTGGTCGACATCTATCCAAGTATAGTCCAGAAGCGCGCAAGCTCATGGAAAAGCAGGGCTACGATTTCACACTCGGAGAAGGTTTATACTTCGATCGAGGTCCTCGTAATCCAGCCAAAGCAGTATATGTACCAAAAGGTAAACCTGAGGATTATTATAAATATGGGCGAGGCTTAGGTTATGTTTCATCAGATGACGAATGTGGTTGGCAAATTATCGATCAAATTGCTAACAAAGCCAAGAAGGGATACTCTCCCGATGCTTCAGAGTGGGACTCCGATACAAGTCTGGGAGAAGTTTTCAAAGCCCTAATGGCAAATATGGCTACAGCTGATCCATCCACCATGGAAGACGACGATCAAATGCCAACATGGGAAGACCCGTGGGTTCACCATCTGAATATGCAATATGGCGATAGGTTCGAGCAAAGAGAACCACCCACTGAAGATAAAATAGTCCAGATTAACATGGGTGATGAGGCCAACCCAAAGCCTATATTCATCAGCGACAGTCTCCTCCCAGATGAAAAGGAGGAATTGATTGCTCTCATCAGGGAATATATCGATGTCTTCGCCTGGAATTATGAAGACATGCCAGGGCTCGACCCCAATGTAGCAATGCATCGCCTTGATATCAAGCCGGATGCCAAACCTGTCAAGCAACAGCAAAGACGGTTTCGTCCGCAGATCATGGAAGCTATTGAGGCAGAGGTTAAGAAACTGATCGAATCAGGATTTATCCGAGAGGAGCAACATCCAGCTTGGCTAGCCAATAGCCAATATCGTTCCAGTCATGAAGAAGAACGGTAAAATCAGGATTTGCATTGACTTCAGGGACCTAAATACGGCATGTCCAAAACACGACTGTCCTCTCCTAATCACAGATGTCATTATCGACAATACGTGCGGATTTGAGAGAATGTCTTTTATGGATGGTTTCTCAGGGTATAACCAAATCAAGATGCACCCAGATGATGAGAAGCATACAGCGTTCAGAACGCCTCTCGGTATCTTTTGCTACACGGTGATGCCATTCGGTCTGAAGAATGCAGGCGCCACATACCAGCGAGCAATGACTAAGATTTTCCAAGAACACCTCCGGAAGACAGTCGAATGCTACGTTGATGACCTGGTCGTTAAGAGTCATGATAAAAACGATTCGATCTCATGAGGAGTCATCAATTAAAGATGAACCCCACTAAATCATTCATTGGAATGTCCAGCGGAAAATTCCTTGGATTCGTTGTCACCACTAAAGGTATACATATCGATCCCGATAAGGTGAAGGCGATACATGAACTGCAACCCCCTAGAAATCTAAGAGAGCTCAGAGGATTGCAAGGGCGTTTAGCTTACATCCGGCGATTCATCTGTATGATCTCTCTGGGAAGTGCCAACCGTTCTCTAAGCTGAACAAGAAAGGAGTATCGTTTATTTGGGATGATGCCTGCCAAAAAGCATTCGAAGATATCAAGACATATCTAGCGAACCCCCCTGTTCTCGTTGCACCAAAATCTGGTAAACCGTTCTTGATTTATCTTAAAGCGATGAACCATTCGATAAGTGCCTTACTAGCACAAGACGATGATAACGGTCACGAACAGGCAGTTTATTACCTAAGTCGGACCTTGGTAGGTGCGGAATCTCGATATCCGATGATTGAGAAAGAATGTCTCGCATTGGTATTCGCAATGCAAAAGACGCGGCATTACTTGGTAGGACAGACGATTTACGTCATTTCCAACGTAAATCCAGTACGGGTATTTATGACGCAACCGGCCTCTATGAATTGGCGGTTAGCAAAATGGGCCCTTCTCTTGCCCCAATATGATTTGCACTTCAAACAATAGAAGTCGATCAAAGGACAAGCGATTTGCGATCTTTTGGCGGCAAACCCAACAACAGATACGGCAGAAGTATATGATGATTTGCCGGATGAAACCCACGAGGTTAACACTACGCAGTTAACAGAGTAATAACCCCAGGGGGTTCTACAGTTTCTTCCGGGGTTGGGGTTGTCTTAATCTCCTCGGGAAAACATGTGATGCCTCGGGCTTATTCATTGACTAGTCCGTGCTCCAATAACATAGCAGAGTACAATGCACTTCTCATTGGACTCAGTTTTGCCAAGGAGCTGGGGGTCGAATATCTCGAAGCTTTTGGGGATTCTCAACTGATAGTCAACCAAGTTCGCGGAGAGTATGAAGTCAGGAATCCTGACCTGATCCCATACCACCAGGAAGCCATCAGAATGGCAGAATCTTTTGAAGAATTCTTCATTGACGGCACTAGCGGTATCACTTGCACAGCCTCCCGAAACTGAACTATTGGTCACGGTGAGGACGCATCAACTCTGCATACCCATATACAGTATGGAGATTGAATAGGAAGATGATAGAAATATGAGCGCCAAAGAGGTGAATTCAACTCAAATTGGGTCTGACTCCCGAGATTGGCGCTTTCCTATCATCGACTACGTCCAATACAGCATTTTGCCAGAGGATGTAAAAGAAAGAGAATCAATTCGCCGAAGAGCACCAAGATTTTTCTATAATACCGAGACCCATACGTTATACCGTAGAGGGTACGATGGTTTGTTACTCCGGTGCCTTTCGAACAAAGAAGCAGAAGAAGTTCTTAAGGAAGCACACGAAGGAGAATGTGGTGCGCATCAGCCTGGTCCCAAACTGTATGATCACATCAGAAGAATGGGGTATTTCTGGCCAACGATGGTTCGGGATGCAATCGAATACGCACGAGAATGCCACGCTTGCCAGATACATGCAAATTATATGCATCAACCGCCAGAGCAGTTGCACACATCAACCACGTCTTGACCGTTCGAGACATGGGGTATGGACATTGTTATTTTTCCCCCTTCAGTCAAAGGTGATCGGTTCATCCTCGCGATCACAGATTATTTCTCAAAGTGGGCTGAAGCGATTCCGCTTAAAGAAGTGAAGACGAACAACATCATCAATTTTATCAAGCATCATGTCATATACAGACACGGCGTGCCAAGACGGATCATTCATGACAACGGTCCGCAGTTCATAAGCAACGCCTTCGTCAGGTTCTGCGACAAGTTCAAAATTGAAGATGTTTCGTCGACAGCTTATTATCCCGCTGCATATGGATTAGCTGAAGCGTTTAACAAAACGATTATTAAGATCCTGTCTAAGCTCGTGAAGACCAATAAACGAGACTGGGACGATAAACTCAGTGAAGCACTCTGGGCTTATCGCACCACCATACGCACGTCCACAGGTGCCACCCCGTATTCGCTGGTGTACGGATGTGAAGCTATGCTACCGCTGGAAATTCAGATTCCGTCCCTTCGGATCGCCCTCGCAACGGAGATGACGACGGAGGAACAACATCAGAAGCGTCTCGAAGAGCTCGAGAGGCTGGATGAAAAGCGCTTGGCCAGGATGTCTAGGGCTTTTAACAAAAGAGTCCGACAGAGAAGCTTCAAGGAAGGAGATCTGGTCCTCGCTGCTCGCCGACCAATAATCCTCACTTCCAAGAAGAAAGGTAAATTCGAACCCAAATGGGAAGGACCGATTGTAATAGACACGGTCTATTCAAACGGCGCATATCGCCTGATTACTCAAGAGGGCGCCAGGCAATTAATGCCAATAAATGGGAAGTTCCTGAAAAAGTACTATCCCTAGTACATTCAGGATAACTCATTTACCGGGAAGTTCCTTGAAGAATATTACACTTAATATTCTAAAGGATAACCCAAAATTATTTTCTCCACCAAAATCCCTCACTGATCAGTTTCAATTGACAGTGGGTCCACCAAAAATGTCCATCTGGCCCTCTTGACTCTTTCCATAGACAAGAAGGTCCCCTTCATTTCGGAGTCCCCTTTCGATAAACGAAAGAACTCCCTTCTCTTTCTCTTTGGTCAAGCCTGCCCATGGTTATAGCCAAAGTTGAAATTCCACTTCGATAAACGAAGAACCCATTTTCAGTTTAGATAACCCATCCTATAAAAGGCAAGTTTATCTAAATTTTCCAGATTCTCGGAGTGGACACCCCACTTCTAGTTTCTTCTTCGCTGGAAATAGAATATAAAATTCTTCCTTTCCAGAATCAGGGAATAGAATATAAAATTCTTCCTTCCTTGTCTGTTGGGTTCGCCTTCACCCTAAAAGAAGACCGGGAAATAGAATATAAAATTCTTCCTTTCCCGCACCAACCTTTTCTAAGAATCTATCAATCTAGGATTCATCCTAGGAAGTTTATCCCGAATCCTAAGCAGGGATAAGTCTGCGCCTAACACGCGCTGCCGGTTTAGTCTTTTTCCATACAAAAAGACACCAGAGTTCGATTCTGGGGTATTCTATCCTGAAACCTAAGTAAGGATAAGTCTGCGCATAACCCGCGCTGCCGGTTAGTTCCTAACCGTTAAAAAGAACACTCGTCCGCATATTCAACATTGCGGCAGGTTGTTATTAATAACACCAAAATCCATGCCTTACACGCATGGGGAATTTCATCCTGAATCCTAAGAAAGGATATGCCGACGCCTAAGGGAATCTCATCCTGAATCCTAAGGAAGGATATGCCAACGCCTAACACGCGTCGCTGGTTTAGTCTTTCGCCATAGAAAAAGACACCAGAATACCAGTCTGGGGTATTTTATCCCGAAGCCTAAGTAAGGATAAAGTCAACACCTAACACGTGTTGCCGGGTAGCCTATTCCCGTAACAATGGCGAAGTCTATGTATTCGACATCATAGCACGAAGTCTAAGGGAGTTCATTCCCTTAGCACAACGTCACATGCGAAACGGATTTAGACAATTCGCATGCTAGCCCGACTCAAACGGTAGTCGGTAAAGGCTAATCAAACCCGTTGAAGGCTGGGGGTTAGCCAAAAATCCTAAAGTCAACACCTAACACGTGTCGCCGGGTAGCCTATTCCTGTAACAATGGCGAAGTCTACGTATTCGAAGTCGTAGCATCAAGTCTAGGGGATTTCATTCCTTTAGCACAACGTTACATACGGAACGGATTCCAACAATTTCGCATGCTAGCCCGACTCAAACGGTAGTCGGTAAAGACTAATCAAACCCGTTGAAGGCTGGGG
>NC_033796.1:86111195-86147621 GCF_001876935.1 Asparagus officinalis | reverse complement strand
GACCTGGACCCGGAGCCCGACCGGCCCTGATTTTCCGAGCTTTACCCGGGCCCGGCCTGGTCCGGGCCGGGTTCGGGCCCGATGCAATCTAGTACACTCCACATACTAAGTAACTTATATACCTATATGTACAGTGAACCCACATTTCTAAAACTCTCATCAGCTAACCTAAAGGATCCCTACGCTAGACATTTTATATCATGCAAGAAGGTAGAGAGAGAGTTTCAAGATTATATTTCAATTTCTATCTACATATCATAAAAAATGCTTTTACATGCAGGATGTTCTAATAAAATTTACTCCTTAATACTAAGAGAATGACCCATATTTTGTTGGTGTTCAATAAGACATGACAAGATCTAAGTGGCAAAACCTAAATGCTGAGGTGGATGATAGTTGTTTGTACAAATTGATGTAGGTAACGCAACGATTTCTAATGGAGGAGTTAGCATGACTTCTGATGCAGACGTAGAAATGGAGAGGCCGATCGGATATCGTTCTGATACCGACGAGCCCTGACAATAACAGATATTTCACGAGCTTGAATCCACAAGCTCTAAGCTTCTCAAGTTTGAGAACGAAAATAAGGAGAAATTTTCTCTTAATTGAATAATTGAAAAGTTAAAATCTAGATTTACAAAAGGAACTAATATTTATAGCCAACTAACCCTATCCTAACCCTAATCAAAAAGAAACTCTAATCCTAAAAGGAAACAACCAAAATGAAAACTCCTTTCCTATTCTGTTTACCTAGTCGACACGAGGCGTGCCGAGTAGTACTGCTTTTCGTGTCGACTGGATATGAGTCGACTAAGTATGTCGAGTAGTATTGCCCTTCGTGTCGACTGGCATGTGTCGACTAACACCGTCCTTCGTGTCGACTGGGGTGTGTCATTCCGTTCTGTTGATTGGGGTCTCGGCTGGGGTCTCGACTGGGGTCTTGGCTGGGTCTCGTCCTGTCGACTGGGGTCTCGGCTGGGTTGCTTTGACTGGAGTCGTCATCTCGACTCATCGCCTCAAGTCGTTTGTTCGTCTAGGATCGTTTGAGTCGAGTCTCATCTTATCCATTTGTTTAGTTGTCTCGACTGTCGACTCGACTCGAGTTGAGATGTCGAGTCGTCGTCTGCTGATGTCATCTCGATCGTGTAGATCTCTTGTATCAGTCCCTCCTTCTTCAAAACAACTCGTCTCTGAGTTCGCATCACTTGAATACAACTCGATTGAAGGATAATAGTCAGAAATATTCGCCGCGTTGAATGTCTTAGACATAGCCATTCCTTCTGGAAGATCCACAACATATGTATTGTCATTGATCTTTTTGAGAATCTTGAACGTTCCATATCTTTTCGGTTTAAGCTTGTTGTATGTTCCAGACGACATCCGTTCTTTCCGTAAGTAAACCATCACCATGTCTCCTTCATTGAACACCTTGAGTCACCTCTTCTTGTCTGCTCTCACCTTGAACTTTGCATTAGCCTTCTCGAGCTTTGTACGCATTTCCTCCTGAATGTTGAAAGTATTCTCGGTCATTGAACTTGCTGCCTCGCTGAATTTGTTACTTGTCGGCAACTTCAACAAATCTTGGGGATGTCGAGCGGTCTTCATGTAAACAATGGAAAAAGGAGACATACCTATGGAACTATGAACAGTCAAGTTGTAGGAGAATTCAGCTTGAGGTATAGCTTGATCCCACATCTTTGGCTTCTCTCCACATAGGCATCAAATCAAGTTCCCCAAAATCCGATTGACCACTTCCGTTTATCCATCCGTTTGAGGGTGGGCTGTACTAGAATACTTCAATGAAGTATCAAATCATCACCATAAAGTAGTCCAAAAAGTCACCAAGAACCTAGTATCCCTATCCGAAACAATCGAACCAGGAACACCATGTAGCCGAACCACTTCTTGAAAGAATAGCCGTGCAACATGTGGTACATCCGAAGTCTTGCGGTACGGGATGAAGTGAGCCATCTTAGAAAATTGATCCACTACCACAAAGACTGAATCCACACCTCTTTGTGTTCGGGAAAGTCCCAACATAAAGTCCATACTCAAATCTTTCCATATATCCTTGGGTACATGTAGAGGAGTATACAAACCAGTATTCTGCACTTGCCCCTTTACAACTTGGCACACTTGACAACTCCTCACAAGTGTCGCCACATCCTTCCTCAAACTCGGCTAATAGTATCTCTCCTCAAGACTCAAAATAGTTTTTTCTCACCCAAAGTGTCTACCAAGCCCGTCACAATGTAAGTCTCGAACTATCTTTTCCCTCAATGACGTCTTGGGAATACAAAGCCGATTTCCTTTAAACACAAAGCCGTCCATGATAACGAAGTCTCCTGTTGGTTGTCTTGTCGAACACTTTGCCCAAATCTCCTGAAAGTCTTCACCATCAACACAAAATCTCTTTTAAACAGTCAAAAGCAACAACTTCACTTCGGAATACGCTCAACAAGGATACCCGCCGACTCAAAGCATTGGGTACCTTACTGTCGACTCCTAATTTATGTCGCAAAGTAAAATTAAACTGCTCAAAATACGAAGCCCAATGTCCATGCATTTTGTTGATACGCTTTTGATTCTTGAAGTGTTGAAGAGACTGATGATCAGAGTAAATCACGAAGTCGTTAGTAATGGGGTAACTTTCCCAAGTCTTCAAAGAACTATAAACAATATATAATTCCTGCTCATAATTACTCCACTTCTGCGGAGCTTCATTCAACTTCTCGCTCAAGAAAGCAATGAGACGCTTCTCTTGAGAGAGGACTACTCCAATACCTACACCACACGCGTCACATTCAAGCTCAAAGAGCTTGTCAAAATCTAGAAACGCCAATATAGGTGCAGTAGTAATCTTCTCCTTGATAAGGGCAAAAGTTGCATTTGCTTCATCAGTCCACTCGAAAACACCCTTCTTCTTCAAGCAATCCGTCATGGAAGCAACTATAGATCTTAAATTGCGAATGAAACACCGATATAAAGAAGCTAACCCATGAAAGCTTCTTACTTCAGTAGCACTTTTTGGAGTCGGCCAATCCTTGATTGCCTTGACTTTATCATCGTCAACCTGGATCCCCTGCGAGCTTACCATAAACCCCAAGAACACTAGCTGGGTCATCAAGAACACACACTTCTTAAGATTGATGTAAAGTTCATTCTCCTTTAGCACTTGGAAGACTTCTCGGAGATGCAACATATGCTCCTGTTTATCTCGGCTATAGATGAGAATGTCATCAAAGTAGACGACTACAAATCTTCCTAAGAAAGGCTTCAGAATTTGGTTCATCAAACGCATAAAGGTGCTTGGAGCGTTCTACAACCCAAAAGGTATCACTAACCTTTTGTAGAGGCCCTTACTACTCTTGAATGTAGTCTTCCACTCGTCGTCGGGTCGGATTCAGATCTGATGATACCCACTCCTCAAGTCGACCTTCAAAAAGATGCTCGCGCCTCCCTACTGATCCAATATGTCGTCCAGCCACAGGATTAGGAACCTGTAGCGGATTGTAATCTTTTTAATGGCTCTACTATCAACACACATTCACCAACTCCCATCCTTCTTTGGTGTCAACAGGGTCAGAACTACGCATGGACTCATACTCTCTCAGATGTGGCCTTTCTTAATAAGGTCCTCAATGGTGTCCTGTAATATCTTCTTCTCCTACAGGTTCATGCGATAATGAGGGAGATTAGGAAGCACTGAACCAGGAATGAAATCATTGTGGTGCTGGATATCCCTCATGGGAGGAAGACCCGCTGGCAGCTCTTCGGGAATCAATACTTTGAACTCCTTAAGCAGCAATTTCATCTTCTTTGGGACCTCAATGGATGTCTTTATTTCTTTCTTCATAACTAAAGTAAACCTCTGCTTCAACTCTTTTGACTCGGCCAGAAACTCTCCCTTGTTACAAAGAGATATACGTTTGGACTTTTGATCTTTGGGGTGCTTTAGAGAAGGTGGAATAGGTGTAGGATAATCTTCTTATTCATCCACACAAAAGAGTACTTGTTTTTCTTACTACCATGCTTAGCGTTAACATCATACTACCACGGTTGTCCCAACAATACATGACCCGCGTCCATATCCACAACATCACAAGCAACAGAATCGCTATAAGTCTTGCCTAGTGATAGTGGCACGTGACATACTTCGGTCACTTTCATGGATGGACCCTTCTTGATCCATCCGATGGTATAAGGCATAGGCTTGGTCTAGATCAGCAATTTCAAGTGATCCACCAAGGCCTTTGACACTATATTCTCACAGCTTTCATTGTCAATGATGAGGATGCACACCTTGTTGTTGACTGAATACCTAAAAAAGAAGATTTGATGTCGTTGTGATGAATCTAGAGTCTTTTGGACGAACATGAGTCGTTGAACAACACACGACACGTTATCGCCCTCAATCTCGGCAACCTCTTCCTCATACTCTTCGACAGATGTTGTGTGTCCATCTTTTGCCTCTTCATAATCCGCTAGATTGACCTTCTGTCGCTACGGGCACTCGTTGGACTTATGCCCTGGTTGGAGACATCAAAAACACTTCCCTACAGTCGGCTTGGCATACTGATTTGATTGAGTCGTCTGGGTCAGTGGTTGATTTGTTGACTGCTCGGCTGATCGTGGAGGATTAGACCGATCTGTCATCCTTGGCCCTGTCGACTCACCTCTTGCCTTCTCGGCTGAACTTCCCTGATCGGTTCGCCTGAAAGGTGGTGTCTTGGAGGCCAATCTTTTTCTGCCTTGAGAGCCATGTTATAGGCTTCGTCCACAGAGTACACATTGTAGGTGGCCACCTTTTCTTGAATTGAATACTTCAAACCTCTGATATACTTTGCCGTGAGTTTCTCCTCGCTCATAGACAAATCACAATGAGAAGTAAGACGGAAGAACTCTTTGGTATAGGCTCTTACTGATCTAAGTCCTTGACGGTATTGCTCGAACTGGTTGTAGAGAATTTGTTGGTAGTCGGGTGGTAGGAACCTAGCTTGTAGTAATTACTTCATGTGTCACCAAACCCGAACTGGTTGCTTGCCTTGATGTCGTCTTGTGTTTTGAGTCTGATCCCACCATGTCGCAGCTCCTCCTTTAAGACGATATGCCACAAACTTCACCTGGTTTGCTTCGGGAATATTAGCCATCTCAAAAAACTTCTCCACTTCGTAGAGCCAATCCAGGAAAGCCTCTATGTACAGATTTCCACCAAAGGAAGAGAGCTCTACCTTCATCTGGTACTCTTGGTCGTGGTGATGTCTGCTCTATCGGTGATAGTTGCAACGAGGGTTGAAGCCTCTGCCCCGACCTCTCCCATAAGGTCGCCCACCTTCTTCTTCGCTCGAGATGTTATAATATCATGGTTCCTCAAATTGGGCACCATAATCCTCTCCTTCATCACTGGATTCATCATGGAAGGGGGGTTGGTTAGGATGTCATCGATGATGTGGAGGGGGTTGATATGGAGGGGGTTGGTTTAGACGTGGTTGATATGGAGAGGGATGAATTGGAGGGGGTTGGTGATTGTATGAGGGTGGATGTCATGGCTACCTAACTCTAGGTCCGCTTAGGTGAAGACTATCGGTGAAGTTATTCTCATTGTTGAGGTGAAGGGTAAGTCCTTCAATGGCTTATTGAAGATTCTGAAGAGACGCCTCCAACATGGCAAATATTCCATCCATAGAATCCATCCTCACGGAAAGATCATGTAGAGAAAGCTCCTTCTCGTTGTCACCTGCCATTGTTGAGAATGTTGAAGCCGAAGCTCTGATACCACTTGATGCAAATGTATAAAATGGGAGGCCGATCGGATATCATTCCGATGCCGACGAGCCCTGACAATAGCAGGAATTTCACGAGCTTGAATCCACAAGCTCTAAGTTTCTCAAGTTTGAGAACGAAAACAAGGAGAAAAATTCTCTTCATTGAATAATTGAAAAGTTAAAATCTAGATTTACAAAAGGAACTAATATTTATAGCCAACTAACCTTATCCTAACCCTAATAAAAAAGAAACTCTAATCGTAAAAGGAAATAACCAAAACAAAAACTTCTTTCCTATTCTGTTTACCGAGTCGACACGAGGCGTGCCGAGTACTACCGCCTTTCGTGTTGACTGGACATGAGTTGACTAAGTATGTCGAATAGTACTGTCATTCGTGTCGATTGGCATGTGTCGACTAACACCGCCCTTCGTGTCGACTGGGGTGTGTAGTTTCGTCCTGTCGACTGGGGCCTCGGTTGGGTTGCTTTGACTGGAGTGTTAATCTCGACTCGTCGCCTCTAGTCGTTTGTTCTTCTAGGCTGGTTTAAGTCACGTCTCGTCTCGTCCATCTGTTTAGTCATCTCGACTGTCGACTCGACTCGAGTTGAGATGTCGAGTCGTCATCCGCTGATGTCGTCTTGGTCGTGTAGTTCTTCTGTATCAACTTCTCCTTAATTCTTATAACTAGGGGTATCCATTCGGTCCTAAGGCTGAGGTCCAGCTTAGTGTCCGGCCCGAACCCAGCTAGGCCTGAACCCAGCCTAGGCCCGAGATAAGCATAGAAAACCCAGACCGATCGGGCTACTTGCTTGGGCCCGGGCTGCTCTTGGTGAAGCCTCGACCGGTGCTTAGCCGCCCGGTCCGCGTTATGTGCCTGCCCCAGTCCGGTTATATATATATATATATATATATATATTATGTGTGTGTGTGTGTGTGATGTAATTATATTATGATATGGCCATTAATGTGCACATATATATATTTCTAAGTGTGTATGGTTTTTTTTAGGAAAATGGCCATATCTTCGTAGTCGTAAGTGTATATAGTTGTATATATTTAAGTACGCACGTGTATACACACACATACATAAGATATAAGTATATAAATATATATAATGCAGTCATAAGTATACTTATATGTGTATATTATAGAATTGCAATTATATAAGTATATATAAGTACATAAGTATAATTATATAAGTATATTGCATCTATTCTAGTATACATAAAAGTATATCATATTAGTAAAGCGTATAATTGTACTTAAATAAACATAATGTAAGTATGTAACAAATACATATATAACTATATAATACGTATTTATGAATAAGTAATATATGCTTATGTGATTCTCTCTCTCTCTCTCTCTCAAGTTATAACTTATATATATATAATCTAATTTTAAGCAAATTTTTACCAAAAATCAAAAAATAAATAATAAATAAAAATAAAAAACCCCGGGTCAGCCCGGAGCTGCGCCCAGTTCAGCCCGGACCCCGACCCGGATTTCCAAGCCGGCCCGAATGGACATGCCTACTTATGACACTAATAATTGGATGACTTGGGCTCACACCCGAACATATCAAGAGTGTTAGAGCTTGCTCTTGACTAAAAGTCTTCCGATGGTCAAGTAAGTAATCTACAAATAAAAGACGATATAGTTTTAAACTAAATGATTACATGTAAAAATATAAGCTAATTTCTCGTTATCAAATGAGAAACTTAATAGAGAAATCTTGTTTAGACTGTAATGTCATGTAGTTACCGATTATATGTAAAAAAGCCTTGCCATGAAATCGTGGAGCTTGAACTTGAAGGGGGACTAGACTTTGGATTAAAAGGTTAGTTTCCAAACAATAATAATAGCTGAAAAATAGAAATAAAACAAATCAAGTACTCATTCAAGGGAGAAACGTGAAATGAAATTTTAAGGAGAAAAACTGTCCCACCCAAAAACGACTCAAACGAACCTTCCTCTCCCTTTCCCTCCCTTCCCTCCCTTGACCCCCTCTTTAAATACCACCCCTCCATTCTCTCCCTCTCCAACCAAACCAACCAAAACAATGAAGCTCATCAACAACCTCAAACCCAACTTCCTCAAATCCTCCAAAAAAAACAAAACCCAAAAAACCCACAAAACCCCCTCCATTAAATCCACCTCCTCCTCTTCTTCTTCCTCCTCCTCCTCCTCCGACCTCGAACGGGTCCTCCGCTGCCTCGGGCCCTACCCGCCATCCGACGACGAGATCCTTGCTCTCGGGTCTATGAGTATCGACGACATCCTCACCCTCGGATCGTCTGGTATTGAACCTGAAGCCGAACTGAGAGAAACTTTTCGGGTTTTTGATGTCGATGGAGACGGGAAGATATCGGCGGAGGAGCTGATGGGTTTGTTTGGGATGCTTGGGGAGGAGGAATGTGGGATTGAGGAGTGCAGGACGATGATTGAGAGGGTTGATTTTGATGGGGATGGGTTTGTTTGCTTTGAGGATTTTGTGAGGATGATGGGGATGCAGAGATGAGGTTGTGGTGTAATTATTAATGATGGAGATCTAGTGGTTTGTTGAGTTCCTCTTCCCAAGTTTGTTTGGTGATTCGAAAGTGCTTAGCGCATGCATGCTGAGATGACTGTTTGATCCATGACAGTTGAAATCTCCAAATGCTGTCTCGTATTGTTCATGTATGAATCAGAATGATCCGCTCGCATATCAGTTGTTCTAGTAGGATTTGTATTTCTGATGCGATCGGTTATGTTTTTTTTTCCCCCTGGAGGTGCATATCATATCAGAATATTTGAATCACGGGGGTTAAAGGGCAATATATGTTTTTATGCATGACTTAGAACAAGCCCCTTCTCATAAAAGAGGCGTTTTGTTAAGATTTGAGAATATATTGTTGTTTCTGAGAGATGGGTATGATAGAATTATTAGACAAAAGTTCACATTTTTGAGATTTCTTTTGACCAATGTCGCAGCAACAAGGCTGTGAGAAATATTCTAGATATTTTGGGTTGTTGTATGTGTATAATTGAATAGGAAGAAACCATGTGCTTTCACACAGAAAAACTTTTGAACCTCTAAATTTAAAACAAATGCGGAAAAATGTACCTAGGGATGGTGCGGTTCTGGCAAATGCAGTTGTAATTCATGTGTAGCTGCGTCATTGTAGATGCTGAGACTGTTATATGCAGTAATATATAATTGCTGTTTTTTTGGACTTATTCTGTAAATTGATTATTGCAAACTTTAAAAAAAATGCAGTCATAACTTTATTTCTTAGTCATCTTGAAAATCAGCTGAAATTGATCTCAAAATCGATTTGTTTCCATAATGTTGATGGTTAATATGATCACACAGTCAGTTGGATCTAGTCTAGGATCGGTTTGTTCATAATTGAAAAGGGTCCGTTTTCTTATCTGACTTTATGTCTAGTTCTTTGAGTTGGGTATCTGAAAGATCTGCACGAATAGAAAATACGTAAGAGGATGGGGTTTGATTCCTCCGTTGTACCTCCGACGATCAAGTTAGCTAATGGCTTAAGTGAGGGTAAAGGAAGAACTATGTGTTCTTATAATTGTGCAGCGTGTGTGTCAGAGGATCAGATTTGTGAACCTTCTCAATGTTAGAATAGTACATGTATTTATACTGAGGAGGCAAGGGCAAACTGGTCACTTCAACCGAGAACAGTAAGGCGGTGGTGAAGCATGGGCTAGCGGCCACGTCGGCACTTTCTTTACAGGTGTCGGCCAACGAGCGGTGGGAAGGTCGCTTCGGCATTAAATAGGGAAAAATTTGACGGCATGACAAAGCCCACGTGGTCCGATGAGTCATGAAGACCATTTGAGGTAGAGCCATGATGACGCATGTCCTACTTTAAATGTGGATGTTGACACGGTGTCATGAAATAGGGGCTCGAGACTAAAATAGTTCTTTAGTTTTGCCGAGAAGTAACGCCCTTTGAGCCAACTTTGTAACTGCCTTACAAGTGGTCGAGTGGGCTCGCAACGAGTTTTTCAATAGAAGGAGGTCGACTAACACTGCCTTTCATGTCGACTAACACCACCTTTCGTGTCGATACTGAGGGGCATCGTCTCGTCATGTCGGCTAAGTTGTCGGCCTTGATTGTCTCTAGTCTCTAAAGAAACTGTAGTGTAGTGTGTCAAAATAAACTTGTCAACTACTTAAAGTTTAAATTACATTTTGGCCAAAATGGAACACCATACCACATAATAAATCGTACGAGTAGATACTTTACTCTATTATGGAGCAGCCCTTTTCTGTCATGCGTCTTGCTTGCATCCACAATTTCCGTGGGTCTAGCATTTGATACGGTGAGCCTGTCGCATTTTGAGCCCCATTAAGCATCCAGAAGTCAAAGCGGATTCTTATAAAGTCCGGAATCAGAAATAAATCCATGGGCTGGGCCGCAGTTGCCAAGACTAATTAAATTAAACTGACCCTTGTTTTCAAACTCCCAGCAGGCAAAGACACGCATGCTCGTTCTTGGATAAATTTCAAACATAGTGACTAAGAAGTTATCCCCCTGTTTCCGGGTCGCGATCATTAAATTTTGAATTAATTTCACAAAACTCTCCCTGAACTTTGGAGGGTTTTGCACATAACCCCCGTGATTTTTTTTTTTAATCTCACGAACTCTCCTGAGCTACGGTGCTCTCACAGAACCCCATAAAATTTTCAACTTTCTCATTGGACCCCTATCTGTACTCAACTAATAATTAAAATCTCTTTGAGGGGGGAAAAACAGTGGTGAGAAAACCCCTTTTTTCTTGAAACGCTTTAAAAACTTGCGATTATTCATAAATTCCATGTTTGCCCTACTTTGAGTGTATTCCACTTTTGTAACAATAATAGGGCTTTATCACCAGATAAATGTTATAAAATTTAGAAAGTCACTCAGTAAATGAAAATACTTATTATATTTTTCAGATTTTTTTTTCTCATGTGAACTCCTTTAGAATATTGTGATTCTACAAAACCGCCTTCAAAGTTTCAATTTGTATAGAAGCCACCTTTAAAAGGGATTCCGAATGTAATTAACCACATTGAACTTTTTTTTAATTTGACTATAATTTCCGATCTATCTTTGAAGAACACGCGTCACATGCTTGACACATGTGTTTTTAAGAGTAATTTTGAAAATTTGAGTCAACATTTCATCAGAAACATGGTCAAGATGGTTGATTACTATCAGAATCCTTTGAAACAGGCTTATGTATAAACTGAATTTTGAGTGTGTTTTTTGTAAAATCACCCCTAATGTTGGGAAAATCACCCACTAAATCAGAGAATAGAGAGACAATCACAAACACAGTATTTACGTGGTTCGATCAAATTGATCTACGTCCATGGCAAAAGGGTATATCACTATATTTCTTTCTCAACATACAACACTCATACAAAATATTGAGAACTCATTAATTTGTTGTGTGGCTTTCACTCTCTTTCTCTTGGCCTGACTCTCACTCTTTTTGCCTCTGCTTCTTCTGATTTCTTTCTCTTCGTTAAGGGAAGAGGCCAGGGGTTTTATAACCTCCTCCCCTGTCAATCAGGCCACTAATCAAGCCAATCAATTCACCATTGTCAACAAAGTTTTCTCTCACTTTGTCAAAAACTGCGGCCACCAATCACGCCTCATGTTTGTTGCCAAACAAAAGAAAACAAAACTGGCCTCTTTATTTGACTAACAATCTCCACCTCGGTGAAGTTTCCCAAAAAACTGAGCCGACACCTGTTCGCGGTGAAAATTACCTTCATTGAATTCATTGTTATCTCAAGTAATTGCTTTTTGGTTACAAAAGCCACCAATCACGCCTCATGTTTGTTGCCAAACAAAAGAAAACAAAACTGGCCTCTTTATTTGACTAACACCTAATCTAAAGGTGGTTTACATAACCCCCCTCCCTAACATTTCTATACAGGAAAGGAGCATTTGACGGTTAGTGGTATCAAAATTCGAAGTTTTAAAGACTTCGAACTTTAGATGTTACAACCGCAAGCCCAAAAGCTACACGCTTCCCTCCTAAAACTCGGCCACCATGGCGATGTCTATCGCTGCAACCTCATCCTGAACTCCTACATCAATGCAGGCTCTTTACCCATTGCCCATCAATTCCTTTCTTCAATCCCTTCACCCAACGTCGTCTCCTTCAACACTCTCCTCTCTGGCCACTTCAAATACCGCCAACCTCACAATGCACTCACCCTGTTTGTCAAAATGCCTCAACGAGACTCCCGGTCTTATAATATCGCCATCTCTGGCCTCTGGAAAAAACAATTACATCGAGAAGCCATCGAACTTTTTATTCGCATGTTGCGCAGTCCGACTAGACCCGATAGATTCACTTACTCTTCGGTGATTTTGTGTTGCGGGTCTGGTATCGCGAGGCAAATGCATGCCCAAGTGATTAAAGTTTATGGAAATTCACGTGATGATATGTTTGTTGCGAATAATCTTGTGAAGATGTATTGTGAATCAGGAGCGGTTGAGGATGGGAGAAAAGTGTTTTCGGAGATGCCCGTTAGAGATTGTGCGTCATGGAACGTTATGATGTCTTGTTATGTTAAGATTGGAAAGGGGGAGTTTTGTCTGAGCTTGTTTATAGAGATGGTTAGAAATGGAGTTGGACTTGATGAGTTCACTTTGGCTATCGTTTTGAGTGAGTTTGCTAATTGCTTGCTAATTTTCGGAGGGTTGCAAGTGCATTGTTTGATTGTGAAAACAGGGTTTTGTTGGGATCAGTTCACTTGCAATGCATTGTTGAATTTATATTCCAAGTGTGGATACAATGTATTGGCAACTAAACTCTTTGAAGAGATGCCTGAAACTGATGCGGTTTCCTGGACTGCATTGATAATGGGGCTAGCATCGAGTGGCCTTGTGAATGATGCTTTCGACGCTTTCTATTGGATGCGGGTTTCACAAGTGAATCCTAATTCTTCTACTTTTGGTAGTCTGATTGGCTCTTGTGCTAGTGCAAATGCAATTGAAAGGGGCAAACAATATCATGCCCTAGCTATAAAGTATAATTTAGAACTTGAAACTGTTGTGGGAAGCGCAATTGTTGATATGTACTCAAAGTCTGGTGCGATGAACGAAGCAATGAAGCTCTTCATGAGCTTGCCGATAAGAGACCTAATTTCTTGGAATGGTATGATATGTGGGCTAGCTCATAATGGAGAAGCTACAAAGGCTTTAGATATTTTCGATGAGATGGTTAGATTGCATCAGGGTACTGTAACCCCGAACAATATCACCTTTGTTGGTGTTTTGACTGCATGTAGTCATGGTGGATTAGTTCATAGGGGTTTTTTGTACTTCAATGATATGGTACACAAATATCTTATTAAGCCTCAAGCTGAACATTATGCTTGTATTATTGATCTATTGGCTCGAGCTGGACAGTTAGAACAAGCAGAGACTCTTATTCGTTCTCTGCCTTTTGAACCTGATGTTGTTATGTTAAGTGCTTTGCTAGGAGCTTGTAGAAAACACGGGGATTTAGTTATGGCAAAGAGAATTGCACAACAGCTTGCTACAAGTGAGCCGAAGAGTTCTTCTAGTTATGTGATGCTTGCTAATATGTATTCTGATGAGGGGGAGTGGATTGATGCGATGGATGTTAGGGAAATGATGTGTGAGACTGTGGCTTCGAAAGTTGCAGCAAGTAGCTGGATTGAAACTAGAGGTAGCACACATTCTTTTGCTTCGGGTCATGCTCATCATACATAGCAGAAACTGACCTGTGAAGTTCTGCAGAGACTGCGGTTGGCAATGATTGATGAGAGGTATAAGTGTGGTAGTCAATAATTTTGGAGAGTAGATGATAGTAGACTTGGGATTTAAAATGTCTTTAGAAAGCAATGCAGACGAAGTCATGTCACATTGTTCAATATCATAATTTCAAGCCTGTTATGTGGCTGCCTCTGGAACAAATCCTTGATACAAGTTCGTTGGTAGCAATATGCAGAACATGGCAGGTTCAGCAGCTTGTTACTCCAAATGTCATTGAATTCTGATCATTCAGTGTCAGGAAAGAGTAACAGATCAACTGTGGGAATTACTAGCTGAAGCATAAGTAGTGTACAAAATGCGGAAGTTTTGGGATGCAAGAAGCTTGTTTCTTCTTGATAATCTATGAATGATAATTTTCTGCTGAATTCATGTCAAATCCAGGCCAAGCTGATGTGCAATCAGGGAGTTGATATCAACAAATTTGTTATTCGAGTATATTCAGCATAGATGAAGAGTTCTTGCTCTCTGTTAACTCCCCTTTCATAATACACAGCAAAAGACTTGCAGGAATCAGAATATCTCACATGTTTTCAGGGAAATAATAAAGGAGTTTATGAAGGTGGGAAATGTGAAAGTCATGTTAGCTTCATCAGATGTCTTGGCCGGTACAGAAGGCTGGCATGCATTGAAGGAAAAGGAGAAGGCCATCTCAAGGTACTGACTGTTTCACTTCTTATATCTTCCTGTTTGCTTATACTTTTAAATTAATGATCCTTTACATCCAGTAACAGATTATCAATTTTCAACAATAAAATTACTCAGCAGAAAACCTGCAGAAATCTGAGTGTCGCACATGTTTTTAGGGAAATAATGAAGCTCTTGAAGAAGGTGGAAAATGTGGCAACCATCTCAAGGTTCTATTTCTTTCTACTTGTTTTATCATGTTGTTAGCTTGTACTGAAGACAAGGTTTGAAGTAATCACATGGAGGAAACAAATTATTAATTTTCCAACAAGAATTTATTTAGGTTTGGAAATTATTTTCCAAAATTTCATGTGTCTACATGTGCTACCTTTGACTTTTAACACTACATATTAGTTAGAAAGCAGTGAATTTTGCATCGAGAATATCATTATATGAGAAATAAAAGAATCATAAAGAAGTCGTAAAGCTCTTGCATGTGACCTCGAGGATTGATGCCTACTTGTTTCAGTGATTTTTTGTATGATATGCAGGACACTTTCCCAATCCAAAAGTTAGTCTGTTTAGAACCAGAAGAATTTATGCCCACAGCTTAGGACCTGAATATAGCCGATCCATTATTGTTCAATTTTGGCTGACTTAACTGACTCTTTTTAATGTTAGTCTTTAGTCATCCGAGAAACTGCATGTACACAAAATGTCGTGTTCCAATAAAAAACTTAAGGTACAGGAGTTTTGCTTAACATTCAACATTTTGTTACTCTAGAATATTGACAGCTGAGCACAACCATTTTTATTTATTTCTTACTGGAAACACACTCCTCAGTAATTCCTTACTGTTGCTACGAGAAAATCTGCGAATAAACAATCATAGCTTTAATGAATCTGAATGGGGATTTTGTGGAAGTATTCTTAAGTATCACAATCCCTTTATTACAGAAAGATATTGTCAGTCGCACAATATATCATGTTGTAAAGTTGGCTATGCGTTGTTTGTTATATACCTTCTCTATGTTCTTATACTGACTTTGCATCTATAAGGCATTTGTTGTATTCTTATTAATTTGCCATATTTTTCTAGCAGGACATCCTCTAAGACTCTTCATTTGCCTTTCACAGTTGTGTCTGTTTGGGTGGAAAGTTGATATTTCCATTGTGCAACTTATTACAGCTTTAGTCGTTACAATAAATTTAAAAGTCTGATTTTTTTATAAGATTTCCCCACAATAAAACAAAGAAAATTACAACTCTTTTCAAACAAACGCAACAGATATTTATCTACCGCTGCTTGCGTGGGATCTTTGCCTATGCCGGGGACGTTAATATCCACGGACTACCAAGCGATCAGATCAATCCGGAGTTTCATTGATTCGCGAAGAAATCAAGAAACCGAAGTAATTATCTCGGTAACAGCGAGATAACCACTCTTTTCGAGATCGCAGCTAGGTACGATCTCAAGGGAAGGAACCGGGCTATGGATCTGACGAACTCTCCTTCTTTATGACGAAGAACTCGGTCTGATCTCCTCCTCCTCTCTGAAATTTGTGCTCCTCGGTCTCTGATTTAGCAGGGCTTCGTCAAGGCTCGAGAATTTTAGATTTGTACAAATGAAGGCCCTAGGGTTGTATTTATAGGCTTTAGGAACCCTATTTTCGGATAAGAACAAAAGATTTAATCTTATCCTCAGTTGTAACCACTTTATCACGTTCTTGGATGATATTAGATCAGTTAAAACAAATTCAGGTGGTTAACGGTCGAAAAATTGGTTCAAAACAGCTCAAACTGCTTTTTGGAGCCTGCGAACACCCGCGGTGTCTCGGCCATGGCCGAGACACTCGCGGTATCTCCGCTAAGGCCTGTGGCATTGTTTCGTGCGTCCCGTCCGTTTCCGTCGTATCTTCGTCGTCCGAACTCGGAATTACGCGATTCAAAGTTCGTATGAAAGCCGACGAGGAGATCTACAGGCTCCCATAGTTAAATCATACATGGAGTAAACGGGATACGAGAGGCGCTTCGTTTTTTCGTAAGTGAAGCGTAGCTCCCGATCAGTTCGTATCTTCGTTATTCTGCAGTTCCTTTGCTTCACACGGTTCGTCGACTTACTTCATGCGTTTATCGACGTCAATTAAGCTTCTGTGACCCGGATAGTGACGTTCATCGTCTTCTCTCTATCTCGAGCCGCGTGCGGGAATCCGTGGGCAATTTTTGACGCCTACAGTGTCGAAGCACGAAATCATCAAGAAAGTTAACATAAGAAGAGGCGAACCATCATTTCATACATGGGCCTGTGGTGTCGATTACATCGAGTTTAAGCTGGCACAAGAATTATCACACTCTTGAGGAAGTGATGATGCACTATGCAAGCATTATGATGTTGGAAGTCATAACTGGCAACTCCTCCAGCAACCATAAGTTTTTGATTGATGAAGAATGCATAAAGTGCATAACTGTAGCTTCCTTAAAACATCATCATAAGGAGTCCAATATGTACCATCACTCATTTTCTTTGCTATGATAGCTGAATGCACTTCTCTTTGAGGCTCCATCAAAGTGCAAGTAGTTCAAGCTAGTTCCTTAAAAGTGGAAGAATGTATTCCCTGAGAGCGTCTCACGAATATACCAAGACAAACATGCTGATCTTAATACAGTATTCTTGGCACAACTTCCTGGCAAACATTGCTGGCTCGACACGGTTAGTTGGTTGGTTATTCAAATTATGAACAAGGAATGAACAAGGAAAGTGCCACACGATGATTTAAATGATTAAATGATTTAAAGGACTAATGAGAACACTTTTCCTACAATTTTCTGTTCTTGCTTGGTTGCTATAACTTAGTCCTTCTATTTTTTGTTCGATTCCTGATTGCGCTTCCATGGGCTTATCGGATGGAGATGTTTCTGGCTTGTGTATTGTTGGGATTTAGCATTGTATTTCAGCCTAGAAGATGAAGGAAGCATCAGGAGCAGAAAAAATGGAGCTGGGGAGAAATTTGGCAGGAGGTTGACTGGTCGGACCACCCGCCCAATTTACCACCAGTATGCCGCCTGCTATACAAGAAAAGACGTGTTTTCGAGGTTGACGATTGCCCTGACTTATGCATAAATTGAACTGATTCGGTGGTTAGCTAACACTTACATTTCATGTACTGATATTTGTTATGCATAAATTGAACTGACGCGGTAGTTAGCCGACGCTTATATTGTCTGTATGGACTTCTGTTAATTTTATATATTGATTGTACTGATGTAAAATTGACGACACGTTTCGCATTCTTCTTTCTCCATGTATGATTCTAGACCTCTGTAGGATTTTTCACCTTATTTGGGAAGGCTATTCAATCTCAATCACTGGTTTATTCATGCTGGACAAAGAGAGATCTGTCTACAGCCTAAATAATATTCCTCTCCTTGCTACAATAATCACAAGCCCATCTAAAGCCAGTCTAGTTAAGGAAAGAGAACAGAAGTTTAAGAGGCAAGCTCAGACCTCAAATAGCGCGGTCCTGTATGTCGCCCGTAAAAGCTCAAACTAAAGATGTTTAGAGTAGAAAACATGTCCCTCCATGGCTCCATGTAGAGGTCCCTCTTTGTGCCTGGCTTCCTTTGATACTGTGCTAAAAGACACTACCACTGCAAAAACCGTTGTGATGAGGGTCGAGGTATAAAAAATGTAATATGAGGATGGAAGCGTACACTATAACATGTGTTTGTTTAGAGTAAAAGATGGAAAAGGATGAGAAGCTACTTAATCAATATGCTATTCTGAAGAAATAATAGAGATAGTAGACAATTTTATGAATTATGAGTTTTAGCTTTCGTATAGGGCAATCTCGGGATTTCAAGAAAGGTTCACTTACAATCCCTCCCCCTCCTAATCCATCCACTTTAGGAAGGTTAAGAAAGCAGGTAAATTTTCTATTTTTTAATATTCCCCTCCCCCATCTAAGGGTGTCCAAAAAACTTGAGACCCGAACCGACTGGGCCGGGCCGGGCCAATACCCCAATCGACCCTGGGAAAGGACCGAAAATCTGGGCCTACCTAGGTTGCTTGTATGGGTACTTCCGTTGGTGCCCCTCCCGAACTCAGTCCAGCTTGGAACATGGTGGCACCTGGCCACAAACCTTAGGCCGAGTCAAGGCTACCCGGACTGGGTCTAGACTATCTATACCTGGCATGCATTAGGGAACTGTTGAGGCTCCCTAACAGCTAGGTTACTAGCCATTGAGGTCGGACTTGGGCCTAAAAGCCTGGTCCGCCCCGAACCCAACCACCACAACGGCTAGTAAACTAGCGTTATGGCCGGGTGATCCGGCTTGGGGTCAAAAATGGCCAATAACAGCTATTTTTAGATCAAAGGACCAAAATACCCTTAAATGTAAAAAAAGGGCCGAATATTGAAGATATCTTGGTCATTTGACTAGAGGATTGCCCCTATAAAGAGAGGGGTTTTGATTTGGTTTCTCATCCAAAAATCATCCTCTTCTCTCTAATACTATCTTATATTCTCAGATACTCTCTCCTAAATCTCTAGTTCTCTCAATTCCAATGGCCTACTCTTTGAATGTGATATCTTCGAAGATGAAAATGCAGCTCCTTTACTTCACAAAATGAGTCCTCCTATTATTGAGCTAGAACCTGAGTTGAAAATCCAACACCTCCAACTTCTAAAGGGTCGAGATCAGAAGTGTGGTCTTTCTTTGAGATGATTGAACTTATCAAAGATAAGAACGGAAATACTCTCACCTAAATGGCGAAATGTTGGCTGTGTGTGAAAGTCTTGGAAGCTCATTATAAGAGCGGGACTAACCACCTCAAACAACATTTGCAAATCCATCGTAGAGGGCAAGGAACGTCTTAAGTTGACATCTGTCAATCTCTTTTCTCTCAATCATCTTCCTCAAGTGGCCTCGGTACATGGAGCTATGACACAACTAGAGCTGGGAAATGCATCATTCGGCTTGTTGTTCTTAAACATATTTCTTTTAAAATATTAGAAGATGACGATTTTGAATATATGATTAAAGAAAGTTCGTGACCCATTTTAAAAAAAATTCTCATCAAACTTGTCAACGTGATATTATGAAATATTATCGAGAGGAAAAAAATTTAATTTCTTATTTTAAAAACTTGAATAGTAGATTATCTCTAATTTATGATATTTGGACATCTAAAACACTAACTAGTTATTTATGTATCACGACACATTGGATTGATGAAACTTGGTAAATATTTTAAAGAGTAATTTCTTTTATTTTATTTGAAGAATTGCACAATGGTAAAAATTCTACAAATTTAATAACGGAAGAACTTGCAAAATTAAAATGAAGAAATATTTACTCTTTCATTGGATAATGCAAGCAATAATAATGTTTTAGTAGATTATATCAAATCCTCTTTGCTATTGCATGTCATGATGAATTTTTTTCATATTAAATACATGTGTCATATTTTGAATTCAATTATGAAAAATGCATTTAGTGAAATTAAAACAATGATATAAAAAGTTAGACTATAGCTGTTCGCGGTGAAAATTGCCTTCATTGAATTCATTGTTATCTTGAATAACTGTTTTTCGGTTACAAAAGATCCGGTCTTTTTTTAGATCCGGTTACAACGAAATCAAAGAAAAAGAAAAAAAATTACAACTTTCCTTTTACAACTTTCCTTTAGAACAAATCGCAAGATCCTGTTTTGCGGTCTCTTGCTTGTGTGGGTTCTTTGCCGACGCCGGGGTTTATCCGTGGACCACCGCGCGATCTAGATCCGGTCGGATCTACACGATTCGACGGGTATTATTTCGCGAAGGAAATAATAGCCGAGGGGGATTAGTTCACCAAGGAAATAATCGCCCTTAATTCTCGGGATCAAAGACTGTGCCCGCGCACGGTCTTGGCCGAGCCACCCACGGGTGGCTCGGCTTTGGCTGAGCCCCCCTTAGGCGTTGGGTTTTGTCGTTTTTCGGTTGACTTAGACTCTGATTTCGCAGTAAACCCGATTCCTGTTTTGGCAGTAAATCCACTTCTGAGTTCGAGTCCGAAACCGATCTTGATTCGGTCGTGATTCATCCGAGTCCGCTCTTGTTTGGATGACTCGTTGACTCCCCGAACCCTTGGCTTGATTCCACACGTGAATGGATGTATTCCGTTGCTTGCGTGCGATTCGTCAACCTCGTCGCTTCATTGGTTCGTCGGTTTGTGCCGAGCTATGCTAAGGGACCTATAAGCAATTTTATACGCCTACAGATACTCCCTCCAAAGTATTTCAGCCTCGTTCTTTTATAGAAGAGTCTGGAATACTTTGGATATGATTGTCCCAACCTTCAGTCGGTGTAACGAGACTTTGGAATGGCTTCTGTTCTTGATTCCTTCAATCTTCCAGGCTATTCGGTGCTTTGTCGAATGTCTGTAAGAGTTCCGGTGCTGCATTTATTGTCTGACCGTTGTTGGAATTTTAAACTTGAAGTCGATTCCTGATTTTCTAATCTTTAGCTGACCATGATCTTTAGCTGACCATCGATTGTTGGCATTGAGTTTTTATTTGCGACGCGTTGTCCGGCGTAGTGTTGTTGAGTTATCCTTAAGAATATTTATGAAAAATATTCTCCAGGAACTTCTCAACCAAAAATAGGGAATAGTTTATACTCGTATACCTTATTGGAGTAATTTATGTCCCAAATGAACTGAACCAGCTTGATAATGAGCCAAAAAAGGCAGTAATTAGGCTCAAAAAATCCTCTGATCTTTCCGAACATGCGGGAGAGGCAAGAATAAACCAAGGACTGAACCCTCGGTCGATTTGAAGTTGTTTCGATGCTCGATCTAGCTTCAATTTGATTTCTGGTTCAAACCAGGTCTGGTCCGGTTCAACTTGGTCTGGTCCGGTTCAACTAGCTGGTTCAAACCAGGTCTGGTCCGGTTCAACTTGGTCTGGTCTGGTTCAACTAGGCTTGGTTCAACATTCTAAAAGAGCTCTTTTTTTCTCCTCATTAGGGCCGGCCCCCCCTTTAACCCTCTTTTCACTTTTCTCTTCCCTCGAGCATCCGTTCTCCCTCAAAATTTTATAGTTGCATTAGATCTAGTCTTCCTTTGAATCTTTGACTGAGAAATCCCTCAAAACTTCCATATTTAGAATTTCTCTCAGGCCCCTCGAGCGCGTGGTCTGAGTCTCTTTCAAGATCTGATTTTTATTGGATCCACGAGCTTTCCCTCAGGTAAATCCTCAACCATTTTAGCATTTTTTATGCTTAATTTAATTTATGAATTTGTGGGGTCGCATGCGAGGGTTAAGATTAAGATTTGGCGCCTCGAGCTCACCTTTCAGGGGGGGAGAATTGCAAAAAGAGGAACTTTTTTCTGGATCTGATCCCTTAACTTATTTTGCAGGTCTCTATGTCTCGTATTGCGAGAGGTCAATCCTCTACCGCGTCGGCTGATGGCGCGCCTCCCTCTTATGCTGGTGAGCTATTTTTTGGAAATTTACAAATTAGTCCATTTTTTCTTGGAAATTTGTAAATTGGTCCTTTTCACCCTATTTTGTTCTCCTTAGCGAGGCAATCGGAAAGAGCCTTGATTCTCCTTGGCGAGGATCGACGCTTTAAAGATATGTTTTTCTTGGTCAAAACCATATCTCAAAATCAGTAAAGGGGGCGTTTTGACGCTGCATTGTGCCTTATAAGGCAGGGATATATAGTCGATATACCCTATCTTATAAGGGCATAATGTGGCCAAATCGTCTCACCCTTTATAAGGCAGTGACTCTATCTTACCCATTCATAGGATGAGTTCAACTTCCTTTTATGATTGAGACTAACAATTGTTTAAATTTTTGCTTCCAGTGGAGTATCCTTCTGGGGCGTTCTCCTCTCACGCAGTGTACGGGCATCGTGGCGAGTACTATTCGACTTCCGACGATTTCTCCCCTATCCCAGTCACTCCTCGGTTTGCTTCGGGCATGTCGACAGAGGTTGCCCAAGTGGTGAAGGAAGGTGGATATCGAGCTCTTCGCCAGTTGATTACAGATGCGCCCCTCGTGAAGGATGTCAGTTCGATTCAGCCTTTTAAGAAGACCGACTTTTTATTTGGCGATTCTGCCAGAGATCCGGATGCCGTGTTTATTGATACTGAGCAGTGGCTTCATAAGACTGGCAGTGGCTTCATATATTTGCCGAAGATTCCTCGGCATCGTTCGTTGACTGAGCTCCGGCGTCAGGCTGTGACACGGGAAATGTCGTGGCGCTTGACAGAGGAGCATGAGAGCGTTCACTGCGGATACATCACTCATCAGACAGCTCCTGGTTCAAGCAGGAGTCACATCACTGGATTGCATCCTGGAGTATTGGGGTTAGATGCACCGCCACGTAATGAGATTCTTGCCGCTGCTTCTACTTTGAAGAATCGCCTCGCTGCTTTAGGACGAGAGATGCTTGCGACACGCCACAGGTTTTATGGTTGGGTCCATTCTTTGGACAAACTTTGGTGGACTCGCATGACGAAGTACGTCTTGAGCCGATGGAGCGAGGAGTTGCACGCTTGTGGTCTGTATGCAGCCGTTCGTGCCACTATGTATGGTTTGCCTGTTAGCACGAAGCATTTCTTCGCTTTGTGCGAGCTCTACAACCCGGATTCGAACACTTTTCTGACACGGCAAGGGGAGTTAGGCTTGACCCTCCATGAGATGCACAGGATTTCTGGTTTGCCCATGGGACAAATACTATATCAGGAATATTTTCCCTCCAATCAAGAATTGAGTCAGCTGAAGGATCGCATGCCCGACCGCTACGAGACTTTATGGGACCTCACTTGTCACTATCATATCGCTTTGGCGCAGTCTGACCCTTTAGCGAAGAGGGCTAAATCCCATGTGAGCCAGAAACAGTTCGCGTCTTATTTGTTTAGGAATCTAAAGAGCAATTCTAGCGAGGCTATTTGTGAGCTGGCACCGCTCATTCCTTCAGGGGTGAATAGTCTACTGAAGAAGGTTGATGCTCATTCCTATACCATTAGCAGTCCTGAGGGTGGTTTTCCTACAGGGACCAAGTTTAAGACATTCTTGTGGCATGCGACCGCGCCGATTCGACCGATGACCCTTCTCGCCGGTTACCTCGCTAATTGGTTGAAGAAATGCGTGGTCCCGTATCAGTCTAGTGATATCAGCTTGCCTACAAAAAGGAACTTTCGCTTCTTCCGGTGATGGTGGCTAACATTCATCGAGGGCTTCGACAGATTTCTGGTGCTTTTACACGGAAGGAAAGTGAATTACCGGCTCAGATTCCTACTATTAAGGTGGAGCTTCCGTACACTTATTTGATGGCTTGGTTCGTCCTTCATCGTTCTGATATGATGTCAGTGCCGTATGCCACAGACTCCTCCGCTCCCCTACTACATTTGTTTGAGAACGGCAAGTGGGAGGGGCGAGGATTCCCTGACGTCAGACAGCAGCTACAGGTCCACAAGTGTTGGGTGTTTTCCACTTGCTTTCCACAGTTCTCCGGCCGATACGGCGAGTGTCTGATTGATGAGGAGAGGCCGAGGGAGTATCGGACTCATTTGGACATCGGCTGCTTGCTACTTCGGACCCATGGCGGTTTGGTGGACGGTCTTCGTGCATGGTTGTGGACCGTGACGGGCTGTACCGGTGCTAAGTTTAGTCTCCCGAGTTCTGAGCGGCAGTTGAACCTCACCTTTTTAAGCTGCAAGTGGTTGTTAGCAGCCAATAAAATTATCCCTGTGAAGCCGATTGCAGAGCTAGAGGCTGAGGAGGCTTCTCAGGCTGATTCTCGTATGATTTGGGAAAATGCTCGATCACAAAGGGCACGGCACAAGACCCGTCGGATTGACGAAGAGGGAAAGAAGATCTTTCATTCTGCTGATGAAGCTTCAGGCGGAGATCTTGAAGATCACGAGGACTATTCTGAACGAGGTCAGTTTCTTACCCTTTCCCTTTATCCGAAGAGGGAAAGAATATCTTTCATTCTGCTAATGAAGCTTCAGGCGGAGATCTTGAAGATCACGAGGACTATTCTGAACGAGGTCAGTCTCTTACTCTTTCTCTTTATCTTCCAGAATTATTAAGCCTGACAATGGTTTGATGTTTCAGGGACCACAGCTGACCAAGATGAAGAGTTCCGTCCTTCTCCTCAGGCGAGACCTTCGATTGTTGCCCCTGTCGCTAGGCGGAAGAGATTAGCCCGCAAGCCGCATGTAGTTTCACGAGCATCGGATATGGATTTGGCCGGTGATGACCCTGCTAGTGATGGAGGTAACATCTATCCCATAGACTAGCATCTTGATCATTTAGAACTTTGATTCATGCTTTTCCATTTTTATATAGGAGAGCGTGGGGAGAGCGAGATGAGCCCTGATCCTGTTTTTCACGATTCTATATCTTCTGGTGGGCCCGACTCACCGCACCAGGTAGAAAGGCCTACAGAAGCTGGTGACATTAGGGAGACTGCCGACGTAGGACCCGGTTCGATGAATCCAGGTACATCTACCATTAATAATACACAAAGGAGTTGAATGATTTGGAATTTGTACATTCCCTGATTGTCTCTATACTTCTTGCTCTTCTAGATAATTCGCAGGAGGCAAACGTGGATTTTGGGAATAGAGAGGCTGACGCACCCATAAGAGGTAACTCATTTCTATTGGTCGTAGTCTCTTTATTCTCCTTTCGTACTTATATCCTCTTGTGTCAGATTTCTCGACTGATGATTTTGATGCGGAAGGCTTGCTTGTGGACACTCCTATGCTCCACTTCATGTATGGTTCTCCTCAAATTGATGATCAGTTGCCTGGAGATGTATTTCCTGAGTCTACGTTCCCTAAGAATCCCGAGGATGGTTTTTCTGAAGGTACGTAGCTCTTCTCAAGTTAATTATAGGACCAGTCAATTTTTGACTAATGCAACTATAATATGATGCATCTGAGAATTCCATTTTATATTTGACAGGAGCTTTTGTCGAGACTGATCCTGTTGAGCCGGCTATGAGACCAACTACATCAGCTGATACATCAACAGCGGTTACACCTCTACTACCCCCAGTGACTCAAGGGGAAGGAGGTATAAATTAAGCAACTAAGAAATGTCATTTATTTCCTCATTAAGGCTTTTGACGGATTTCTCCTTTTTGTGTAGGGCTTTCTTCTCGGCTTCACGTCCTTGTGAAGGAGTTGTTATCAGACAACGACCCAGAGAAGATTGTCATCTGTATAGAGATCCGTTCCTTCTTCTCCTTTGTGAATGCTATGATTGACAAGCTCTTCCATGGCGGACTTTCCCTTCACCAGTTCAAGCCATTCCTTGATCTTAAGATAAATTCCATAAGGGATGCAGGGTACCCAGATCTGGCGAAGTCTATTGTTGATGATCTTGACTGCCTAGAGCGTGAGCTTCAGATGTTTCGTGAGCTCCGAGATGCAGGTCCCTCTTCATTCATCGCTGCCGAGTTGGACACTCATTTACAGACATGGCACGATGCTAGGTTTCTTGCTGAGTTCGACATTCAGGTGCAGCGGGATCGAGTGGACCGAGTTGAGGCCCACCTTGCTGCTAAATCATCTTCACTCACCGAGCTTGACTCTTCTCTTGCCTCCTGTGTGACCGAGATAGACCAGCTCAGAAGAGCACTCCGTGAAAAAGAGGAGACTTTTGGTATTCTTCAGATGACGAAGGTACAGGATCAACAAGCTCATACTGCTTTATCTGAGGAGTTGAAATCTTTGAAGCAGAAGCTGACCGAGATGGAGGAGGTTGCTGCGAAGACTTTAGCTACCAACGAGGAGTCCATCAGAGTTGAGCTGAGGCAAGCTTATGATAAGAAGCTTTCTAAGCTTAATCAGCATATTTTTGGCCATGTTCTTGATGTATGATTTTATTTGCTGAATACTCTGACTTTTGATTTTCTTAGTGGAACTGGTTTTTATCTTTATCTTATCTTTATTATGATTCCTCATTCCGTTTGAAATGATTGACCATAATACTTTTAGGATTTTCGGTAAACCCTCAGCCCTCAACGGATTTGATTAGCCTTTACCGACTACCGTTTGAGTCGGGCTAGCATGCGGATTGTCTAAATCCGTTCCGCATGTCACGTTGTGCTAAGAGAGTGAATTCTCTGAGACTTTTGTGCTATGATGTTGAATACATAGACTTCGCCATTGTTATGGGAATAGGCTACCCGGCAACGTGTATTAGACGTTGACTTATCCCTACTTAGGCTTCGGGACCGTTTGAGTCGGGCTAGCATGCGAATTGTCTAAATCCATTCCGCATGTAACGTTATGCTAAAGGAATGAACTCCCTTAGACTTGATGCTACGGCTCCGAATACGTAGACTTCGTCATTGTCATGGGAATAGGCTACCCAGCAACGTGTCTTAGACGCTGACTTATCCCTACTTAGGCTTCGGGATAAAAATTCCCCAGAATCAAACTCTGGTGTCTTTTTCTTCGGAGAAAGACTAAACCGGCGGCGCGTGTTAGGCGTCGACATATCCCTTCTTAGGATTCAGGATGAAATTCCCCATGCGTGTGAGACATGGATTTCGGTGTTATTAATAACCACCTGCCACAATGTTGAATATGTGAACGTGTGTTCTTTTTTTTAACGGTTAAGAACTAACCAGCAGCGCGGGTTAAGCGCAGACTTATCCTTGCTTAGGTTTCAGGATAAAATACCCAGAATTGAACTCTGGTGTCATTTTCTACGGAGAAAGACTAAACCGGCAGCGCGTGTTAGGCGCAGACTTATCCCTGCTTAGGATTCGGGATAAACTTCCTAGGATGAATCCTAGATTGACAAATTTGGAAGAGATCGGTACGGGAAAGGAAGAATTTTATATTCTATTTCCCGGTCTTCTTTTAGGGTGAAGGCGAACCCGGACAACAAGGAAGGAAGAATTTTATATTCTATTCCCTGATTCTGGAAAGGAAGAATTTTATATTCTATTTCCAGCGCAAAAGAAACTAGAAGTGGGATCTCCACTCCGAGAATCTGGAAAATCTAGATAAACCTGCCTTTTATAGGATTGGTTATCTAAAATAAAAAAAAGTTCTTCGTTTATCGAAGTGAAACTTCAACTTCGGTTATAGCCATGAGAAGGCTTAACCAAAGAGAAGAAGAAGGGAGTTCTTTCGTTTATCGAAAGGGACTCTGAAATTAAAGTGGACCTCTTGTTCATGTAAAGAGTCAAGAGGGCCAGAAAGACATTTTTAGTGGACCCACTGTCAATTGAAATTGATCAGTGAGGGATTTTGGTGGTGAAAAATTATTTTGGGTTATCCTCTAGAATATCAAGTGTAATATTCTTCAAGGAACTTCCCGATAAACGGGTTATCCCGAATGTACTAGGGATAGTACTTTTTCAGGAACTTCTCATTTATTGGCATTAATTGCCTGGTGCCTTCTTGAGTAATCAGGCGATATGCACCGTTTGAGTAGACTGTGTCTATCACAAATGGCCATTCCCATTTGGGTTCGAATTTACCTTTCTTCTTGGAATTGAGAATTATCGGTCGGCGGGCAGCGAGGACCAATCTACCTCCTTGAAGCTTCTCTGTCGGACTCTTTTGTTAAAGGCCCTAGATATTCTGGCTTGATATAACTCGATTTGTTGTTGAGCCTCCAAGCACTTTTCATCCAGCCTCTCGAGTTCTTCGAGACGTTTTTGATGTTGTTCTTCTGTCGTCATCTCAGTTGCGAGAGCGATCCGAAGGGATGGGATTTGAATCTCCAATGGTAGCACAGCTTCACATCCGTATACTAATGAATATGGGGTGGCCCAAAACCTGATGAAGGCGTTGCTTATGAACTGTGGACCGTTGTCATGAATGATCCTTCTTGGCACGCCGTGTCGGTAAATGACATGATGCTTGATGAAATTGATGACGTTGTTCGTCTTTACTTCTCTAAGCGGAATCGCTTCAGCCCACTTTGAGAAATAATCTGTGATCGCGAGGATGAACCGATCACCTTTGACTGAAGGGGGAAAAATAGGACCGACGATGTCCATGCCCCATGTCTCGAACGGCCAAGACGTGGTTGATGTGTGCAACTGCTCTGGCGGTTGATGCATATAATTCGCATGTATCTGGCAAGCGTGGCATTCTCGTGCGTATTCGATTGCGTCACGAACCATCGTTGGCCAGAAATACCCCATTCTTCTGATGCGATCATACAGTTTGGGACCGGGCTGATGCGCACCACATTCTCCTTCGTGTGCTTCCTTAAGAACTTCTTCTGCTTCTTTGTTCGAAAGGCATCAGAGTAACAAACCATCGTACCCTCTACGGTATAACGTATGGGTCTCGGCATTATAGAAGAATCTTGGCGCTCTTCGGCGAATTGATTCTCTTTCTTTTACATCCTCTGGCAAAATACCATACTGGACGTAGTCAATGATGGGAAAACGCCAATCTCGGGACTCAGACCCCATTTGAGTTGAATTCACCTCTTTGGCGTTTATGTTTCCATCGTCTTCCTCTTTAATGTCCATATCGTATATGGGTATGCAGAGCTGATGCGTCCTTACTGTGACTAACAGCTCAGTTTTAGGAGGCTGCGCAAGTGATACTGCTAGTGCCGCCAGTGCATCCGCATAAGCGTTCTGGAGATGAGGGATGTATTCAATAAAGAATTCTTCAAAAGATTCCGTCATTTTGATGGCTTCCTGGTGGTACGGGATTAGGTCCTGGTTCCTGACTTCATACTCTCCACGGACTTGGTTGACTATCAGTTGAGAATCCTCAAAGGCTTCGAGATATTCGACCCCCAGCTCCTTAGCGAAACTGAGCCCAATGAGAAGCACATTGTATTCGGCTACGTTATTGGAGCACGGACTAGTCAATGAATAAGCTCGAGGCATCACATGCTTTCCCACTTGCTGACTGGAATACCAAGGCTATGCATAAGGCGAAGCGGCATAATGCTCACAGCGGAACCCGGATCTACTTGGATCCGGTTGACTTCGCTAGAGCCGATGTATCCTATGAAATATAGGGGCCGATCGCGGTTCGAATTCTTCGTCTGCATATCCTCTTTGGTGAAAGTAATGCAGGGAAGATTCTTAGTCGCTATATTGCAATGTTGACTCAGCAGTTCCGATTCTTCAGACACCGGCTTGACTTGAGTCAGGAACACCTCTGAATTGGCTAACGCTTCTTGTAAGGCCTCCCTGGTTTCCTTGGACAGTCGCAGCAACTCATACAGCGTTATCCGTGCTGGAATATTGGCTAGTTGAGCCATTATATCGAAGACTTGCGGAGTCTTTGAGCTTTCCGGTTTGTCTTTTCTAATCGGGCGACTGAAACGAGACTGCTTCGGATTCTGAATTTCCTGGGGATTCTTCTCTTTCGGTTTATTTACTGGCTGTCGTCGAGCTTCTTCGCCCGGTGTAGGACTTGTAATCATCCCCATCTCCGTGAGAGTTTTGGCTGGTCCCCGTTTATTCACCCCCTGCTCACTAGGTGGTGGATAGTTGTAGTGATACTCATTTCCGCTTCGGGTTGCAAAAACTTCTTGTTCTTCTTCAGAGAGCGGAAAAGCTAGTATTCTTTCGTCATCTTCTCCTAGTATAGCAGAGACTCCGCAGCAAGACTTTCCTTTCCCTTTGGACTTCTTCTTGGATGACGATCCGACCCATTGTTCATCTTCAATCAGGTCGGGGTGAACCCAGAGGATTTTGCCGTTTGGGGCTGTATGTGGCACAAGTCCTTTTTGACGCTGTCTATGTGGGTCGTCGTTTACTGTCTTCATTCCCACTTTGGTGATGCGTTTTGGTTCAAACCACGCTGTGGGCACCGATCCAAAGCTGATTGAAACCGCATTTGCTCCAACATTCTTGGACGGCTTCGGGGTTATGACACCTACATCAATTAGCGCCTGGATCTTGTCCTTGAGGTGGTAGCATGACTTCGTAGGGTGATGGACCGCTCTATGGTATGCACAATACCTCGGATCCGTCACTTTGCTAGCCCCTTCTTGATCCACAATCACCGGCAGCTGAATTTTGTTGTTCTCCAACAAGTACTTAAAGATGCCGGGAACTTCGTCATCTTTGAAGGAGTACACTTTGGGAAATCTTGGCTCTGAAGACTTCTGCTTCTGAGGCCGTTGTTGATTGTTGTGGCGCTCGTTGCTGCTGTCGCTGTTGTTGTTGCTGAGGTTGCAATTGAAAGGTTTGGTTAGCATCAACTGCATTAGCATGTGCCTTACCTTTCCCCCTTGGGTTGAAATTCTGTGCTGGAGCATTATTCGCCTGTTGGCCTCTCTCCGTCTTCTTTCTTCTGATGAATCGCTCGGCCTGCTCTCCTCGGACCTTCAGATCCTTCCATGTCTTGGACGGTGCTGTCCCCATTGCTTCCAACACGTCCAGTGCGAGGTTGTTGTGGCACGTCTGGAGGATGAATTCCTCGGTGATCGGGTCCCGACAGTTCATCTTCCTTCATGCATATATTTCTTTTTGTAAATTGTTTGTCATCATCAAAAAGGGGGAGATTGTTGGCCTTCTTGTTTTGATGATGTTTAACAAACAATTTACCACTAATGTTGTTTGTCTAGTATTTGTGTTTTCCTATGTATTGTAGACAAACAACGTAGTTGGAGGATGGATGGATTGCGCCATAACGACGATATCAAATGGAGGTTGGCGGAATTGTGGAGTGAAGCAACATACAATTCAAGTTAAAGATCAAGTTCAAGCTTCATCCGCAAAGTGTACCAAGTCAAGCTTATTGAAGATCAAGATCGGCTTGGGTAATCTAGTTTAGGTTTTATATTATGTGTGTTAAGTACCTTAAGCTCAATATCATATACACACACGTATTTGGTTTCTATGTATATATATAGTTATATATATATACATGCATGATTTTGAGTTTTCATGTTTTGAACACTTTTGCAAAATAATGAGATTTCACAATTGGGAAATGTAAATTGGAAAATTCTTTTTGTAACATGCTCAAAATATTATTTGCAAACATTTCTCAAAGTTTTATCAAGTTTGAAATTGATTTGTTATGTTTAAAGGAATTTACAAATTCACGTTTTCGTTCGTGCACATGTTCGTGCATGTTTTACAAAACTGATGAGTTTTTACAAATGGGAAGTGATATTTGAAATATTCTTTCTCTGACATGTTTATCTACATGTTTATAAACTTTCCTCCAGTTTTTACTATTTTTGGAGTTGATTTACTATGCCTAATTGATTTTACAAAATCGTGTATCACAGCAGATTTTCAGAAACTGTATTTTTGTGTTCAAACATTTATTTCTCTCAACTGGGAAATGATTTTTCAGAAATTCTTTCTCTGACATGTTATTCTACATGTCTAGAACATTCTAACAAAATTTCATAATTTTTGGAGTTCATTTACTATTTTAAATTGATTTTACAAAATAGCTGCGTACTGCTACAGTACTCCGGTCGACCGGAAATGTCTCTGGAGCTTTTTCAAGTTTGTACAGTGCGAGCGGTCGACCGAAAAAAATGGTCGGTCGACTGACCAGCGCCCAGAATGCCTATAACGGCTAGTTTTTTGTATCCGTTGGAGGGGTTTTTGGTCTTTTGGTTTGGGCTTTTGTTTGAGGTATTGGGAGGCTATAAATACCCTCTTATACCTCAGTTTTAATATTTTTCAGGTTTGTACAGTGCGAGCGGTCGACCGAAAAAATGGTCGGTCGACCGACCAGCGCCCAGAATGCCTATAACGGCTAGTTTTTTGTATCCGTTGGAGGGGTTTTTGGTCTTTTGGTTTGGGCTTTTGTTTGAGGTATTGGGAGGCTATAAATACCCTCTTATACCTCAGTTTTAATATATAGATGAGAATGTTTTAAAATAGTTTAACAAGGGTTTAAACTTGTTTAGTGTTTGTTTAAGTTTGGTTTAAGAAGCTTTTAAGCAATTGAGGGTTTGAGTTTGTGAATTCAATTTCACAAGAGCAAGTGGAGATCATCCTTTTGGTGTTTGAAGTTTTCTAAACTCAATCTAGCTTCATATTTTATATTGTTTGATTATCTTTTTATTAAGCTAGTGTTCATATTGAGTTAATTGTTTTATTGATACTCTTTGTTCACACACAACCTATTGAGCTTATTGTATTTACATTCATAGTATAATTTAGGGTTGTGGGTTTGTGACATTGAGAGTGAGCTTAATTGAGTTCTCACCTTGTCTTGAGAATAATCATTTGTCATATTTGTGTGTTTATTGTGAGAATCACTTTGTAATACACTTGTACACCGAGTGAGGAGTGTGTGGTGAGAGTCGGGGATCGTCCCAAGAGGAGTGGCGTCGGTTGACGTGCCTAGGGAGAGGTTGTAACCGAGCACTTGAGGAGGAGGACACGGGCTAGGACCAACACTTAGTGTGTAGAGTGTGAGTTGTAGAGTTTTCGGTTAACTAGAAAACCGAGTGTGTAGAAGAAGTTCCGGCTTCCAAACCGGATTGTGTTAGTGGATTTCTCCCCGGGAGTGGGGAGCGGAGACGTAGGACGGAAGGTCCGAACTCCGTGATCATATTGCTTGTTTGAGTTTGTCTTTGGCGTAGTTGTTTTTGCATTTATCTTATATCGCCAATTGTGCATTTCTCATCTTTTTTATGATCCACTATCTTGTTTAGATTGTTTATCCTTGTGTAGTTTATATATCCTTGCATATATATATTCATCATATAGGATATATCACCTTTTGTATATTGCATATTCTTGCACATAACTCTTTGTATATCTATCTTGTAAGAATATATTTGTTAATTAGTTTTAATTGGCATTTAATCGGATTAGATTAGCATAAGACCCTAATCACCCCCCTCTAGGGTCTAACAGGGGAACCCATCCCATTAAACGGCGTGAAGTTAATTAGATTGAACTTCGCCGGATATGGGATTGATTCTCACTCCCTTGGGTATGGACAAGGAATGCCCGTCTTTTTCATCTCTTGAGCGGAAATCAATGTATTGATTTTTCTCTCGAGATTTTTAATTTTCAGACTTTCATCTGTGTTTTCACTAGCATTCTCGTTACCACCCCCTGCATTGACGGGAGGATTATTGGTATTACAAGCTTCATTTGTATCCTCGTCTTCCAGATTAACCGGGTTACGACGACTTGGTTCGCCTTGCTGGTTCGTCAATGCTTGGATTTGCTGGTCATGCATTTCTCTCATGTTTTGCATGGCCATCTGCATTTCGAACCTGAAGGTTTCCTGCCGCTTAGCTAAGGCGTCTTCAAGCATTTTGGCCACTTGCTCCGCACTTATCATAAGTGCCTCGCGGGGTTGTCCCTCGCTGGATACCGTATTATCTGATGCAACCGCGGAGCCAGCATCAGATGATGGTTCCGGACTGCAGACGGGTTCTAGGCCGGGATGCTTTCAGAATTGACTCGAGATTATCTCGCGCCAATGTCCCTCTGCTGGTCATGTTTGTGGTGACCCTCGGAAATTCTCCCTCTTCAACCACCGTTCTTCTTCGTCGGAAACGCCTAGGCCTTGTTTTCGGAATTTCAGTACTGAGCCTTTCGAAAACCGAAACTCGTTCAGGGACCGCCTTGATGCAGCTGCATTCAGACAACACTGCCCGAATGAGTTTAGAACAGGGGCACTGAGTTTCCTGTTCTTGGGGACTCCTTTTCATGGTTTTATTCGTACCCCCAGCACGATAGTACAACTCGTCTGCTTGACGATCGGAGTAACCTATCGTGTGTTGGCAAGACTTCTCAGGTATAACATTATCGTCATCAGACGATAATGTTTCCTTCTGAGGGGGAATTGCTTTCTTAGGGCTTTCGAAAGTCACGCGCCTCGATATATGCCTTTTTGGGCATGAGTTCTCGGCGGGCTCCCGGACTTCAATGCGCAAGTTGGTGCGCGTAACTGCCCTGGTCTCTTTGCCATGTTGGAGGTGACGGCAACCCCCAGCATGTTGCGTCGTCCGGGGCTTCTTCATCGGGCCCAAACGATCTTGGACGGGAGCTTTGCCTCTCTCGTCGGGAATCGGACCGAGGCGCTCCAAGACTGGCTTCTTCCTTTGGGACGATTCTGCATGATCTCCCGGAGAAGCTATGGGGATTACCGGCGACTTTGGTTGATTCACCGGAGGTTGAACTTTGGTTAGAGGCTGTTTCGGCCTCCACACTTGACGGGTTGATGGCGGCTTCTTGGCCACTCTTTCTTTCTTCAATTGGACCCGCCATTCTTCAGTTGTTGAGGCTGTTTGCCTCTCATGTTCTTCAGATCCGCGGTGTAGCGGACCCCGTCTGTGGACTCCATCGCTTTGGCGAGTTGCCGCGCAAGGCGTTGACGTTGCCTCTGGCGGGCTCTCTTCGAGAGAGTCACAACGCCTTTAACAGTAGAAGCGTTGACGAGAACAGGTTTGACCTCGTTGGAGGTCGGTGGAACTTCACCTGACGCAACTTGCGTCAGCTGTAGTAGAGGCATCAGCAAGAATAGGTTTGACCTCGTTGGAGGTCGGTGGAACTTCACCTGACGCAACTTTGGCGTCAGCTGGGGTGAGAGCTTCGTTGGTATTCTGGACTTCTTCAAACCAACGAGCTTTTCTCCTGGAGGAGAATTTCTTGGACTTGCGGGGGGAGATAGATCCGGACGAGGACGAAAGGTACTCCTCGAACTTGTCCTGGTCGAATTGATACTCGACCTCCTCCTCGACCGGGATTGAGATCCGCGGCTGCGACGTGACGATCTCGGCAGCGAGATCGGTGGCTCCCACTGTGGTCGCCAGATTGTTCGCGGTGAAAATTGCCTTCATTGAATTCATTGTTATCTTAAATAACTGTTTTTCGGTTACAAAAGATCCGGTCTTTTTTTAGATCCGGTTACAACGAAATCAAAGAAAAAGAAAAAAAATTACAACTTTCCTTTTACAACTTTCCTTTAGAACAAATCGCAAGATCCTGTTTTGCGGTCTCTTGCTTGTGTGGGTTCTTTGCCGACGCCGGGGTTTATCCGTGGACCACCACGTGATCTAGATCCGGTCGGATCTACACGATTCGACGGGTATTATTTCGCGAAGGAAATAATAGCCGAGGGGGATTAGTTCACCAAGGAAATAATCGCCCTTAATTCTCGGGATCAAAGGCCAAGCTTTGATCCGGAGTGTGATCTAGGGGGCTCGGCTCTTGGCCGAGCCACCCATAGGTGGCTCGGCCACCGAGCCACCTATGGGTGGCTCGGCTTTGGCCGAGCCCCCCTTAGGCGTTGGGTTTTGTCATTTTTCGGTTGACTTAGACTCTGATTTGGCAGTAAACTCGATTCCTGTTTTGGCAGTACATCCACTTCTGAGTTCGAGTCCGAGTCTGCCCTTGGTTGGATGACTCGTTGATTCTTCGAACCCTTGGCTTGATTCCACACGTGAATGGATGTATTTCGTTGCTTGCGTGCGATTCGTCAACCTCGTCGCTTCGTTGGTTCGTCGGTTTGTGCCGAGCTATGCTAAGGGACCTATAAGCAATTTTATACGCCTACAATAGCTTCTCTCAATGCTTCTGAAAAAAGGCTTTAAAAGGTAGAAAAAACTTCATAGAAGAAAAATATGAGGCTTAAAAAGTTCCACAAGATGTTGACCATAGGTAGAATTCCACCTGTTTAATGTTAAATATAGCAATAATGTATATTTAAATTGTAATTAATTTTATTATTTTCTGTATTTCTAGCTCTTCATCTGGTTCTTCTTTTGTATGTGGTATAACTGATAGTGAATGGACAACTATAACTTGTGTAAAGAACATGCTACATGTTTTTTTATAAAGCTACCCTTATATTATTTGGTTATTAATACCAAACTACTACTCAACACTACTAGAAAATGAGCTTGTACCTACGGAAAAATAGCGACGGACAATTCCGTCACTATATGTTAATTTATAGCGACGGATACGTCCGTCGCTATTTATCCGTCGCTATAATTATTTTAGCGACGGATTATCACATTTTAGCGACGAAAATTTTTCGTCGCTAAAATATTTTACGACGAAATTTTATTTCGTCGCTAAATTAATTTTAGCGACGGAATTTCCGTCGCTAAAGAGTTTTTAGCGACGGAAATGCCGTCGCTAAAATTAATTGCTGGCAAATTTTTTTGGGCGCGGGCGCCCAAATTTTTTGGGCACCCGCGCCCGAATTTAATACCCTACCCTAGGTTTCCCCCCCTCTCATTTTCCCCGCCCCCCTTCTCATTTTCACCCCCCGCTGT
>NC_033796.1:86097616-86110195 GCF_001876935.1 Asparagus officinalis | reverse complement strand
GGGTGGCTCGGCCTTGGCCGAGCCACCTCAGGGTGGCTCGGCTTGGGCCGAGCCACCCTGGGGTGGTTCGGTTTCGGCCGAGTCCCCGGGTGTTTGTCCGTTTCGTCCTTTGTTTCCGGTTCTGGTTCTCTTGTGTGGTTGATTGACTTGGCAACGACTCTTTGACTTGATTCCAGATTTGGCAGTGAGTCGGGTTCCTGATATGGCAGTAAACCAACTTCTGAATTTGAGTCCGGAATTGATGTTGATTTGATCGTGATTCATCCGAGTTCGCTCTTGTTTAGATTACTCGGTGATTCACCTAAACATTTGTTTGATTCCGCGTGCGAGTGGATGCATTCCAATGCTTGGGTGCGATTTGTCGCCTCGTTAACCTGCTCCGTTGCGTATAGCTTGGCTTCAGCGTTGGCGAGCTAACGGTCTTGTTTGGATACGTCGCCCGGTGGTCCGTTTGTTAAATCGGCGTCGAGCTGTGCTAAGGGACCTATAGGCAATTTTATACGCCTACAAAACTGTGTTAACGCCAGTCAGTGCATTACAGTAAATGTTAACGCCGGTTACAGTAAAGGTCGATGCTGGTCAACGCATCGACAATTTTGCCAAAATAAGGCAAAGAAAAAATTCTGGATTAAAGGATGATTCCGAGGAGTTCAATTACGATCCAGTTATGAATTTCTGACGAAGATGATTAGTTCAAAGTCAACTCAATGACACGAGCTAAATTCAGAAACTTACGCATCAACTTCAGTTCAAGATTTTAACAACGGTCAGACGATAAACGCAGCACCGGAAGAAATTCAGCTATTCGACAAAATACTGAATAGATTGAAGACTGAAGAAGTTAAGAATTGAAGCAGTTTACAGGTCCCTCTACGAGATTGAGGAAAGGGCCTATCTTATCCAAAGCATTCCAGACTCTTCTATAAAAGAATGAGTCTGGAATACTTTGGAGGGGGTATCTGTGGGCGTCTAAAAATACCTATAGGTATCCACACGCAACTCGAGACAAAGAGAAGACGATGAATGTTATCATCCGAGTCAAGAAGGATTATCTGAGTAGCCCGCGTGCGTCGGTCAGCTCTAAGTGACCGAACGTGCTCAACAGTTAGCTCGCGTGCGTCGGTCAGCTCTAAGTGACCGAACGCACTCAACAGTCAGCTTGCGTGCTCAACAAGTCAGCTCGCGCGCGTCTGTAGGCGTATAAAATTGCTTATAGGTCCCTTAGCACAGCTCGGCACAAACCAACGAACCATCGGGCGACATATCCAAACACGAGCGTCAGTCCACAACGCTGAAGCCAAGTGACACGCAACGAAGCTGATTAACGAGGCAACGAGGCTAACGAACCGCACGTAAACAATGGAATACATCCATTCGCATGCGGAATCAAGCTAACAGTTCGGTGAGTCAACGAGTCATCCAACCATAGAACGGATTTGAACTCAAACACCGAGGCGGATTTACTGCCATATTGGGATTCAGACTGTCAAATCAGAGTCCGGATCAACAACGAAGCGGGTTTACTGCCAAATTAGGATTCAGATCAACAAATCAGAGTCTAAATCAACCACGAGACCGGAAAAAACGGTAAAAACCACAACACCTAGGGGACTCGGCCAAAACCGAGCCACCTCTAGTTGGCTCGGCCAAAGCCTAGCCACCTATAGGTGGCCGGCCCAGATCTGTGCCAAGGCACAGATCTGAGAGCCTATAAATAGAGGGCATGGTTCATTGAGTTCGAGAGGAACCGGATCTCAGATCTACGTAGTCCTCCTCCGGATCAAAGCTTGGCCTTTGATCCCGAGAACTAAAGGCTACTATTTCCTTGGCGAAATAGTACCCTCGGCTATTATTTCCTTGGCGAAATAATACATGTCATACTGCGTAGATCCGACCGGATCTAGATCGCGCGGTGGTCCACGGATAAACCCCGGCGCAGGCGAAGAACCCACAAAGCGAGTGACCGCAAAACAGGAGCTCGCGATTCGTTCGAAAGGAAAGATGTAATCTTTTTTCTTTTTCTTTGATTTTGTTGTAACCGGATCTTATAAAAAGACCGGATCTTTGTAATCGATAAACTATTACAAGAGTGTGCAATGACATCAATGAAGAACACAATTTTTCCCGCGAACAATCTGGCGACCACAGTGGGAGCCAACGATCTCGCTGCCGAGATCGACACGTCGCAGCCGCGGATCTCAATCCCGGTCGAAGAGGAGGTCGAGTATGAATTCGACCAACAGAAGTTCGAGGAGTATCTGTCATCCTCGTCCGGATTTACCTCTCCCCGCAAGTCCAAGATGTTCTCCTCCAGGAGAAAGGTACGTTGGTACGAAGAATTTGAAGCTACCAACGACGATCTCACCCCGATTGACGCCAAAGTTGCGTCGGGTGAAGCTTCACCAACCTCCAACCAGGGCAGGCATGTTCATGCCAATTCCTCCGTCACCAAAGGAGTGGTGACTCTCTCAAAGAGAGCCCGCCAAAGGCGACGCTAACGTTTGGCCAAGGAACTCGCGAAGACGATTGAATCCGCGGATGGAATCCGCTATAACGCAGATCTGAAGAACAGGAGAGGCAAACAGCCTCAACAACCAATGAATGGCAGCTCCTCCAAGCCGCCAACGAACAAATGGATCCGTGTCACACGAAATCGTTCGACACTTGAGGAGCGCATTCGCAAGCGCCGCGCACTGTCAGCGCAGGCACGGGCTCAAGTCCAAGAAGCCCGTAGAAGACTGCAGAAGGAAGTGGCCAAGAAGCCGCCACCAACCCGCCAAGTATGGAGGCCGAAGTCTGAAGCGGCGATTCAGGCTAAGGCACAATCGTTGCAGCCTTCAACGCAAATCCAGCCTCCGGCGAACCAAACGAAGTCGCCGGTAATTCCCATAGCTACTCCGGGAGATCCCGCAGAATCATCCCGAAGAAGAAGATCAGTTTTCGAGCGCCTCGGTCCAATTCCCGATGAAAGAAGCAAAGCTCCAGTTCAAGAACATTTGGGCCCGATGAAGAAGCCCCGAACGACTCAACATGCTGGGGGTCACCGTCACCTCCAACATGACAACGAGTTCAAGGCAGCTGCGCGTGCCAATTTACCCATTGAAGTCCAGGAGCCCGCTGAGAATTCACGACTTTTGAAAGCCCAAAGAAGGCAGTTCGCCCTCAGAAGGAAATGTTGTCGTCTGACGATGACGACGTTATACCTGAGAAGTCGTGCTAACACACGATAGGTTACTCCGACCGTCAAGCCGACGAGTTGTACTATCGTGATAGGAGTACGAGAAAAAACAGGAAGAGGAGTCCTCGAGGACTAGAAACTCAATGCCCCTGTTCCAAATTCATTCGGGCAGTATTGTCTGAGTGCAACTGCATCAAGACGGTCCCCGAAAAAATTTCGGTTTTCGAAAGGCTCAGCACCGAAACACCAAAACCAAGGCCTAGGCATTTCCGACAAAGAAGAAGGGTAGTCGAGGATGGAGAATTTCCGAGGGTCACCACGAATATGACCAGCAAAAGGACATCGACACAGGATAATCCCGAGTCGATTCTGGAAGCACCCCGACGTGTAACCCGTCCGCAGTCTGGAGTTATCATACGAGAAACTTATGGTAGGATTCGGACAAGATTACCTTCAGAAGATGAAGAATTGGATGCCTGCTCTGCTGTCACATCAGATAATACAGTATCCAGCGAAGGACAACCCCGCGAATCATTTATGATAAGCGCGGAACAAGTGGCCAAGATGCTCGAAGAAGCCATGGCTAAATAACAGGAGAGCTTCAGGTTCGAAATGCAGATGGCCATGCAGAACATGAGAGAAATGCATGACCAACAAATCCAAGCATTGACGAACCAGCAAGGCGAGCCAAGTCGTCGTAACCAAGTTAATCTGGAAGATGAGGACACAGGTGCAAATAAAACTCATAACGCCAATAATCCTCCCGTCAATGCAGGGGGTAGTAACGAGAATGCCAACGAAGACTCAGGTGAAAGCTTGAAGATTAAAAACCTCGAGAGCAAAATCAATACGTTGATTTCCGTTCAAGAGATGAAGAAGACAGGCATTTCTTGTCCATATCCAAGAGAATGGGAATCAATCCCATACCCGGCGAAGTTCAACCTAATTAACTTCACGCCGTTTGATGGGAAATGTTCACCCACTCAGCATTTGATTTACTTCAAATCGCACCTAGGGGTCATCTCTGGTAACGAACCTCTGATGGTACGGTCCTTCGTTGGCACTCTTCGTGGAGCCGCCTTCGATTGGTATCGCCGCCTTAAGCCAAGAAGCGTGAGTAGCTGGGACGACATGGAAACTAAGTTCCTCGCTAATTTCTTCGACGACGATACCGAGATATCCATCGAGAAACAAAAAGACGGGGAATTGGTTGATACCTTCGTCAAAAGGTTCCGGCACAAGGCGATGAACTGTCGGGACCCGATTACTGAGGAGTTCATTCTCCAGACTTGCCACAACAACCTCGCATTGGACGTGTTGGAGGCAATGGGAACGGCACCGTCTAACACTTGGAAAGACTTGAAGATGCGCGGTGAACAAGCCGAACGCTTCCACCGAAGGAAGAAGGCCGAGAGGAACCTACCGATGGCTAATCCTCTGAACTCAAACTTTGCCTCTTGTGGTAAGGGCAAAGCACCTGCAGCTACTGGTGGTGCTAATCAAACGTCACAACAGCAATCCCGAAGGCAGCAAAAGACTTCGGACCCGAGACTCCAAAAAGAGTACTTTTTCAAGGACGAAGACGTTACAGCCATCTTCGAATCCCTTCTTGAAAACAACAAGATCAAGCTACCACCTATCCCAAATCAGGAGGAAGCTGACAATACTGCGGATCCGAAGTACTGTGCATACCACAGGAGGGTCCTTCATCCCACCAAGGATTGCTTCGCTCTCAAGAATAGCATCCAAACCTTGGTTGAAGTCGGCGTCATAACGCTGAGATAAGCCAAATGAGAACGGCAACACTCCGACGAGTATAAGAGTATAAACTGCTTCTCAATCCTCCGACCGGTATAAGAGGTTAAACTGCTCCCTGATACTCCAACATGTATATGAGTCTAAACTGTTTCATTTCTTTCACGGGAAGTTCCTGGAGAATTTTTATATGTAATATTCTTAAGGATAACCCGGTCATGTAACTGAGTACAATGTCAGACCCAGTCCCACAAGGGAAGCTAGGGGTGGATTATTCATATATCGGGAAGTTCCCGAAAGAATACCACGGGTGATATTCTTAGGGATAACCCAATCACTATAAAAGTGATAAGTAAAACATCCACATTTAAACTCTAAAGGTTGGAATGTTTTCCTTTATCAAATTCACTAATTCTCATGAGTTATCTTGTTGAGACGAGATTCGATCCTTTTGACAGATTAGTCTTTCCTCACAAAAAATCCCTCACTGATCAAGTCAATTGACGGTGGGTCCACAAAATTTTCTGTCCGCCAATTCATGGCAATTTCCAAAGCTTGACGTGTTAAGTCCTGATTACTTAACGTCAAAACCCTTCATCGAGTGGCCTGTACAAACCAGTATTTCTACTGCTACTTATTGTAGGTGTATAAAATTGCTTATAGGTCCCTTAACACAGCTCGGCACGGTGATTCAACAAACCAACGAACCATCGAGCGACATATCCAAACACGAGCATCAGTCCGCAACGCCGAAGCCAAGTAACACGCAACGAAGCGGATTAACGAGGCGACGAGGCTAACGAACCACACGCAAACAATGGAATACATCCACTCACATGCGGAATCAAGCCAACGGTTCGGAAAGTCAACGAGTCATCCGACCGTAGAACGGATTCGAACTCGAACGCCAAGGTGGATTTGCTGCCAAATCAGGATTCAGATCAACAAATCAGAGTCCAAATCAACAGCAAAACCGGACAACGGACACAACGGCGCCACACCCGGGCGACTCGGCCGAAGTCGAACCACCCTGGTGGCTCGGCCAAAGCCGAGCCACCAAGGGGTGGCTCGGCCATGGCCAAGCCATGGGGTGGCCGAGCCACCTATGGGTGGCCGACCCAGATCTGTGCCAAAGAACAGATCTGAGAGCCTATAAATAGACCCTTGAGTCCTCATTTGTAGAGGTTGGAAAATTTGGAGGCGAAGCTCTGCTGGATTCAAGGCTCAGAACTAAAAAAAGATTGAAGCTTTGGGACTTTGAGGACTTGCTCTTCCAGATCTGGTGCTCGACGATCGTCAACGCCAAATAAGGCAAGAGTTCGAGAGGAACCGGATCTCAGATCTACGTAGTCATGCTCCGGATCAAAGCTTGGCCTTTGATCCCGAGAACTAGGGCGATTATTTACTTGGTGAATTAATCCCCCCCGGCTATTATTTCCTTTGCGAAATAATACCCGTCATACTGCGTAGATCTGACCGGATCTAAATCGTGCGGTGGTCCACGGATAAACCCCAGCGCAGGCGAAGAACCCACCAAAACGAGTGACCGCAAAACAGGAGCTCGTGATTCGTTCGACAAATAAGGAAAGAGTTGTAATTTTCTTTTTTTTTTTATTTCGTTGTAACCGGATCTTATAAAAAGACCGGATCTTTGTAACCGATTAACTGTTATAAAAGAGTGTGCAATGACATCAATGAAGAACACAATTTTTCCCGCGAACAATCTGGCGACCACAGTGGGAGCCAACGATCTCGCTACCGAGATCGACGCGTCGCAGCCGCGGATCTCAATCCCGGTCGAAGAGAAGGTCGAGTATGAATTCGACCAACAGAAGTTTGAGGAGTATCTGTCATCCTCGTCCGGATCGACCTCTCCCCGCAAGTCCAAGAAGTTCTCCTCCAGGAGAAAGGTACGTTGGTACAAAGAAGTTGAAGCTACCAACGACGATCTCACCCCGATTGATGCCAAAGTTGCGTCGGGTGAAGCTCCACCAACCTCCAACCAGGGTAGGCCTGTTCCTTCCAATTCCTCCGTCACCAAAGGAGTGGTGACTCTCTCAAAGAGAGCCCGCCAAAGGCAACGCCAACGCTTGGCCAAAGAATTCGTCAAAGCGATGGAGTCCACCGACGGAATCCGCTACAACACAGCCTCAACAACCAATGAATGACAGCTCCTCCAAGCCGCCAACGAACGAATGGATCCGTGTCACACAGAATCGTTCGACACTTGAGGAGCGCATTCGCAAGCGCCGCGCACTGTCAGCGCAGGCACGGGCTCAAGTCCAAGAAGCCCGCAGAAGGCTACAGAAGGAAGTGGCCAAAAAGCCGCCACCAACCCGCCAAGTATGGAAGCCGAAGTCTGAAGCGGCGATTCAGGCTAAGGCACAATCATTGCAGCCTTCGAAGCAAGTTCAACCTCCGGCGAACCAACCGAAATCGCCAGCAATTCCAATAGCTACTCCGGGAGATCCCGCGGAATCATCCCGAAGAAGGAAGTCCGTTTTGGAGCGCCTCGGTCCACTTCCCGATGACCGATGCAAAGCTCCAGTTCAAGAACGTTTGAGCCCGATGAAGAAGCCCCAAACGACTCAACATGCTGGGGGTCGCTGTCACCTCCAACATGACAATGAGTTCAAGGCAGCTGCGCACGCCAATTTACGCATTGAAGTCCAGGAGCCCGCTGAGAATTCATGCCCAAAAAGGCATGTCTCAAGGCGTGTGACTCTTGAAAGCCCAAAGAAGGTAGTTCGCCCTCAGAAGGAAACGTTGTCGTCTGATGATGACGACGTTATACCTGAGAAGTCGTGCCAACACACGATAGGTTACTCCGACCGTCAAGCCGACGAGGTGTACTATCGTGTTGGTAGTACGAGGAAAACCAGGAAGAGGAGTCCTCGAGGACTAGAAACTCAGTGCCCCTGTTCCAAACTCATTCGGGCAGTATTGTCTGAGTGCAACTGCATCATGACGGTCCCCAAAAGAGTTTCGGTCTTCGAAAGGCTCAGTACCAAAACGCCAAAACCAAGGACTAAGCGTTTCCGACAAAGAAGAATGGTAGTTGAAGACGGAGAATTCCCGAGGGTCACCACTAATATGACTAGCAAAGGGACGTCGACACAGGATAATCCCAAGTCGATTCCGGAAGTACCCCGGCGGATGACCCGTCTGCAGTCCGGAGCCATCATACGAGGAACTTATGGTAGGGTTCGGACAAGATTATCGTCAGAAGATGAAGAATCGGATTCATGCTCTGCTGTCGCATCAGACAATACAGTATCCAGCGAGGGGCAACCCCGCGAGTCACTGATGATAAGCGCGGAACAAGTAGCCAAGATGCTCGAAGAAGCCATGGCTAAGCAACAAGAGAACTTCAGGTTCGAAATGCAGATGGCCATGCAGAACATGAGAGAAATGCATGACCAACAAATCCGAGCGCTGACGAACCAGCAAGGCGAGCCAAGTCGTCGTAACCAGGTTAATCTGGAAGATGAGGACACAGGTGCGAATGAAACCCATAACGCCAATAATCCTCTCGTCAATGCAGGGGGTGGTAACGAGAATGCTAACAAAGACTCAGGTGAAAGCTTGAAGATTAAAAACATCGAGAGCAAAATCAATACGTTGATTTCCACTCAAGAGATGACGAAGACGGGCATTCCTTGTCCCTACCCAAGAGAATGGGAATCAATCCCTTATCCGACGAAGTTCAGTCTAATCAACTTCATGCCGTTTGATGGGAAGGGTTCACCCACTCAGCATTTGATTTACTTTAAATCGCACCTGAGGGTTATCTCTGGTAATGAGCCTCTGATGGTACGATCCTTCGTTGGCACTCTTCGTGGAGCCGCCTTCGATTGGTATCGCCGCCTCAAGCCAGGAAGCGTAAGTAGCTGGGATGACATGGAAACTAAGTTCCTCGCTAATTTCTTCGACGACGACACCGAGATATCCATCGGAACGTTGCTCGATAAGAAACAAAAGGACGGGGAATTGGTTGACACCTTCGTAAAAAGGTTCCGGAACAAGGCGATGACCTGTCGGGACCCAATCACTGAGGAGTTCATTCTCCAAACTTGCCACAACAACCTCGCATTGGACGTGTTGGAAGCAATGGGAACGGCACCGTCTAACACTTGGAAAGACTTGAAGGTGCGCGGTGAACAAGCCGAACGCTTCCTCCGAAGGAAGAAGGCCGAAAGGAACCTACCGATGGCTAATCCTCTGAACTCAAACTTCTCCTCTCGTGGTAAGGGCAAAGCACCTGCGGCTACTGGTGGTGCTAATCAAACGTCACAACAGCAATCCCGAAGGTAGCAAAAGACTTCGGACCCGAGAGACGTTCTAGCCATCTTCGAATCCCTCCTTGAAAACAACAAGATTAAGCTACCACCTATCGCAAATCAGGAGGAAGCTGACAATACTGCGGATCCAAAGTACTGTACGTACCATAGGAGGGTCCTTCATCCCACCAAGGATTGCTTCGCTCTCAAGAATAGCATCCAAACCTTGGTTGAAGCCGGCGTCATAACGCTGAAATAAGAATGGCAACACTCCGATTAGTATAAGAGTATAAACTGCTCCTTTCTAGAGTCCGACGAGTATAAGAGTATAAACTGCTTCTCAATCCTCCGACCGGTATAAGAGGTTAAACTGCTCCCTGATACTCCAACATGTATATGAGTCTAAACTGTTTCATTTCTTTCACGGGAAGTTCCTGGAGAATTTTTATATGTAATATTCTTAAGGATAACCCGGTCATGTAACTGAGTACAATGTCAGACCTTGTTCCACAAGAGAAGCTGGGGGTGGATTATTCATGTATCGGGAAGTTCCCGAAAGAATACCACGAGTGATATTCTTAGGGATAACCCAATCACTATAAAAGTGATAAGTAAAACATCCACATTTAAACTCTAAATGTCGGAATGTTTTCCATTATTGTTATCAAATTCACTAATTCTCATGAGTTATCTTGTTGAGACGAGATTCGATCCTTTTGACAGATTAATCTTTCCTCACAAAAATCCCCCACTGATCAAGTCAATTGACGGTGGGTCCACTAAATTCTCTGCCCACCAATTCATGGCAATTTCTAAAGCTTGACGTGTTAAGTCCTGATTACTTAACGTCAAAACCCTTCATCGAGTGGCCAGTACAAACCAGTATTTCTACTGCTACTTGTATTCCACTCTCTTTGCTTTCAGGTCAAACCTACAGTTGGGGCCACAATTAAAATCCCCTCTCGATTCCTCCAATGAACGAGAGGTCCACTTTCAAATCGAGTGATCAAACCTTCCTACAGTTAGGGTCATCTCAAACTCCTTCTTGGTCAAACCTTCCTACAATTAGGACCAAAACCACAATTCACTCTCGATAAACGAGAAATTCATCTTTAGTTCGGTAATCAAACCTTCCGACAGTTAGGGTTATCTAAATCTTTTCTGAGTGGAGATCACACTCTTAGTTTCACCTTTCCGGATTCTGGGGTGGAGATCCCACCTCGAGTCTCCTTTCCAGCTGAAGATAGAATATAAAATTCTTCTTCTTCAGTGTCGGGAGATAGAATATAAAATTCTTCCTCTCTTATTTCGGGTTTGTCTTTGCCCCAAGAGAAGACACCACCTTTTTCAAACTCCCAAAATTTGTGCCTCATAGGTACGGGGAAGTTTATCCCGAATCCTAAGTAGGGATAAGTCAACGCCTAACACGCGTTGCCGGTTTAAGTCTTTCACCGATTGAAGAAGACACCAGAATTCCAGTCTAGGAAGTTTATCATGAATCCTAAGCAGGGATAAGTCTGCGCCTAACACGCGCTGCCGCTTTAGTCTTTTTCCGTAGAAAAAGACACCAGAGTTCGATTCTGGGGTATTCTATCCTGAAACCTAAGCAGGGATAAGTCTGTGGGATAAGTCTGCGCTTATCCCGCGCTGCCGGTTAGTTCTTAACCGTTAAAAAGAACACTCGTTCACATATTCAACATTGTGACAGGTTGTTATTAATAACACCAGAATCCATGCCTTACACGCATGGGGAATTTCATCCTGTATCCTAAGAAAGGATATGCCGACGCCTAACACGCGTCACCGGTTTAGTCTTTTTCCGTAGAAAAAAGACACCAGAGTTCGATTCTGGGGTATTTTATCCCAAAGCCTAAGTAGGGATAAGTCAGCGTCTAGTCGCCGGGTAGTCTATTCCCGTGAGAAAGACGAAGTCTACGTATTCGAAGTCGTAGCATCAAGTCTAAGGGAGTTCATTCCTTTAGCACAACGTCACATGCGGAACGGATTTAGACAATCCGCATGTAAGCCCGATTCAAACGGTAGTCGGTAAGAGCACGTCAAATCCGTTGAAGGCTGAGGATTTGCCAAAAATCCTAAGTCAACGTCTGATACACGTTGCTGTTTAGTCTTTTCACAGGAGAAAGACGAAGTCTACGTATTCAATATCGTAGCACTAAGAGCGTTAACTCTCTTAGCACAACGTCACATGCGGAACGGATTTAGATAATCCGCATGCTAGCCCGACTCAAACGGTAGTCGGTAAAGGCTCATCAAACCCGTTGATGGCTGAGGGTTTGCCAAAAATCCTATAAATACGAGAGTCACTGACGCATCAGCTTCATTAGTTGGTCTCGTGACTTGAGCATCCAACGACATTCGAAACCCTAGGGTCAACGCCGGTCAACGCGTAACCCTAGGTCAACGGCAGTCAACGCGTTGCGATAAAAAAGTCAACGTACGACGTTCAAAACCCTAGGGTCAACACGTAACCCTAGTTCAACGCCTATCAATGCGTTGCAATGAAAGAATCAATACTCCGAAAAGTATACGAGTATAAACTGCTTCTTAATACTCCAATAAGGTATACGAGTATAAACTATTCCCTATTTTTGGTTGAGAAGTTAAATATTTTTAAGGATAACTCAACAACACTACGCCGGACAACGCGTCGCAAATAAAGACTCAACGCCAACAATCGAGGGTCAGTTCTATGTTGAACCAACAAACACGAGCTAAAGATCAAAAAATCAGGAATCGACTTCAAGTTTGAAATTCCGACAACAGTCAGACAATAAATGCAGCATAGGAAACCTTACAGACATTCGACGAAGCACCGAATAGCCTGAAGGATTGAAGGAATCAAGAACAGAAGCCATTCCAAGGTCCCGTTACACCGACCGAAGGTTGGGACAATCATATCCAAAGTATTCCAGACTCTTCTATAAAAGAACGAGGCTGAAATACTTTGGAGGGGGTATCTGTAGGCGTATAAAATTGCTTATAGGTCCCTTAACACAGCTCGGCACGATTATTCAACAAACCAACGAACCATCGAGTGACATATCCAAACACGAGCGTCAGTCCGCAACGCTGAAGCCAAGTAACACGCAACGAAGCGGATTAACGAGGCGACGAGGCTAACAAACCGCACGCAAACAATAGAATACATCCACTCGCATGCGGAATCAAGCCAACGGTTCGGGAAGTCAACGAGTCATCTGACCGTAGAACGGATTCGAACTCGAACGCCAAGGCGGATTTGCTGCCAAATCAGGATTCAGATCAACAAATCAGAGTTCAAATCAACAGCAAAACCGGACAACGGACACAACGGCGCCACATCCGGGCGACTCGGCCAAAGTCGAA
>NC_033796.1:86081701-86097606 GCF_001876935.1 Asparagus officinalis | reverse complement strand
CGGGCACAGTTCAGAGAGCCTATAAATAGGAGGCCTAGGCTCATTTGTCAAAGGTTGGAACTTTTGGAGGCGAAGCTCTGCTGGATTCAAGGCTCAGAACTAAAAAAGATTAAAGCTTTGGGACTTCGAGGACTTGCTCATCCAGATCCGATGCTCGGCGATCGTCAATGCTAAATAAGGCAAGAGTTCGAGAGGAACCGGATCTCAGATCTACGTAGTCATCCTCCGGATCAAAGCTTGGCCTTTGATCCCGAGAACTAGGGCGATTATTTCCTTGGTGAATTAATCCCCCCCAGCTATTATTTCCTTTGCGAAATAATACCCGTCATACTGCGTAGATCCGACCGGATCTAGATCGCACGGTGGTCCACGGATAAACCCCGGCGCAGGCGAAGAACCCACCAAAACGAGTGACCGCAAAACAGGAGCTCGTGATTCGTTTGACAAATAAGGAAAGAGTTGTAATTTTCTTTTTTTGATTTCGTTGTAACCGGATCTTATAAAAAGAACGGATCTTTGTAACCGATTAACTATTATCAAAGAGTGTGCAATGACATCAATGAAGAACACAATTTTTCCCGCGAACACTTGTATTTCACTCCCTGTCCGTTCGGTAAAACCTTCCTACAGTTAGGACCATAATCAAAATCCCCTCTCGATTCCTCCAATGAACGAGAGGTCCACTTTCAAATCGAGTGATCAAACATTCCTATAGTTAGGGTCATCTCAAACTCCTGCTTGGTCAAACCTTCTGACAGTTAGGACCAAAACCACAATTCACTCTCGATAAACGAGAAATTCATCTTTAGTTTAGTCTGATAGTTAGGGTTATCTGAATCTTTTTGATTCTCGGAGTGGAGGTCCCACTCTTAGTTTCACCTTTCCGGATTCTGGGGGTGGAGATCCCACCTCGAGTTTCCTTTCCAGCTGAAGATAGAATATAAAATTCTTCTTCTTCAGTGTCGGGAGATAGAATATAAAATTCTTCCTCTCCCATTTCGGGTTCGTCTTCGCCCCAAGAGAAGACACCACCTTTTTTAACTCCCAAAATCTGTGCCTCACAGGTACGAGGAATTTTATCCCGAATCCTAAGTAGGGATAAGTCAACGCCTAACACGCGTTGCCGGTTTAGTCTTTCACCGATTGAAGAAGACACCAGAATTCCAGTCTAGGAAGTTTATCCCGAATCCTAAGCAGGGATAAGTTTGCGCCTAACACGCACTGCCGGTTTAGTCTTTCTCCGAAGAAAAAGACACCAGAGTTCGATTCTGGGGCATTCTATCCTGAAACCTAAGCAAGGATAAGTCTGCGCCTGACACGCGCTGCCGGTCAGTTCTTAACTGTTTAAAAAGAACACCCGTTCACATATTCAACATTGTGGCAGGTTGTTATTAATAACACCAAAATCCATGCCTTACACGCATGGGGAATGTCATCCTGAATCCTAAGAAGGGATATGCCGACGCCTAACACGCGTCGCCGGTTTAGTCTTTTTCCGAACAAAAAGACACCAGAGTCCGATTCTGGGGTATTTTATCCCGAAGCCTAAGTAGGGATAAAGTCAACACCTAACACGTGTTGCCGGGTAGCCTATTCCCGTAACAATGGCGAAGTCTATGTATTCGACATCATAGCACGAAGTCTAAGGGAGTTCATTCCCTTAGCACAACGTTACATGCGGAACGGATTCCGATAATCCGCATGCTAGCCCGACTCAAACGGTAGTCGGTAAAGGCTAATCAAACCCGTTGAAGGCTGGGGGTTAGCCAAAAATCCTAAAGTCAACACCTAACACGTGTCGCCGGGTAGCCTATTCCCGTAACAATGGCGAAGTCTATGTATTCGACATCATAGCACGAAGTCTAAGGGAGTTCATTCCCTTAGCACAACGTTACATGCGGAACGGATTCCGATAATCCGCATGCTAGCCCGACTCAAACGGTAGTCGGTAAAGGCTAATCAAACCCGTTGAAGGCTGGGGGTTAGCCAAAAATCCTAAAGTCAACACCTAACACGTGTTGCCGGGTAGCCTATTCCCGTAACAATGGCGAAGTCTATGTATTCGACATCATAGCACGAAGTCTAAGGGAGTTCATTCCCTTAGCACAACGTTACATGCGGAACGGATTCCGATAATCCGCATGCTAGCCCGACTCAAACGGTAGTCGGTAAAGGCTAATCAAATCCGTTGAAGGCTGGGGGTTAGCCAAAAACCCCAAAGTCAGCGCCTAACACGCGTCGCCGGTTTAGTCTTTTTCCGTAGAAAAAGACACCAGAGTTCGATTCTGGGGTATTTTATCCCGAAGCCTAAGTAGGGATAAAGTCAACGTCTAATACGTGTTGCCTGGGTAGCCTATTCCCGTAACAATAGCGAAGCCTATGTATTCGACATCATAGCACAAAGTCTTAGAGAATTCACTCTTTTAGCACAACGTTACATGCGGAACGGATTTAGACAATCCGCATGCTAGCCCGACTCAAACGGTAGTCGGTAAAGGCTAATCAAATCCGTTGAAGGCTGGGGCTTAGCCAAAAATCCTAAAGTCAACGCCTAACACGCGTCGCCGGGTAGTCTATACCTGTGAGAAAGATGAATTCTACGTATTCAATATCGTAGCACTAAGAGCGTTAACTCTCTTAGCACAACGTCACATGCGGAATGGATTTAGACAATCCGCATGCTAGCCCGACTCAAACGGTAGTCGGTAAAGGCTTATCAAACCCGTTGATGGCTGAGGGTTTGTCATTCATTAGTTGGTCTCGTGATTTGAGCATCCAACGACTTCGGGATAAGATCTGTATCTGCACATGAATCAGCTTTTATAGCTGGTCCTGCAGCCCCAGCATTTGGGACCGCCACGCTCCAACACCTTAAGAGTTTAAACTGTGTAGACCCAAGGTTAACGCGTGGCAATGAAAGTCAACGTACGACGTTCGAAACCCTAGGGTCAACGCCGGTCAACGCGTAACCCTAGGTTAACGTCAGTCAACGCGTTGCGATCAAACAGTCAACGTACGACGTTCGAAACCCTAGGGTCAACGCCGGTCAACGCGTAACCCTAGGTCAACGCCGATCAATGCGTTACAATGAAAAAATCAATACTCCGAAAAGTATACGAGTATAAACTGCTTCTTAATACTCCGACAAGTATACGAGTATAAACTGCTTCTTAATACTCCAATAAGGTATACGAGTATAAACTATTTCCTATTTTTGGTTGAGAAGTTTCTGGAGAATATTTTTTCTAAAAATATTCTTAAGGATAACTCAATAACACTACGCCGGACAACGCGTCGCAAATGAGAACTCAACGCCAACAATCGATGGTCCGTTCTATGATGAACTAACAAACACGAGCTAAAGACCAGAAAATTAGGAACCGACTTCAAATTCGAAATTCCGACAACGGTCAGACAATAAATGTAGCACCAAAAACCTTACAGACATTTGACAAAGCACCGAATGGCCTGAAGGATCGAAGGAATCAAGAACAGAAGCCATTCCAAAGTCCCGTTACACCGACTGAAGGTTAGGACAATCATATCCAAAGTATTCCAGACTCTTCTATAAAAGAACGAGACTGAAATACTTTGGAGGGGGTATCTGTAGGCGTATAAAATTGCTTATAGGTCCCTTAGCACAGCTCGACACGGCGATTCGACAAACCAACGAACCATCGGGTAACGTATCTAAATACGAGCGTTAATCCGCAATACCGAAGCCAAGTGACACGCGACGAATTGGATTAACGAGGTGACGAGGCTAACGAACTACACGCAAGCAACGGAATGCATCCATTCGCGTGCGGAATCAAGCCAACGGTTCGGGGAGTCAACGAGTCATCCAACCATAAAACGGATTCAAACACCAAGGCGGATTCTCGCCACCTATAGGTGGCTAGGTGGCCGAGCCACCTATAGGTGGCCGGCCCAGATCTGTGCCAAGGCACAGATCTGAGAGCCTATAAATATGAGGGGATTGGTTCATTTGTGAAGGGTTGGAAAATTTGGAGCCGAAGCTCTGCTGGATTCAAGGCTCAGAACTTAAAAAGATTGAAGCTTTGGGACTTTGAGGACTTGCTCTTCCAGATCCGATGCTCGGTGATCGTCAACGCCAAATAAGGCAAGAGTTCGAGAGGAACCGGATCTCAGATCTACGTAGTCCTCCTCCGGATCAAAGCTTGGCCTTTGATCCCGAGAACTAAAGGCTACTATTTCCTTGGCGAAATAGTACCCTCGGCTATTATTTCCTTAGCAAAATAATACCCGTCATACTGCGTAGATCCGACCGGATCTAGATCGCGCGGTGGTCCACGGATAAACCCCGGCGCAGGCGAAGAACCCACAAAGCTAGTGACCGCAAAACAGGAGCTCGTGATTCGTTCGAAAGGAAAGTTGTAATCTTTTTTCTTTTTCTTTGATTTCGTTGTAACCGGATCTTATAAAAAGACCGGATCTTTGTAATCGATAAACTATTACAAGAGTGTGCAATGACATCAATGAAGAACATAATTTTTCCCGCGAACAGCGTCAGTCAGCTCCAAGTGACCGAACGCGCTATTCAGTCAGCTCGCGCTCGTCAGTCAGCTTGCGCTCATCGATCAGCGAAGCGTACAAGTCAACAAGATGACCAAATACACAAAACAAAAAAAGACGGAACGAACGCCCAAGTGCCGAGCCGACCCGCGCGGTGGCGGGTCAGCACGAGCCGACCCGCGCCCCCCGCGAGTCAGCATGGCGTATCGCGTAGTTCCGACCCCCAAACACGTTTTCGACGATTTTGAGCGGTTTTCTCAGGATTTATCCATTCCAGGGGTTCTGAACTGACTTGATATAATCCACAAACATGGTTAGACCGTTATTAACTGAAGATATGGTCAAATCACTCATTCTTATTCAAATACCCCCAACTAAAGCCTATAAATTTAGGCCTAGGGGCTCATTTCACAAAGAGGAGATCAAGAGGGCGAAGCGCTGCCGAATTGGAGAGTGGAGCCATGAATTTATAGCGAGGGTTAGCAGATCTTAGCGAATTCCTGTGCATAAAGAGTGGAGTTCGAGAGATCTAAGATTCATCCCTTATTCCTCCGGATTTAAGCTTAGTCTTAAATATCGAGAAGAGCCGTGATCTTGCTTGGTCGGGATTATCGCTGCAACGATTACTTCCTTCGTGAAGTAAGAGCTTTGATTAACTTAATCTGTCGATCGGATCTGATCCGTGACGGTCCACAGATATTAACGTTCCTAGTACAGACGAAGTTCCCACGTAAGCAGCGGGTGATAAACGTCAGTTGCGCTGTTTGATAAGAGTTGTAATTTTACATTTTCATTGTATAAGTCGATCTTATAAAAAGATATATTTTTCTCGTTTATTGTAATGACCAAAGTTGTAATAGATTCAATGACAATGAAAACAACAACTTTTGACCCAAACACTTATGTTTCACATCTAGGGGTTAATTGTACGAGATGTGTACAGGAGGATTTTCTTTTCTGGATTATCCTATCATCGTGCTTTTCTCATATTATTAATCTCTAAGATATATTAGCGGAATTTCGAGGATGAAATTCTTTTAAGGGGGCAGGGGGTGAATGTAAAACCACGTGAATTTTGGAAAATAGTCTGATTTATATTGATAAATAAGCTCTAATTATGATGAATATCATTTATGGATGAATGATTATACTAACAATTGATTTGAGATTAATTAAGAGTATATATGAGAGTATACAAAGGTTAAACATGCACAAAGAAAAATTGATTTGAGATTAATTAAGAGTATATATGAGAGTATACAAAGGTTAAACATGCACAAAGAAGAAATATGAAAAAATGACCAGTTAAGAGTATATATGCATTACACACTGATAAAATTTGAATCTAGAACAACTAAAATGTCAAAGTAATAGGTATCTTCAATAGATTTCTAACGCATCTTAAATCATCTCATTCTGATGTCGGACGTGAAAGTTACAGCCAAAATACCGAATACTATTTTCCCATTCTGACTAGGTTTCCTGTTTCGGGTTTGGACTGTTTTGATTCGGGTTTGTAGTTATATATATACATGTTTACACATGAAAAACATATATTTTCATCAGTATTCTAAACCCTATTAGCCCCTCTTTCTCTCTCTCAAACCCTAATCATAATTTGTGAGATCTAGGAGAGTTCTTGAGAAGTTTGTCGAGAGAAAGGCGAGATTTTACGACTTTGATGAAGAGGGATCTTGCATGCACATGTTCAGGAGTTCAACACGACATTTGAGGCAAGATCATTTTCCTCTAAACGTTTTCCTATAGTTAATTCAAGATTTAATATGTTTAATTAATGAATCTCATGTTTAAGCTTAACCCGATATTTTACTTGGTTTATGATGTTAATCTTTAAACCAATATGAAAAACTATAGTTTTAGTTGCTGTTTATATTAGTTTGATGATCATGATCATTAGGGTTGTATTTAATTTTATTTTTAACTTGTTAATCATACTTAAATCACGTTTAAACCCTATTTTAATAATTATTTGAGTTTCTTGCTAATTAAAGAGGTATAAACACTAGGTTGATGATACCTAAGTGACGTGAGCATGTTTAAATGAATTTATCTCTGTTCAATAATTATAATTTATCATGTTACTTAACCATATTTATAAATTAGGTTATTTGAGAAATTTTGATTAATTAGTATGTTAAACCCTAATTGGTTTAATTCAAGGGCTTATATCATGTTGAGTTAATCCATGTTAAGAATAATATGAAAGTTTAAATCTTGTTATATAACTCATGTTAATAAAATTAAGTTTTTTGAATAAAGTTACAAAAATACAAATGCTAAAACCTGAACTATGAAGATCTTCTCTGGCCGATCGACCGACCAAGACTATCCGGTTGACCGGTGAGATCCTGTGAGTGCACTTTGTGCACGTTTGCGTTCGGTCGACCGAACCGACCTGTATTCTATTTTGTTTGAAGTGTTATTTTTTACACCTTTTGTTTTCGAACGTGGGGTTCGAGGCGTACAATGATACACGTATAATCATGAGTATATACATATAGTGTCGTAGCACACACATGGGTATCCCGAAGAGGATTAATACAATTATTGTTTTGATTACACGGGAGATATCAGTTATTTAAACATTATATACTTATATGGATATCGTTGATGAGCACCGCTCAGTACTACTTGGGATAGTGCGTCGATATACCATTAATACAAACCATTGAGTCGGGTTTTAGGATGTTTGATTTGGTTGTCCGTCCCGCACATTGATGCGATGAGACTAATGAGCCATGTATACTTTTAGGATACCGATTTGGTAGTCCGTCTCACATGATAATGCGATGAATTATAAACTTTGCAAGAATTTACATTGTGATAATTATCTGATAGCCTGAGTCTTGGTGGAGGTTATTTATGAACATGACTCATCGCTGAGTTATATATGACCGATGTACTTTACTCTTATAAGTACGCGGGATTATATGCAATTATTTAAATTATCTTTCACAGGATAGTGAAATATATTTTTGGTCTGATATTGTGATGACTTTACTTCATTGTATTACTTGCATTTATTCCTAGTTTGGAATTGATAATTAGTGATTCACAATTTGAGACATATGGTATATACATGAGGGTTTCCTTATTTGGATTATTTCGCTCGACGTACCAGTTTTGTGTTGTGAGTTTTTAATTATTAATTCTATTTAGATTGTTTATTCTTTGTTTGATATTGATATTTAGTTATCTACAATTTGAGACATATGGTATAAACATGAGGGTTTTCTTGTTTGGATTATTTCGCTCGACGTACTATGTCTCGTGTTGTAGGTTTTTAAATATTAATTCCATTTAGACACGAGGTAAATGGTCTAGGTAGACTATGCTTAATAGATAGAGCCTCTATCACATCTAGTAGCCTTTAGCCTGGGGGCGGATGGAGATGATCTTGCTGTAGCGCTCTGACGCTCTTGTTGTTTCTCTTTTTATTTTTCAATTCCTTTTAGGCAACAGCTCAGAGTTCCGGAGAGCAGTAGGATGGCGGACTTCCAGCATAGTCGTCGTTACATGTTTTTAGTAGATGAGACTCCGTCATAGTTGATATTTTCTTTCGGACATTTAGAGTTTTGTATTACATCTTGTAAAGACTGTGTGCCTTAGTTTATTTTCAGTTGACTCATATTGAGAGATATTTCACATTTATTTTAGGCTTTAGTTGTATTCAGTTTATTCAGTTGAGACATGATTATATTTATTAGATATCTCTTTCTACATCATGTCTAATGCATTTATTTCCCTTATTTTACCTGTTTTGTACATACACTTGTTGTTGATTCCACTAGAAAGATATTACTATGATGGTGAAACGTGTTGTTGCACAGTGTGAGTGCATAGCAGGTTTGACATTTCTGAGTTTACCTTGCACTGCAGTCATGTGTGAAAACATGGACGTCACACAACAATCACATCCTCTCTCTGTGTTATCTTCTCACAAGCTACTTTTCCGCTCAATCAATTGTCAATTTCAATCTTCCTTTTCTATTCAATGGTAAATCCCTACTAAAATTTGGAGATTCCTAGGGTTTCGATGGTGCTTTGGTTCTTTGCTTGATACTTTTTCCTGCTATTTCTCCCTTTGATTTGTTTCTTCTTTTGCTTTACACTCTTTTAAGTTGGAGATGATAGATAAAAGCCAAGCTGCTCTTACGCTCTTTTTGTATAGAAGAATTTTTTTAGTTTTATGAATATATTTTCTGACACTGGGTAAGAATTTGCAATATAAATATATAGAGGGTACGATTTTTGTGCAGTGTCTTTGGTCCGAGAATTTGGAAAACTAGAAATATTTCTAACAATAACATGTAATCCTGAATGGAGATAAATCAAAGACGAATTAAGATTTAATGATGAACCACTATATAGATCTAACTTGCTGAAAGCAAAATTAGACGAACTAAGATTTAATGATGAATGTATTGCACGTGCCGGTCTTACAAGCACTAGTAAGGGATGGCTGGTCACAAGGGTAATTTTTCGGTATTTATTTTTTTAATTAAGAAATGGTTATGGCCGTAGATTGGTTTGGTAAATAAATGCATCCTTATTTGAGACTATGCGAATTTGTTCATTTCTGTGTAGGATGGATATGCGTTGCACGTGGTCAAACATTATGGGTCTTTATCTTATATACTATACTATTATAAAAGTGTCCTAGGTAAGAATTTTAGGATATAGATTTTATCATGGGATTTGAAATACATATCTGTTTTATTATGTGTTGAGATTTCTAAAATATTGTTTGTTTCATTAATATTTTGGGATTTGTGATACTACAATTTGTAATATTTTGTTTGTTTAAAGCTCAAATTGTAGCATTACCAAATGCCAAAATTTTGTAAAATGATGAATATGCTATCTTGGTGAGGTTACCTCCCACAAAAAGAAAAAATTATGATTTGTAAAATCCTCTCCAATTGAGAGGTAAACACACTCATTTATGCGATTTGTCAAAATCCTCTCCAATTGAGAGGATTTGACAAATTCTAAAAATTGGGCACTTTTTGCAATTTTGGGATTCAATATTCTAATTTTTTTTAAACTAACACCATATATGGAATCCCCCAAAATAAAAAAAAAGCTTACTTTTTGATCCAAAACTTGTAATTCATACCAAATGTCAAAATTTTTGGTAAAACAAACACCCCCTAATAGTATATAACTGAAATATGACTTAATTGAGTAATGATTATGAAGTAAACGACTACCCCCACCACCTCGTGCAACTAATTGAAGATTTTCCATTTATAACATTAATTCATCCACCACTCACTATCCCAATAGTCTATTAAAATTCTATTAAGGGTTTGTTTGTTTGCCTAAAAAAAGTGAGAAATCAAAGAAATGGAAAACTATTTATAAGAAGAAATATTTTGGGAGTGTTTGGTTTGCCAAAAAAAGAAGGAAATCAAAGAAATGGAGATGAAATGAGATGAGTTGTCATCTTATTATAGGATGATGTGGTGATTTTTTAAGAAAACTTGTTTTGATGTTGTTTGGTTGGCCAAAAAAATAAGAAAATGAATTATAAGAAATCTATTTCTTGTAATATGTTGTTTTCTTTTGTTTGGTTCATTCTTAAAAATAAGAAAATAGATGAGATGAGATTAGTTGTCATTATATTATTGGATGATGTGACCCACACTTAAGGAAATTGTTTTCCTAGCTTTTGGGAGGAAATGGTTGGAAATGAAATGTTAATGAGATGAGATGAGTTGTCACCATCTTATTGGATGATGTGAGTGATTTGAAATGATGAGATGAGATGAGTTGAGTGATGTTATGGATGAAAATAAAATTTTATTAGATGTGGTGGATGAGTTGTTGGATGAAAATAATATTTTATTAGATGTGATGAAAATTATATTTTATTAGATGTGGTGGATGAGTTATTAGATGAAAATAATATTTTATTAGATGTGGTGGATGTGGTAGATGAGTTGTTGGATGAAAATAATATTTTACTAGATGTGGTGGATGAGTTGTTAGATAAAAATAATATTTTATTAGATGTTATTGGTGAGTTTTAGGGATGAAAATGGATGATATTGTACTTTTTGAGTTTTCTTAGTTTTTATTTCTATTTCTTAGTGTTTTAGGAAATAACCAAACAGGCCCTAACTGTCCACTTATCCTATGATCTCTAGCTTGTCTCTCTTCTTTGTAACAAAATAATATGCAGGGGAATGCAAAATCAAGGGCGGCAACACCATTAAAAATTAAATCCACACCCAAAGTGAAGAGCATAACAATCAGAGTAGAAGCACATTTACACCATTATCTTCACCATCCTTGCCATTGACGTATTATCATCTCCATGTCCTTAGAATCCTATCTTCATATCTGCAAGTCATGCGTCCACCCGCTCGCTGTGGCAACTCCATGTCGCGTTCATAGCGTTGTGAAATCCAGGCTTTTGTAAAATCAGAAAAAAAATTCGTTATTTTTTTTAACCTTGTAGATTCAGGACTTCTCTCGTGTTGTGCTTTTAACTTCTTTTATTTGTACGCAAGTGGCAGAAGAATAACAAACAAATTACTCCATTTCAAGTCTCTTTACATTTTTTTTAGCAGGTGCATATTTTTATTAAAGAGAAAGAAGGGCTACACACAAGAAAATGCATGAATTATATCCTGTGATCCATATAAAAACATGAATTATAATGAGAAATTAGAAGGCAAGTTATGGGAATCTCTATTTGACCAACGTACATGGCAAACTAATAACTTCGTCCCAGATAATTTGGTTAGAATTTGAATAAAATTTAATACTTTATTTAACTACGCCCCAAACATCGTAATGATGCAGATTATTTGAAAGCACACAAATGCTTGGATCGCGTAAGTTAGCCATGAGGAAAAGAGAAGACGCCGTAGGGTACCTGTGAACTCTGCTCCAAAATGCATAGCAACACGATGGTTGCTTCTATTTTTGACTTTCTTTGTACACGTGAAGCAGAAAAGGAGAAGGGGAAAAAGCAATATAAGGAATAGGTTATTTATATAATAGCATATGAGTACCATGATGATATTCGTTACTGAACAACACCACATCAAGGATATTGCATATTAGATATCTAGATTAATAGATAGAGATCCCTTGCCTTATTGATTATGGTAGAAAATCTCTACAACTCACCAATTATTATTTATATAAATTCTCTATAATCAAGGATGCAAAGAATCCTTGCCCTTGATTAATCATTCCACATGTAAATATAAAGACATTTCAAAGAGGAACTTGAAGATGGGTTGGTTACGGTTGAAATAAGGCATAAAAAATTAAAAAAAGTTACATTTTGCTTACATTTTCCCATAAATGACAATGAGATGCATACTTCTGAATACAATAAACTTTTTTCTAAGATTTATGGGCCGTTACCATGCTTATGGTAATAGCTATTTGCATAATTGTTCTAAGAAAGAGATATTTTGCGACATACAGTAAGAAATTAAGCATGATTTTGCATGATCATACCTTAACTTGGAGCAGCAAGAATTTCACATAATCTACAGTTTCACATAATTTAACATCATATTCTGCATAAGTATGGGCATTAATTATAGATAATTTACTATGCGAAGTATGATGACCAAACTTTCCTAAACTGCAGATTTCTATAACATGTCACGTGAAGACACAAGGACACTTAAGGGAGAAAAACTGAGTACAATTAAAGTAAAGAAAATTGATGACATTCTCAATAAACTATTTGAATAATTTAGAGAATAGCTGGTTACTAATTCTTAGCATTAGCGTGTTATCAGTTGCAAACTAGCCTCTCTCGTGTGTTACATGTACACGTGGAATCGGTCACATGGACACATAGTAGTTTAATATTTTCACTTGATTTGCATCAATTTCAAATAGTTTGTGATGATTAAGTTTTAGAATGATATGTATATTATAGCCGCAACTCAATTCGATCAGGAAAGTAGATAACTAGATATGGAAAGTAATTCAATTTTAGATTGATAATAGATTAATATACTTGCACTTGACGGGCATTATTAGACTAATTTTGAACATAAAATAAGTGTCCACATGCAAAACACGTGCATTATACTAATTTTTTAAAGATATTTTTTACTGTTAAAATTATATATAACTTAGAGATTGTTATATAATTAGAAAAAATGCAATATAATTACCAATAGTTTTTATAGTAAAGTATTATTTCTTGCCCACGTAACATGTGTCTAAGCGATCAACTATAATCATCATAATTGAAGTATATAAATTATTGACTTAGTTACTAACCAGTTACACTTAACTATAGAATAAATCTAGAGTAAAATACTAGAATTGTGTTGGAATTCCTCCTTAATTGGGAAGATTCTAGAAAATTCTAGAACTTTCTGGAGAACTCTAGAGAAGTGTAGAATTCTCTAGAAGCATGTGGAATCCTCTAGAATATTCTAGAGATGTGTGGAGCCTTCTGGAGCATTCTTGAAGAGTGTGGAATAGAATGGAGGAGTGTAGAGATTCCTTAGAAATCTCTAGAAAGTAAAGATATGTGTGGAGAATTGTAGAGAGCTAATCTCTATCCTTGGATCAAATTAATCCCCATCACTCATTATGAAGGTAGATTAGTATAAATAGGAGTGGAAGCCTTCATTCCTATCCATCCAAGACAAAAACAATCCACTTCCTAGAGTGAGAGAAAATCTCTAATATAGAGAGTTAGAGAGCCTCTTTGAGAGAGAAGTGAGATAGCTTGAGAGTCATAATCCTCAAGCTCGAGTGAGCTACCGAAGTGAGATAATTTTGTAAAATATAAATTCTTGTAATCCTACTATTCTTTTGTGTAGTGGAAGAACCTCCATATTGGACTATAAACTCTTGTGCTCCCATTACTATCTTAATTTATAAGTGTCTATCTTAACTTCATGAGACGGGAAAGACCGAGTTTTCCCAACAGTGGTATTGGAGATAGGTTCGTCCGAGGTCATCATTAGCTCATGAAGTTCAAGATGGAGGATAACGTCACTCACGATGGAGACATATTGTTCAAGCTCACGACCAGCAACTACTCATACTGGAAGCCGATGATAGAGGACCATCTATACTATAAGGATTTACATGAACCCATCATCCACAAAACCAAGGTAGAAGGCCGTTGCTATGATTCGTAAGTATATTGATAAAACTCTTTTTGAACATGTTTCTACTTATACAAATGCTTATGAATTATTGACAAAGCTTGAGTCCATGATTCAAAAGAAAATGCCTCGTAATAAAGCCCATTTAGTTCGACGATTGGTGAAGTTGGAGTATAAGGATAGTCAAAGTATGATTGAGCACTTGATTAATTTCAAGGGGCTCGTAAATCAACTAACAAAAATTGACATGAAGATTGATGATGAGTTGCAAGCCCTTCTAATCCTTAGTTTCCTGCCATAAAGTTGGGACACTCTTGTGGTTACACTTAGTAACTCAGCTCCGGAAGGAAAGCTCACTGTAATGACCGTAAATTTTTGATACTGATTTAAATAAATTTTTCTGGTATTTTAAATATTAAATTATTAATTTGAAAGAGTAGTTATATTTTATCCGATTTTTTAGAATTTTCTATGATTTAATAATACTGTTTTATGTTTTATGTTTATTCATATTATAAAATATAAATTTAATTGTTGCGGTAAAATATTTATTTATTGATTTTTATTATTGATATTATTATTATTGATAATAATTATTTTATATTGATTTTCCTGATTCTCTCCCTGAAATTATGCTGATTTTTCTCCCAAAATTTCCCCCTTGAACCTCGTATTTCGTTCCTCAATTTCATCCCCTGATTCCCTCAAAACCAAATCCCGTAATCCCCTCCTCTCTCTCTCCAATTTCTTTTCAATCCCTAATATTTTGTCAACAATCTATTTTCAAAATCCCATAAATCACGTACACCAACTTTCCTCTCTTATAATTCGTACTCTCTCTCTCTCTTACTGTCATTTTCTCTCTCCCCTCAACTCCAAGAAAAACCCAAACGAAAACAACCCAGAAGCCCATCACCATCATCATCATCTTCGTTCTCTCTCTCCTTCATCATCCACAACCAGCGACCTCAGACCCCCGCTCCGGCCTCCGACCGACGCCGCAGAGCCCCCGCCAGCCGCCAGTCGCCCCCGTCAGCAAACCTTCACCACGCCAAGCCCCTGCTCCTCCTCGATCTCCGCCCTCCCCTCCAGCTCGACGCCGTGCTCCTAACCATCGCCGCTCGACCTCAGAACCACCGCCTCCGCTGCCTCGAACTCACCCACCGCCCGCTGTCCCCTCTCCCTAGCTCCGTCTGCTGCCTTGACCGCCGTCCCAGCTCAACCTCCACCACCAAGCTCCGACCGGACCTTCTCCCCAACTCCGCCAACCTCGTCGTCGACCATCCGCTCCACCTCCATCTCCGACAACCACCACGAGCTCTCCCTCCCTCCTTCTCTGCCTCTCCCACCATCGTCACCATCCCCTACAGTCACCTCCTCTTCCTCAACCAGCGACGCTGCCTCCTCTTCCTCTCCCCGCGTCCGCCAACCCAACTCCAGCACCTCCTCCACCCGAGCTCGCTGTCATCGACCACCCCGACGAACCCCCAGGCCTGAGCTTCGTCGCTGCCCTTCACCAAGCACTGCCGAGCTCCTCCCCGGCAGCTCCGAATAGTGAAGCTAGACGAGCCGAATCGGTGAGCTCACTGCAGAAAACTGCAGTTCGGAGCTGACTTCGCGCGCGTTTTCCGGCCAACTCCGACCTCCGTCCCCGTCGATTCCTTCGCCGATGCGTAGCCCTTCGTGTTGTCTATCATACGGTATATTTCTTTCACTTGGGCTCCCTATCTACACCTCGTTATACTCGTTCGAATATCGCACGTCGTATTAACACTCTAATTGTTATTTTAGCCGTCGATTCCGCGAAACCCGTCGTAACGCTGTGTAACCACCCCGACGACCCCCTCTACGGTCCACGATATACCCAAGGCAAGATCCCGATCCTCATTTAGTTTCGTTCCTATTCTTATATTTGACGTAGATTATTTATATGCAAGATCCCGCTTGCTCAGATCTATATTTTCCTATTTATTATGAATTATCAGCAATTTTAGATCTGTTAATAATTATCTGCGTGGACTTGTTGAATGATATTGGGAATTATCTGTTTATGTTAATTTATGATCTAATTATCTGTGAGGATTTGATGAATAATATTAACTAAATTGTAATTAGGTGATAAATAGTATTTTCAGAATAATTATAATAGATTAAAAGAATTTATTTCGGAAACGGAATCATTTTTGGATAATTATGTTAATTAAAAAGAATTTATTTGAGAACAAAATCATTTTAGGAAAA
>NC_033796.1:86076634-86079622 GCF_001876935.1 Asparagus officinalis | reverse complement strand
ATCACCTTCATTCCCTTTTGATCAGTGTATTTTTATATTCTCCAGTATTTCATTCAGATAGTTTTGTATACGGGAATGTTGGCCCAAATATTATGTCTCGGATGTTATTCATTGTGATATGTATTATTTTATTCTGTGTTGTTCATTATATTCTTGCTGATTATGATCGGGGACCTGTGACTTCGCATCGTATTTATTTCCAAACGCTTAGCGTATTAGGTTGAGGAGAAACATTTATTTTTATTTATTCTCCTTGATCTAATACGTCGCGGGCTTGTTCACATTCCGGTTCCCGTGTATTTTGGGAAGCGGGGCGTGACAGGTTTTAGTGGTGGCCCATGCAGGTCATGGTCCCGAGTCCTCACTAGTAAGAATATAGTAGACAATTTAGATACATATCATATTTTATCCGTGAGACTATTCTTGAGCCCTTCTCCTATTTTCTTGATAGGTTTCGTTTCGTCCCTATCTTATCACTCTTTGACTCCGAAGTTTTCCATCATTCTTGTCTCATCGCTTCGTGATTATCCTCTCTTTGTATAACTCCTCTATCCTCGTGCCTGTCATTATTTTATATGTTATTATTTTACAACTATATTTTCTTTGATTTTGACTTGTGTATCGTTTAAGTGAATTGATTTTTGTATTATTTATTGTATTATTATTCTATGTATCAAATACAGTATTATATTGTATGTTTTCATTTGTTTATAAATCTATTTTATCTTTCATAGTTCATGTTTTATGTATTATACATTTTGTTTATGTATATTACGCTGATTGTATTTATATGATTTTTGACTACTACACAATATACTACTATGTCTAAATTGATTTTATATAGTGATGATTATTATTGTTGTATCTTATTTATATTTATGAATATTACTAATACTTCTAATTTATCATATTGTTTGTCAAATATATAATTATATTTTTCTTATTATGTTTTATATAATATGTTTATTTTGAATCACTTGTTTACTCTTACGTCTATTTTATCGTACAAAATTTTATGACTCTTTCCATCAAAATTTATTTTTGTTAACATGATTATTACCATGAGTATATAGACTTTTTATATGCTTATTATTATGTATGTGTTTTCATTTTAATGCTTATTATACATAATGATTATATTAGTTATACACATCATATGTTTCTGAATCTTGTTTATCTATTTTGCTTTTATTTTTATACTTTGATTTTATTTGTGTTTCTTTGAGCTTAACTATGATTTTGTATTATTTATTTTGTTTTATATAACTGTTTGTATGCTAATAATTATTGTGTATCGTTTTATTCTGCTATTGATTATTATTATGATTTGCCTATGTTTGTTTGTCTATATGTATTGATGTGTTTCTATCTATGTTTATTTCTTAATATTATTTTCAATTGTGATTAGTATGTTCTATATACCCTATTATAATCTTATTGTCCTTCTGCCTGATTGTTCTGCATTCTTGCTTTATATATTGTGTTTTTCTAGTGATATTGCGTTATTCTCGTGTTTAGTATATTTCAGTCATTTTACATTATCATTGTCAGCTATTATATTATAAGTATATTATTAACTTGCTTGTTTGTTTTATTAAGTATAAAGTAGTTTCATTTAGTATATTTTATTTTATTCTTTACTTTCAATTACATGTATCATCATTGTTTGATTTAATTTACCAATCATTTTATCTTTTTTAGTTTTGTTTATGTTTTGCTTACTTATTTTCTATTTACAGTTTCTTATTCATTCTAATACTTATTTTTTTATTTTGTTCTTTGTTTAGGTTAGTCTGATTCATTTATTTAGTCATAATATTATATGAAGTGTGTGTTTTCGATAATTATTGATGTGATATACGACTATAATTATTTATTTTATTTTGATACGATATACTACATATAATTCATTTCTTATATGTTGTTGTGTCATGTCACATTGTCCTTCCATGATTATCTGCTTCATATTGTTTTGTATATCATATCTTCTTGGTTTATGTTCAATTATCTTTTAATATTCCACTTGCATTGTGCTGCTTATTTTTACATAATGTGTATACAATTTGTAATTTTCCAACATTTGTGTAATGAATTATTTATCTGCTAAATTTTGTACATTGCTTCACGTAATTATTTAATTGTATAATTGTTTTAATAATTATGTTTAGCTATTTATACTTGACTGTCTTTGTATCTTTTCTATATTTTAGACTACTTTTCATCATTTCATCATTTAAATATGTTTCTTTTATTTGTGTTTATTTTGTATGTATTATTATTCTAATTGCTTTATGATTGCTTTTCCTATTATCTTTGATTTATACTTATTAGTATATCATTCTATTTTGTTATATGATCCTGCTGATGTTTGTTTTTCGCTCATTTACTCGTTTTTATTGATTTTATATCTTACATTGTGTTTTTAATATCTTTAGTTTGAACCTGTATTGATTGTGTTTTTCATAATTAAATTTCTTTTGTTTTTGATTAACCATTGTTATACCCTACTATTATGTTTTGTTTAAACGGTTATATATCTTAGATTTTTCGACTTTTCTTATTATGTTGTTTATGTTTCTGTCTGTTTCTATTGTAATTGACTTATTTTTTGTGTGTGCTTTAGATTTATTATTTTTACTTGACTTTATTCTTACTTAATATGTTTCTGCTTTGTTTCTATGAATGCTTGTATATTATTTGTATGATTGTTTATTTATGTTGTACCTATTTGTTTTGATTCTATATTATTGCTTATCTTATACTTTATACTGATTAGATTGCTTATATATTTACAAGTACGGTATAACAAGTTCACACAGTTAAATATGTTTGTATCATAGTATTGTTTGGACTTTGTTGCGAGTCTGAAATGCGATAGCGATATCTTAGCTGTCACATCTTGTATCTTACTTTGTGTCGTTTTGTTTTACATTCTCCTCTGTTTATGGATATCATTCCATATCTCTGTCCTTGGATTCTTTCTGCATT
>NC_033796.1:86070622-86070971 GCF_001876935.1 Asparagus officinalis | reverse complement strand
TTCTTATTATGTTTTATATAATATGTTTATTTTGAATCACTTGTTTACTCTTACGTCTATTTTATCGTACAAAATTTTATGACTCTTTCCATCAAAATTTATTTTTGTTAACATGATTATTACCATGAGTATATAGACTTTTTATATGCTTATTATTATGTATGTGTTTTCATTTTAATGCTTATTATACATAATGATTATATTAGTTATACACATCATATGTTTCTGAATCTTGTTTATCTATTTTGCTTTTATATATTTTATTTTTATACTTTGATTTTATTTGTGTTTCTTTGAGCCTAACTATGATTTTGTATTATTTACTTTGTTTTATATAACTGTTTGTATG
>NC_033796.1:86066249-86070263 GCF_001876935.1 Asparagus officinalis | reverse complement strand
CAATTACATGTATCATCATTGTTTGATTTAATTTACCAATCATTTTATTTTTTTTTAGTTTTGTTTACTTATATTCTATTTACAGTTTCTTATTCATTCTAATACTTATTTTTTTTATTTTGTTCTTTGTTTAGGTTAGTCTGATTCATTTATTTAGTCATAATATTATATGAAGTGTGTGTTTTCGATAATTATTGATGTGATATACGACTATAATTATTTATTTTATTTTGATACGATATACTACATATAATTCATTTCTTATATGTTGTTGTGTCATGTCACATTGTCCTTCCATGATTATCTGCTTCATATTGTTTTGTATATCATATCTTCTTGGTTTATGTTCAATTATCTTTTAATATTCCACTTGCATTGTGCTGCTTATTTTTACATAATTATATTGTTTGTCACATTCTAATTTCTGTGTATATAATTTGTAAATTTCCAATATTTGTGTAATGAATTATTTATCTGCTAAATTTTGTACATTGCTTCACGTAATTATTTAATTGTATAATTGTTTTAATAATTATGTTTAGCTATTTATACTTGACTGTCTTTGTATCTTTTCTATATTTTAGACTACTTTTCATCATTTCATCATTTAAATATGTTTCTTTTATTTGTGCTAAATTTTGTATACTGCTTTACATGATTATTTGATTGTATAATTATTTTAATAATTGTGTTTAGCTATTTATACTTGACTGTCTTTGTATCTTTTCTATGTTTCAGACTATTTTTCATCATTTCATCAATTAAATATGTTTTCTTTTATTTGTGTTTATTTTGTATGTATTATTATTCTAATTGCTTTATGATTGATTTTCCTATTATCTTTGATTTATACTTATTATTATATCATTCTATTTTGTTATATGATCCTGTTGATGTTTGTTTTTCGCTCATTTACTCGTTTTTATTGATTTTATATCTTACATTGTGTTTTTAATATCTTTAGTTTGAACCTGTATTGATTGTGTTTTTCATAATTAAATTTCTTTTGTTTTTGATTAACCATTGTTATACCCTACTATTATGTTTTGTTTAAACGGTTATATATCTTAGATTTTTCGACTTTTCTTATTATGTTGTTTATGTTTCTGTCTGTTTCTATTGTAATTGACTTATTTTTTGTGTGTGCTTTAGATTTATTATTTTTACTTGACTTTATTCTTACTTAATATGTTTCTGCTTTGTTTCTATGAATGCTTGTATATTATTTGTATGATTGTTTATTTATGTTGTACCTATTTGTTTTGATTCTATATTATTGCTTATCTTATACTTTATACTGATTAGATTGCTTATATATTTACAAGTATTGTATATCAAGTTCATACAGTTAAATATGTTTGTATCGTATTTGTTTGGACCTTGTTACTAGTCTGAAATACGATAGCGATATCTTAGCTGTTACATCTTGTATCTTACTTTGTGTCGTTTTTGTTTTACATTCTCCTCTGTTTATGGATATCGTTCCATATCTCTGTCCTTGGATTCTTTCTGCATTACTTTGTTTTAATTCCGAGGACGGAATTTGTTTTAAGGGGGGTAGGATGTAATGACCGTAAATTTTTGATACTAATTTAAATAAATTTTTCTGGTATTTTAAATATTAATTTATTAATTTGAAAGAGTAGTTATATTTTATCCAATTTTTTAGAATTTTCTATGATTTAATAATACTGTTTTATGTTTTATGTTTATTCATATTATAAAATATAAATTTAATTATTGCGGTAAAATATTTATTTATTGATTTTTATTATTGATATTATTATTATTGATAATAATTATTTTATATTGATTTTCCTGATTCTCTCCCTAAAATTATGCTGATTTTTCTCCCAAAATTTCCCCCTTGAACCTCGTATTTCGTTCCTCAATTTCATCCCCTGATTCCCTCAAAACCAAATCCCGTAATCCCCTCCTCTCTCTCTCCAATCTCTTTTCAATCCCTAATATTTTGTCAACAATCTATTTTCAAAATCCCATAAATCACGTACACCAACTTTCCTCTCTTATAATTCGTACTCTCTCTCTCTCTTACTGCCATTTCTCTCTCCCCTCAACTCCAAGAAAAACCCAAACGAAAACAACCCAGAAGCCCATCACCATCATCATCATCTTCGTTCTCTCTCTCCTTCATCATCCACAACCAGCGACCTCAGACCCCCGCTCCGGCCTCCGACCGACGCCGCAGAGCCCCCGCCAGCCGCCAGTCGCCCCCGTCAGCGCTGCCCGAGCTCCTCCTGCCTACACCGCCTCCGCCTCCTTTCCCCCTCAGCCTCAACCGCCGCGACCACCTCAGATCCAAGCTCCGACCCGAGCTCCGTCGAGGCCGCCGCAGCCGCACCAGACCCCAGCTCCGCTTCCTCCTCCGAGCCCAGCTCCAGTCCGCCCCCAGATCCTCCCCTCCTCCGTCCACCCACCTGCAGCCCCGCCAGGCCGCGCCGACAGCCCCTCTCGAGCCTCCTGCAGCCGCTCAAACCCCACTGTTCGCCGTCCTCAGCGACCCCTCGACCACCCCGACGTCCCCCAGCCCCCTCGCTCCCTCGCGCTGCTGTCCAACCTCCAGCGCCTTCCCTTCGCTCTCCAGACCCGCGTCGACACCCTCGTCAGTCCCCAACTCAGATCCGCGAGCCGTAGTCCCGTCCGTCGACGTCGATTCGTTCTACGAACCCCGAGGCAAGATCCCGCTTCTCATTGATTCATTATTCTTATCTGATATTTATAGATTGGACTGATATGTTATTATCTGCGTGGAATTGTTGATGATAATATTAAATGATCTTAAATGATAAATTAATATTTTTCTAGATTAATTAGAATTATTAAAGAAACTATTTGGAGAAAGAGTTGGTTTTGGAGTAATTATTAAATAGATAATTTAAAATAATTTATTTTGGAAAAACGGATTATTTGAATCGTTAAACTATTTTGAGAAAATATTATTTTAGAATAATTATTATGAATTAAAAGAATTTATTTCGGCAACGTAATCAGTTTTGGATAATTATATTAATTAAAAAGAATTTATTTGAGAACAAAATCATTTAGAAAAATTATAATAATTTTAAAAGAATTATTTTGGAAAAAGAATCATTTTTGATAATTATGATGATTTAAAAGAATTTATTTGCAAAAAGGAAGTATCTAATTTGAATTTTAAGTAATTTATGATTTGTATGAATAGTTTAGAGGGCTGGATAACAAGATATTGATGAAACTGGACTGCATGTATGTTCTTACTGTTTATGATCACATTTCACGTTTTGCTTTTATTTAATGCATTTGACATGTCTGTTATGTATTGTCCATGTTGTGTTTGAGAACCATTAGTAGTTCATGACTTAGTGGCCTCGTGCGTCATGAACAGACTTAGTGACATGTGTGGGTGTGTTGACTGAGTTTAGGTGGTGAACCCGAGTTTCAATAAGGATTATGGTTGATTTAGAAATACAAGAGAGTTGGGATGGGAAAGTCCATGTTCATGTGATCGGATGAGGCTGTTGATGTATCTTCCAGGCCTCCCCATGATCCAGTGTAGCTTGAGGTTGGTTTGTTGGGTCAAAGTGGAGCCGGTGTAGCCACTTTGGTCCGTGAGCTTGATATTCACCTGATTCTTGCTTGAGTTCGAACCAGGCCGGAATCGGATTGCGTGTAGCCCTCTGACCGATCCAGTGTAGCGGCGTATTGGGTACACGTAGGGGATTTGTGAACAGCCAGTTATCTGATGACAGGAGCGTTGACTCTGTGTGAGATGAGAACCAGTGAACCGTTATAGAATAGCTAGTTACCTGATCTTGTTATTTAAGGTGATTACGGATGCTTGTGAGATGTAGGCCAGTCGTAATTCTTTCATACATAGATCGGGATTAATATTTAATTATTTACAATTCGAGACATATGGTATATACATGAGGGTTTCCTTGTTTGGATTATTTCGCTCGACGTACTACGTCTCGAGTTGTAGATTTTTAAGTATTAATTCCATCTAGTGTATGC
>NC_033796.1:86060428-86066239 GCF_001876935.1 Asparagus officinalis | reverse complement strand
CATGCACCTGACGTACACCTGTTTTCTCTGGTGTACGTCAGACTTAGATGAAGAACAGGTTTAGCAAGAGCCAGAGGATTCTCAGCAGGAGTGCCTTGTAGACGGAGCAGAAGAAGAAGCCGAAGTCTAGTCGTCTTTTTATTATCTGTTGGTACTTAGTTTACTTTTGTAGCATTTCCTTTTCCGCTTGATCATTGTATTTTATATTTTTTAATATTCATTTGTTCAGTTTTGTATAAGGGCATGTTTGACCCGTATTTTGATGTCTCGGATGTTATCCCATTTGTGATATGGTATTTTTATTCTGAGTTTGTCTATTATATTCTTGCTGATTGTGATCGGGGACCTGTGGCTTCGCATTGAACTTATTTCCAGACGCTTAGCGTATTAGGTTGAGGAGAAACATTTATTTTTATTTATTCTCATTGATCTAATACGTCGCGGGCTTGTTCACGTTCCGATTCCCTGGTATTTTGGGAAGCGGGGCGTGACACTCACCATGGATACCGTCAGTGATAGCCTTCTCAGTGAAGAAGCAAGGAGAATGGTACAAGGCGAGTCTGTCCAGTCCGAGGCAAATGTTGTTGAGAACCGGGGTAGGAATGAAGATCGTGGACGCAACAAGAGTAGAGATTCGCACCAATCTCAAGGTTGGTCCAAGTCACGCTCAAAGATTACATGCTACTACTGTGGAAGGATAGGCCACAAGAAAGTAGAGTGTCGATCCTTCAAGAGAGATCAAAAGGTCGGTAATGTTAAGACAGACCAAATTAATCCAACGAAGAAGCAAGAAGAGAAGAGCACTACTGCCGTGGCTGCAAAAGAAGAACTGCTTTATCTCATTGGAGAAAGTAATATCCTAAACATTTCTTATGATGAAAGTTGTTGGATTATCAATTCTGGTGCTTCCTTCTATGTCACTCCCCATGGAAGTTTCTTCTCATCCTACTAAAGTGGTGACTTTGGTACGGTGCAAATGGGAAATCAAGATAGGAGAAAAATTATGGGGATAGGAGACATCATCCTGACAACAAGCACTGGATGCAAGTTTGTCCTAAAAGATGTGAGGTACGTCCCAGCCATGTGCCTCAATCTTTTCTCTGCTAGAAGGCTAGATGATGCTGGTCTGGTAAATTATTTTGGCGAAGGAAAGTGGAAGCTCACCAAAGGAAGTTTAATCATGGCACAAGGAAAGAAGGAAGGATCATTGTACGTGATGCAAGCTAAACTCTGTAAAGGGGAGGTAAATACCACCACCGGTGATATGAAGATATGACATAAATGACTCGGGCACATTAACGAGAAGGCCTTCACATGCTCGCTCGAAAGAAACTCCTCCCTAACGTAAAAGGTAAATCACTTGACCCATGTACTGATTGTTTGGTTGGAAAACAACATAGAGTTTCTTTCCAAAGACCTCCCCACCCACAAGGAGAAAGTGTTAGACCCTAGAGGGGGGGGTGATTAGGGTCTTATGCTAATCTAATCCGATTAAATACCAATTAAAACTAATTAACAAATATATTCTTACAAGATAGATATACAAAGAGTTATGTGCAAGAATATGCAATATACAAAAGGTGATATATCCTATATGATAGAAATATATGCAAGGATATATAAACAATAAGATATATCCTAACAAAGAGATATAGACAATGTATGTGCAAGGATATAAAACTAACAAGAGGGGTAAACAAATTAACTACAAATGTGATAGGGCAAAATGATCAACAAACAATACACAATGGCGATGTAAGATATGAATATAAAAACAAGTGCGCCAAAGCAATCACAAATAAAGGATATGTTTACGAGGTTCGGTCCCCACGACCTACGTCCCCGCTCCTCACCTCGAGGAGATCTCCACTATCACAACCGGGTTTTCTACGTTCACCCGAACAACGTTTACACCTCACAATACAATCACTATGTAATCACACCTCACACACTAAGTGTTGGTCCTAGCCCGTGTCCTCCTCCTCAAGTGCTCGGTTACAACCTCTCCCTAGGCACGTCAACCGACGCCACTCCTCTTGGATTCGACCCCGTCTCTCACCACACACTTCTCTCGGTGTACAAGTGTATTACAAGTGAATCCTCACAATAAGCACAATATAAATAAATGATTGTTCTCTCTAACAAGGTGAGAACTCAATTAGGCACAACTCTTAGCCACAAACCCACAACCCTAAATTATACTATGAATGTAAATACAATAAGCTCAATAGGTTGTGTGTGAACAAAGAGATAATAAAATCAACTAAACTCAATATGAACACTAGCTTAATAAAAAGATAATCAAACAATATAAAATATGAAGCTAGATTGAGTTTAGAAAACTTCTCAATAGATCAAGAGATGGAGAGAGAATAGTTGGATGCCCAAACACCAATAGATGATCTCCTCAAGCTCTTGTTGAATTGAATCACAAAACCGAAACACTCAATTGCTTAAAAGCTTCTTAAACCAAACTTAAACAAACACTAAACAAGTTTAAATCCTTGTTAAACTATTTTAAAATATTCTCTTAATATTTGAAAAGATATCAGCAAAGGGGTATTTATACCCTCTAAAGATCTCAGCAAGAAATCCCAAGTCAAAAGACCAAAAAACCATCTTCAACGGCTCTAAAAAGAGCCGTTGGGACTCCAGCGGTCGACCGATGAAAATCGCGGTCGACCGGAAACAAGGTCAGAGTCGCAGGAGACGTCCAGAGAGTCTTTGGTCGACCGGGTGGAAATTTCGGTCGACCGATGGTAAATTTCGGTCGACCGGCTGAAATTTCGGTCGACCGACGACCGGGTGGAAATTTCGGTCGACCGATGGTAAATTTCGGTCGACCGGCTGAAATTTCGGTCGACCGACAGTACTGAAGCAGGTATATCCAATTTTATAAAATCGGTTAAAAATAGTAAAACAGATCCAACAATTATGAAATTTTGAGAAAATGTTCTAGACATGTATAAAAACATATTAGAGAAAGAATTTCTGAAAAATAATTTTCCAGTTGAGAGAAATAAATGTTTTAACACAGAAATACAGTTTCTGAAAATCTGCTGTGATACACGATTTTGTAAAATCAATTAGGCACAGTAAATCAACTCCAAAAATAGTAAACCTTTGTGGGAAGTTTCTAAATATGTAGATAAACATGTCAGAGAAAGAATTTTTCAAATATCACTTATCATTTGTGAAAACTCATCAGTTTTGTAAAACATGCACGAACATGTGCACGAACGAAAACGTGAATTTGTAAATTCCTTTAAACATAACAAATCAATTCCAAACTTGATGAAACTTTGAGAAATGTTTGAAAATGATATTTTGAACATGTTACAAAAAGAATTTTCCAATTTGCATTTCTCAATTGTGAAATCTCATTATTTTGCAAAAGTATTCAAAACATGAAAAACCCAAAACCATGCATGTATATATATAACTATATATATACATAGAAACCAAATACGTGTGTGTATATGATATTGAGCTTAAGGTACTTAACACACATAATATAAAACCTAAACTAGATTACCCAAGCCGATCTTGATCTTCAATAAGCTTGACTTGGTACACTTTGCGAATGAAGCTTGAACTTGATCTTTAACTTGAATTGTATGTTGCTTCACTCCACAATTCCGCCAACCTCCATTTGATATCGTCGTTATGGCACAATCCATCCATCCTCCAACTATGTTGTTTGTCTATAATAAATAAGAAAACACAAATACTAGACAAACAACATTAGTGGTAAATTGTTTGTTAAACATCATCAAAACAAGAAGGCCAACAGAAAGAACATTCTAGACATTGTACACACCAACGTGTGCTCGATGCTCGAGAAATCCATTAGTGGGGCATTGCATTTTGTCACCTTCATCGATGACCATTTAAGGAAGATGTGGTTACACCTGTTAAAATCAAAGGATCAAGTACTTGATGCATTCAAGTGTAGACGTATAAAAATGCCTATGGGTTCCTACACACAGCTCGAGACGAAATGCAGACGATAAGCGTCATCATCCAAGTCAGGAAAGGATTATCTGGCCCCGTGAAAGCTAACGAATATACAAAGTGAGTTATTGGAGTGTACAAGTCACCGGAATGACGAAATACACAATACAAGTTCTGAGAAGTCAGAAAGTGTCGAACACCTCAAAGTGGACCGTAAAATGAAGAGGCATTTAGACCATGCTACGATTTGAATCTGAAAAAGTTCAAAACATAAAAGTTGTAGGTCTTTTCGTCATCTTTCCAACGCATCTTGAATCACCTCATTCCGAGATCGGACGAGAGAGTTAGAGCCAAAACACTCGAGGTAGTACGAACTGGCTCGCATGGCTGCGAGCCACCAAATGGTGACTCGCACGCATGGCTGCGAGCCACCAAATGGTGACTCGCACCCATGCGAGTCACCAAATGGTGGCTCGCATAAAAAATGATATTTTGCCCATGTTGTGATTTGATTCTGAAAAAACTCAAAACACAAATGTTGTAGGTCTTTTTGTCAGCTTTCCAATACATCTTGAATCACCTCATTCCGAGATCGGACGAGAGAGTTAGAGCCAAAATACCTGAGCTAGTACGAACTGGCTCGCATGGCTGCGAGCCACCAAATGGTGACTCGCACCCATGCGAGTCACCAAATGGTGGCTCGCAAAAAAAATAATATTTCGGCCATGTTGTGATTTGATTCTAAAGAAACTCAAAACACAAAAGTTGTAGGTCTTTTTGTCAGTTTTCCAACACATATTGAATCACCTCATTCCAAGATCGGACGAGAGAGTTAGAGCCAAAACACCCGAGGTAGTACGAACTGGCTCGCATGGCTGGGAGCCACCAAATGGTGACTCGCACCCATGCGAGTCACTAAATGGTGGCTCGCACAAAAAGTGATATTTCGGCCATGTTGTGATTTGACTCTGAAGAAACTCAAAACCCAAAAGTTGCAGGTCTTTTCGTCAGCTTTGCAACGCATCTTGAATCACCTCATTCCGAGATCGGACGAGAGAGTTAGAGCCAAAACACCCGAGGTAGTATGAACTAGCTCGCATGGCTGCGAGCCACCTGGCCGAGCCACCCAAATCTGGGCCCAGACGAACTGGCTCGCATGGCTGCGAGCCACCTGGCCGATCCACCCAGATCTGGGCCCAGATCTAAGCCCAGATCTGGTTTGAGATGCCTATAAATAGAGAAGGAGGGCTCATTGTTTAAAGGATTGGACTTTTGAAAGGGGAAACTCTGCTGGATTAAAGACTCAAGACTAAAAAAAAGATTGGAGCTTTGGAGCTTTGAGGACTCGGACTTTTCAGATCTGGTTCTTGGCGATCATCCACGCCAAATAAGGCAGGAGTTCGAGAGAGATCAGATCTGAGATCTACACGATCATCCTCCGGATCAAAACTTGGTTTTTGATCCCGAGAAGAGTATCGATTTCGCTTGGTCGATTTCGATTACATAGGGCTATTATTTCCTTGGTGAAATAATCCCCTCGGCTGTTATTTCCTTCGCGAAATAACACCCGTCATACCGTGTAGATCCGACCGGATCAAGATCGCGCGGTGGTCCACGGATTAACCCCGGCGCAGGCAAAGAACCCACACAAGCAAGAGACCACAAAACAGGATCTTGCGATTTGTTCCAGAAAAGGAAAGTTGTAATCTTTTAAGATTTTTTGATTTTGTTGTAACCGGATCTTATAAAAAGACCAGATCTTTTGTAACCGATAAACTGTTGCACAAGAAAACAATGACTTCAATGAAAACAATTTTCCCCGCGAACAATCTGGCGACCACAGGGGAGCCACACGAT
>NC_033796.1:86049216-86060249 GCF_001876935.1 Asparagus officinalis | reverse complement strand
AGAATACCAACGAAGATCTCACCCCAATTGATGCCAAAGTTGCATCGGGTGAAGCTCTACCGACCTCCAACCAGGTCAAATCTGTTCTCGCCAATGCCTCCGCCGCTGAGGGCGTAGTAACTCTCTCAAAGAGAGCCCGCCAGAGGCGACGTCAACGCCTGGCGCGGCAATTCGCGAAGGTAATGGAGTCCACTGACGGAATCTGCTATAACGCGGATCTAAAGAGCAGGAGAGGCAAACAGCCTCAACAAACAATGAATGGCAGCTCCTCCAAGCCGCCAACGAATGAATGGATCCGTGTCAAACGGAATCGTTCAACACTTGATGAGCGCATTCACAAGCGCCGCGCACTGTCAGCGCAGGCACGGGCTCAAGTCCAAGAAGCCCGCAGAAGACTGTAGAAGGAAGTGGCCAAAAAGCCGCCACCAACCCGCCAAGTATGGAGACCGAAGTCTGAAGCGGCAATTCAGGCTAAAGAGCAACCTTTGCAGCCTTCAGCAAAAGTTCAACCTCCGGCGAACCAACCTAAATCGCCGATAATTCCCGTAGCTGCTCTGGGAGATCCCGCAGGACCATCCCGAAGAAGGAGGTCAGTTCTAGAGCGCCTTGGTCCACTTCCCGATGAGGGATGCAAAGCTCCAGTTCAAGAACGTTTGAGCCCGATAAAGAAGCCCCGAACGACTCAACATGCTGGGAGTCGCCGCCACCTTCAACATAACAAGAAGTTCATGGCAGCTACGCGCACCAATTTGCGCATTGAAGTACAGGAGCCCGCTGAGAACTCACGCCCACAAAGGCATGTTTCGAGGCACGTGACTCTTGAAAGCCCAAAGAAGGCAGTTCGCCCTCAGAAGGAAACATTGTTGTCTGATAATGATAACGTTATACCTGAGAAGTCGTGCCAACACATGATAGGTTACTCCGACCTTCAAGTAGACGAGTTATACTATCGTGTTGGGAGTACGAGTAAAACCAGGAAAAGGAGTCCTTGAGAACTAGAAACTCAATGCCCCTGTTCCAAACCAGGAAAGAATTTCGGTTTTCGAAAGGCTCAGTACCAAAACGCCAAAACCAAGGCCTAGGCGTTTCCGACAAAAGACAACGGTAGTTGAAGATGGAAGATTTTCGAGGGTCACCACTAATATGACCAGCAAAGGGACATCGACACAGGATAATCCCGAGTCGATTCTGGAAGCACCCCGGTGTGTAACCCGTCTGCAGTCCGGAGCCATCATACGAGGAACTTATGGTAGGATTCAGACAAGATTACCTTCAGAAGATGAAGAATCGGATGCTTGCTCTGCGGTTGCATAAGATAATACAGTATCCAGCGAAGGACAACTCCGCGAGTCACTTATGATAAGCGCGGAACAAGTCGCCAAGATGCTCGAAGAAGCCATGGCTAAACAACAGGAAAGCTTCAGGTTCGAAATACAGATGGCCATGCAGAATATGAGAGAAATGCATGACCAACAAATCCAAGCGCTGACAAACCAGCAAGGCGAACCAAGTAATCGTAACCAGGTCAATCAAGAAGATGAGGACACGGGTGCAAATGAAGCTCATAATGCCAATAATCCCCCCGTCAATGCAGGGGGTGGTATCGAGAATGCTAGTCGTAACGCCACACTTCCACCTCAGAATCGCGCTAACGAAAACACAGGTGAAAGTTTGAAGATCAAAAACCTCGAGAACAAAATCAATACGTTGATTTCCGCTCAAGAGATAAAGAAGACGGGCATTCCTTGTCCATACCCAAGAGAATGAGAATCAATCCCGTATTCGGCGAAGTTCAATCTAATTAACTTCACGCCTTTTGATGGGGAGGGTTCACCCACTCAGCATTTGATTTACTTCAAATCACACCTAGGGGTTATCTCTGGTAATGATCCTCTGATGGTACGGTCCTTCGTTGGCACTCTTCGTGGAGCCGCCTTCGATTGGTATCGCCGCCTCAAGCCAGGAAGTGAGAATAGCTAGGACGACATGGAGACTAAATTCCTCACCGACTTCTTTGACGATGACACCGAGACATCCATCGGGTCATTTCTTGACGAGAAACAGAAAGACGGAGAATTAGTTGATACCTTCGTCAAAAAGTTCCGGAACAAGGCGATGAACTGTCGGGACCCGATCACTGAGGAGTTCATTCTCTAGACTTGCCACAACAACCTCGCATTAGACGTGTTGGAAGCAATGGGGACAGCACCGTCCAAAACATGAAAGGATTTGAAGCCGAACGCTTCCTCCGAAGGAAGAAAGCCGAGAGGAGCCAACCGACGGCGAATCTTCCGAACTCAAACTTCGCCTCCCGTAGTAAAGGGAAAACACCTGCAGCAGCTGTTGACGCCAATCAGACGTCGCAACAGCAACCCCGAAGACAGCAGAAGACTTCGGGTTCAAGACCCCAAAAAGAGTACTCCTTCAAGGATGAAGATGTTCCAGCCATTTTCGAGTCCCTCCTTGAAAACAACAAGATCAAGCTGCCACCTGTCGTAAATCAGGAGGAAGCTGACAACACTGCGGATCCGAAATACTGTGCGTACCACAGGAGGATCTTTCATCCCACCAAGGATTGCTTTGCGCTCAAAAATAGCATCCAAACCTTGGTTGAAGCCGGCGTTATATCGCTCAATTAAGACGAATGAACACTCCGACAAGTATAAGAGTATAAACTGCTCCTTACTACACTCTGACAAGTATAAGAGTATAAACTACTCCTTCCTACACTCCGACAAGTATAAGAGTATAAACTGCTCCTTCCTACACTCCGACAAGTATAAGAGTATAAACTGCTCCTTCCTACACTCCGACAAGTATAAGAGTATAAACTGCTCCTTCCTACACTCCGAAAAGTATACGAGTATAAACTGCTTCTCAATACTCCTATAGGTATATGAGTCTAAACTGTTTCCTACCGTTAACGGGGAAGTTCCTGGAGAATTTTATACGTAATATTCTTAAGGATAACCCGATCATGCAATCGAATGCAATGATAAACTCAGTTTCGCGAAGAAGCTGGGGGTGGATGATTCATGTAACGGGAAGTTCCCGGAAGTACTATATGTAATTTTCTTAGGGATAACCCGATCATTAAGAACAAAGTGATAAACACTAAACCCCCACTGTGATTTCCGAACACTCTTTTGCTGAGACGAGATTCGATCGCTTCGTTGGATCAATCTTCCTTCACAAAACTCTCATTGGTGTTTGACGACTCATAGTCTTCCACCACAAAATCCCCCACCGATCAGACTAATTGACGGTGGGACCACCAAAATTCCTTTCGGTTGAATCCACTCAAACTTCTATGTGTTTGTGCACTCAACATTCCCATTATTAAATTCCGGACATAATGCTTGGAATTTTGATCTATCAATCTTTAACGAATTGTCAAACCCCTTCGTGTTAAGTCCTTATCACTTGACACTAAGAACCCTTACTGAGTGATTTGTACAATTCAACACTCCAACTATGATTTGTACTCCCACTCCCACTGTTTACCTGGTCAAACCTTCTTACAGTTAGGACCACAGCCAAAATCTCCTCTCGATTCCTCCAATGAATGAGAGATCCACAAATCGAGCGATCAAACCTTTTTACAGTTAGGATCCTCTCAAACATCCCACTCGGTCAAACCTTCCTACAGTTAGGGCCAAAACCAAAATTCTCTCTCGATTTCTCCAATGAACGAGAGGTCTATTTTCAAATCGAGTGATCAAACCTTCCTACAGTTAGGATCCTCTCAAACATCCCACTCGGTCAACATTCCTACAGTTAGGACCAAAACCACAATTCACTCTCGATAAACGAGAAATTCATCTTTAGTTCGGTAATCAAACCTTCCGACAGTTAGGGTTATCCGAATCTTTTCTCTCAAACATCCCACTCGGTCAAACCTTTCTACAGTTAGGACCAAAACCAAAATCCCCTCTCGATTCCTCAAATGAACGAGAGGTCTATTTTCAAATCGAGTGATCAAACCTTCCTACAGTTAGGGTCATCTCAAACTCCCGCTTGGTCAAACCTTCCTGCAGTTAGTACCAAAACCACAATTCACTCTCGATAAACGAGAAATTCATCTTTAGTTCGGTAATCAAGCCTTCCGACAGTTAGGGTTATCCGAATCTTTTCGATTCTCGGAGTAAATATATCATTCCTAGTTTCACCTTTCCGGATTCTGGGGGTGGAGATCCCACCTTGAGTCTCCTTTCCAACTGGAGATAGAATATAAAATTCTTCTTCTTCAGTGTTGAGAGATAGAATATAAAATTCTTCCTCTCCCATTTCGGGTTCGTCTTTGCCCCAAGAAAAGACACCATTTTTTTTAAACTTACAAAAATCCATGCTTTTAATGCATGGGGAATTTTATCCCGAATCCTGAGTAGGAATAAGTCAACGCCTAACACGCGTTGCCGGTTTAGTCTTTCACCGATTAAAAAAGACACCAGAATCTAGTCTGGGGTATTTTATCCCGAAGCCTAAGTAGAGATAAGTCAGCGCTTAACCTGTGCTGTTGGGTGGTTCGTTCCCATGAAAACGACCGAGTCTACATATTCAGCATCGTAGCAACAAAACTCCATGCCTTTTATGCATGGGGAATTTTATCCTGAATCCTGAGTAGGGATAAGTCAACGCCTAACACGCGTTGCCGGTTTAGTCTTTCACCGATTGAAAAAGACACCAGAATCCAGTCTAGGGCATTTTATCCCGAAGCCTAAGGAGGGATAAGTCAGCGCCTAACACGCGTTGCCGGGTAGTCTATTCCCGTAAGACTAAGAGAGTTAACTCTCTTAGCACAACGTCACATGCGGAACGGACTTAAACAATTCGAATGCAAGCCCGATTCAAATGGTAATCGGTAAAGGCACGTCAAATCCGTTGAAGGCTGAGGGTTTGCCAAAAACCTTAAAGTCTACGCCTAATACGCGTCGCCGTTTAGTCTTTTCACACGAGAAAGACGAAGTCTACGTATTCAATATCGTAGCACTAAAAGAGTTAACTCTTTTAACATAACGTTATATGCGGAACAGACTTAAACAATTCGCATGCTAGCCCGACTCAAACGGTAGTCGGTAAAGGCTTATCAAACCCGTTGATGACTGAGAATTTGCCAAAAAATTCTATAAATATGATTCATTGACGTATCAGCTTCATTAGTTGGTCTCGTGACTTGAGCATCCAACAAATTCGGAATAAGATCCACACGTGCAGATGAATCAGCTTTAATAGTTGGTCCTGCAGCCCAATATTTGGGACTGCCACGCTGCAATGCCTTACGAGCTTAAACTGTGTAGACTCCAGAAAACATATGAGTATAAACTGTGTTAACACCGGTCAACGCGTTACAGTAAAGATCGATGCCGGTCAACGCATCAGCAATTTCGCCAAAATAAGGCAAAAGATGACTCCAAGGATTTCAGTTACAATCAGATATGAATTCCCGACGGAGAGGATCAGTTTTTCGACAACGGTCAGACGATAAACGCAGCACCGGAAGAACTTCATCTATTCGACAAAACACCGAATAGACTGAAGACTGAAGAAGTCAAGAATTGAAGCAGTTCACAGGTCCCTCTATGAGATTGAGGAAAGGGCCTATCTTATCCAAAGCATTCCAGACTCCTCTATAAAAGAATGAGTCTGAAATACTTTGGAGGGGGTATCTGTAGGCGTATAAAAATGCCTAAGGGTTCCTACACACAGCTCGAGACGAAATACAGACGATAAGCATCATCATCCAAGTCAGGAAAGGATTATCTGGCCCCGTGAAAGCTAACGAATATACAAAGTGAGTTATTAGAGTGTACAAGTCACCGGAATGACGAAATACACAATACAAGTTCGGAGAAGTCAGAAAGTGTCGAACACCTCAAAGTGGACCGTAAAATGAAGAGGCATTTAGACCATTCTACGATTTGAATCTGAAAAAGTTCAAAACATAAAAGTTGTAGGTCTTTTCGTCAGCTTTCCAACGCATCTTGAATCACCTCATTCCGAGATCGGACGAGAGAGTTAGAGCCAAAACACTCGAGGTAGTACGAACTGGCTCGCATGGCTGCGAGCCACCAAATGGTGACTCGCACCCATGCGAGTCACCAAATGGTGGCTCGCACAAAAAGTGATATTTTGGCCATGTTGTCATTTGATTCTGAAGAAACTCAAAACACAAAAGTTGTAGGTCTTTCCGTCAGCTTTCCAACACATCTTGAATTATCTCATTCCGAGATCGGACGAGAGAGTTATAGCCAAAACACCCGAGGTAGTACGAACTGGCTCGCAAGGCTGCGAGCCACCAAATGGTGACTCGCACCCATGCGAGTCACCAAATGGTGGCTCGCACAAAAAATGATATTTCGACCATGTTGTGATTTGATTCTGAAGAAACTCAAAACATAAAATTTGTAGGTATTTTCGTCAGCTTTCCAACACATCTTGAATCAGCTCATTCCGAGATCGGACGAGAGAGTTAGAACTAAAACACCCGAGGTAGTACGAACTGGCTCGCATGGCGGCGAGCCACCAAATGGTGACTCGCACCCATGCGAGTCACCAAATGGTGGCTCGCACAAAAAGTGATATTTCGGCCATGTTGTGATTTGATTCTGAAGAACCTCAAAACACAAAAGTTGTAGGTGTTTTCGTCAGCTTTCCAACACATCTTGAATCACCTCATTCCGAGATCGGACGAGAGAGTTAGAGCCAAAACACCCGAGGTAGTACGAACTGGCTCGCATGGCTGCGAGCCACCTGGCCGAGCCACCCAGATCTGGGCCTAGATCTGAGCCCAGATCTGGTTTGAGATGCCTATAAATAGAGAAGGAGGGCTCATTGTTTAAAGAATTGGACTTTTAAGAGGGGAAACTCTGCTGGATTAAGGACTCAAGACTAAAAAAAAGATTGGAGCTTTAGAGGTTTGAGGACTCGGACTTTTCAGATCTGGTTCTTGGCGATCATCCACGCCAAATAAGGCAGGAGTTCGAGAGAGATCAGATCTGAGATCTACACGGTCATCCTCCGGATCAAAACTTGGTTTTTGATCCCGAGAAGAGTATCGATTTCGCTTGGTCGATTTCGATTACTTAGGGCTATTATTTCCTTGGTGAAATAATCCCCTCGGCTGTTATTTCCTTCGTGAAATAACACCTGTAAGGACCATGAAATTTTGATACTAGTTAAAATAATTTTTTGGTATTTTAAAATATTTAATTATAATTTTTAAAAGAGTATTTGTATTTTTCTCGATTTTCTACAATTTTCTATGATTTAAAAATCTGATTATATATTTATTTAAATGATTTTGATATTTATAAATTTGTTTTGTGTGATAAAAATTTTTAGAATTAATTTGTTGAGTTATCGGTACTATTACGTAATATTTTAAATAATATATTGTATTATTAATATTATTACAAATTATTTCATATAATACATAGTATTATTAATTATGTGTTTTTGGTATAATTTATTGTATTATTTCTATTGTTACATATTATCTATTGTATTAGTATAACTAGTACGTTTTACTGTGTACGTAATTATCCCATAATTATTTGATTTTAAATTAAGTAAAAATATTATTATTATTAATTATTATCGTTTAATTATACAATATGGGTATATTTTGACTATTTCGTATCAACTGTAGTATTAGCACAACAGGTACGTTTTTATTTGTAGAAAATTATCCCGTATTTATTTTGATTTTTAAATATCATTAGTTATTTCTTTTTAATTAATTTTGTTTTAACTTATTTAAACCCTAACCCTAATAACTAATACGTGTATATATATACCGCTCCTCCCCATCTCCTCTCTCCCCGCAACCACCCCGAGCCGCTCCGACCACCCAAACAGCAGCCGCGTTCGCCGTCGCCACCAGCAGCGACCTCCACAGCCGTCGTCACCCCCGACCAGGTCCGCGCCATCGAACCCAAGCCTCAACCCGCTCGAGTCGCCGCCCCGCTCATCTCCGGATCCGACAGCCCCTCTCTCCTCCCCGTCGAGATCCCTCGTCGTCGCCGTCGGACCGCCGCCGTCAGTCCTGACCCGCTGCCCCCTCACCGGAGTTCTTCCGACGTCACGCCCCACCGAGTCAGACCCGATCCGCGAGCCGTGGTTCCGTCCGTCGACGTCGATTCGTTCTACGCACCACGAGGCAAGATCCCGATCCTTATTTAGTTTCGTTCCAATCCTTATATTTGTCATAGATTATTTATGTGCAAGATCCCGCTTGCTCAGAACTATTTAAAATATCTGTGTGGATGTGATGAATAATATTAAATAAATTTTAATTATGTGATAAATAGTATTTTCAGAATAATTATAATAGATTAAGGAATTTATTTTTATGACGAGGTTATTTTAGAATAATTATAATATTTTTTGAATTTATGTTGTGTAAGAAAATTATTTTAGAATGATAAATGTTTTCAAAGAAGTTATTTTGGTAAAAGTTTATTTTGTGTTATGATCGTGTGATTGATAGTTGTAGAACACAACATTTCATGTACATTGACACCGACATGTTGACACTTTTATTTATACTCATTCATTGTCATATATGCATACCTGATTTATCGTTAGTCTATATAGTTATGTTCATAATATGATTTGCATAAAATAGTTATATTTATTTATTATTTCTTATTTTGTTGATAACCGTTAGTAGTTCATGTCCTTAGTGGCCTAGCGTGTCGTGTATAGGACCTAGATACCTATGTTTGTTGGCTTAGAAAAGCGGGAAGAATTGAGATGGGGAATTCCTGGTTTAGGTGATCGGATGTGATTGTTGATTATTCCAGGCTCGTACCAACGATATTCCTGTGTAACGTTGGGGTGGGTCTGAGGTGCAGTGATATATAGTATTGTTGATTATTCCAGGCTCGCACCAACGAAATTCCTGTGTAGCGTTGGGGTGGGTCTGAGGTGATGTGATATTATGCTTGTTGATTATTTCCAGGCTCGCACCAACGAAATTCCTGTGTAGCGTTGGGGTGGGTCTGAGGTGATGTGATATTATGCTTGTTGATTATTTCCAGGCTCACACCAGTGAAATTCCTGTGTAGCACTGGGGTGAGTCTGAGGGGGGCAGTGAACTGTTACATGTTGATGATTTGTGAACAACCGGTTATTCATGAATATGAGTTTTGACTATATGTGAGAGGTAGACCAGTGACCTGTATAGGATGGATAGTTGTGTTCTTTTCATACATAGATCGGGATTAATATTTAATTATTTACAATTTGAGACATATGGTATATACATGAGGGTTTCCTTGTTTGGATTATTTCGCTCGACGTACTACGTCTCTTGTTGTAGATTTTTAAATATTAATTCTATCTATTGTATGATCTTGTTGCTTGGATGGTTTCTGATCGCTACCTGCATGATCTTGTTACTTGGTTGATTTTTGGATTTGTATGATTATTAGTATTCCAGTTGCACGCCTCTATTGTTATTACTATCATCACATGTTCTATTTTTATTTCTGTTATCGTATCGTTTCCGTTTTGGGTTTCGTTGTTCTATTTTCCTTGTGGGGTCGGGTCTTGCCGTGCGCCATGCACCTGACGTACACCTGTTTTCTCTGGTGTACGTCAGACTTAGAGGAAGAACATGTTTAGCAAGAGCCAGAGGATTCTCAGCAGGAGTGCCTTGAAGACGGAGCAGAAGAAGAAGCCGAAACTTAGTCATTCCTTTCAGTTTCTTTGTAGCATTTTCTTTCCGTTGGATCATTGTATTTTACATTTCTTTAGTATTCATTTGTTCAGATTTGTATAAGGGCACGTTTGACCCATATTTTATTGTCTAGGACGATTTACCATTGATGATATGTCTATTTTTTATTCTGGGTTGTCTTTATATTCTTGCTATGTGTGATCGGGGACCTGTGACTTCGCATTGTTTTTATTTCCAGACGCTTAGCGTATTAGTAAGGGCACGTTTGACCCATATTTTATGTCTGGGATGATTTACCATTGATGATATGTCTATTTTTACTCTGGGTTGTCTTTATATTCTTGCTATGTGTGATCGGGGACCTGTGACTTGCGTGACAGGTTTTTTTGGTGGCCCATGCAGGTCACGGTCCCGATTTCACACTAGTAAGAATATAGTAGACAATTTAGATACATATCATATTTCATCCGTGAGACTATTCTTAACTCCGTATCCTATTTTCTTGATAGATTTCCTTTCGTCCCTATCTTATCACTTTTGACTCCGGAACTTTCCATTGTTTCTTGTTTCCTGTCTCCTCTGCTTATGGATATCATTCCATATCTGTCATTAGGTTCTTTCTTATTTTTGTCCTTAGATCCTTTCTTATTTTAATTCCGAGGACGGAATTTGTTTTAAGGGGGGTAGAATGTAAGGACCATGAAATTTTGATACTAGTTAAAATAATTTTTTGGTATTTTAAAATATTTAATTATAATTTTTAAAAGAGTATTTGTATTTTTCTCGATTTTCTATAATTTTCTATGATTTAAAAATCTGATTATATATTTATGTAAATGATTTTGATATTTATAAATTATTTTGCACGGTAAAAATTTCTAGAATTAATTTGTTGTGTTATCGGTACTATTACGTAATATTTTAAATAATATATTGTATTATTAATATTATTACAAATTATTTCATATAATACATAGTATTATTAATTACGTGTTTTTGGTATAATTTATTGTATTATTTCTATTGTTACATATTATCTGTCGTATTAGTATAACTAGTACGTTTTACTGTGTATATAATTATCCCATAATTATTTGATTTTAAATATAAGTAAATATATATTTATTATTATTTATTCTTGTTTAATTATACAATATGGGTATATTTCAACTAATTCGTATCAACTGTTGTATTATCACACCAGGTACGTTTTTAATTGTAGATAAATATGGTGTAATTAGTTTAATTTTTAAATACCCTTAACTATTTTATTTTAATTAATTTTTGTTTAAATTAACCCTAACCCTAAACCCTATATATATATTTCGTTTTTTCCCCCTCTCCTATTCAC
>NC_033796.1:86037930-86048590 GCF_001876935.1 Asparagus officinalis | reverse complement strand
CCGCTCCTCCCCATCTCCTCTCTCCCCGCAACCACCCCGAGCCGCTCCGACCACCCAAACAGCAGCCGCGTTCGCCGTCGCCACCAGCAGCGACCTCCACAGCCGTCGTCACCCCCGACCAGGTCCGCGCCATCGAACCCAAGCCTCAACCCGCTCGAGTCGCCGCCCCGCTCATCTCCGGATCCGACAGCCCCCAGCAGCCGCGTTCGCCGTCGCCACCAAGAGCGACCTCCACAGCCGTCGTCACCCCCGACCAGGTCCGCGCCATCGAACCCAAGCCTCAACCCGCTCGAGTCGCCGCCCCTCATCTCCGGCCGTCGGACCGCCGCCGTCAGTCCTGACCCGCTGCCCCCTCACCGGAGTTCTTCCGACGTCACGCCCCACCGAGTCAGACCCGATCCGCGAGCCGTGGTTCCGTCCGTCGACGTCGATTCGTTCTACGAACCCCGAGGCAAGATCCCGATCCTTATTTAGTTTCGTTCCAATCCTTATATTTGTCATAGATTATTTATGTGCAAGATCCCGCTTGCTCAGAACTATTTTTTGTAAAATATGAATTATCTGTTATGTTAATTTGTGGTAAAATATCTGTGTGGATGTGATGAATAATATTAAATAAAATTTAATTATGTGATAAATAGTATTTTCAGAATAATTATAATAGATTAAGGAATTTATTTTTATGACGAGGTTATTTTAGAATAATTATAATATTTTTTGAATTTATGTTGTGTAAGAAAATTATTTTAGAATGATAAATGTTTTCAAAGAAGTTATTTTGGTAAAAGTTTATTTTGTGTTATGATCGTGTGATTGATAGTTGTAGAACACAACATTTCATGTACATTGACACCGACATGTTGACACTTTTATTTATACTCATTCATTGTCATATATGCATACCTGATTCATCGTTAGTCTATATAGTTATGTTCATAATATGATTTGCATAAAATAGTTATATTTATTTATTATTTCTTGTTTTGTTGATAACCGTTAGTAGTTCATGTCCTTAGTGGCCTAGCGTGTCGTGTATAGGACCTAGATACCTATGTTTGTTGGCTTAGAAAAGCCGAGAATTGAGATGGGGAATTCCTGGTTTAGGTGATCGGATGTGATTGTTGATTATTCCAGGCTCGTACCAACGATATTCCTGTGTAACGTTGGGGTGGGTCTGAGGTGCAGTGATATATAGTATTGTTGATTATTCCAGGCTCGCACCAACGAAATTCCTATGTAGCGTTAGGGTGGGTCTGAGGTGCAGTGATATATGGTATTGTTGATTATTTTCAGGCTCGCACCAACGAAATTCCTGTGTAGCGTTGGGGTGGGTCTGAGGTGATGTGATATTATGCTTGTTGATTATTTCCAGGCTCGCACCAGTGAAATTCCTGTGTAGCACTGGGGTGAGTCTGGGGGGGCAGTGAACTGTTACATGTTGATGATTTGTGAACAACCGGTTATTCATGAATATGAGTTTTGACTATATGTGAGAGGTAGACCAGTGACCTGTATAGGATGGATAGTTGTGTTCTTTTCATACATAGATCGGGATTAATATTTAATTATTTACAATTTGAGACATATGGTATATACATGAGGGTTTCCTTGTTTGGATTATTTCGCTCGACGTACTACGTCTCTTGTTGTAGATTTTTAAATATTAATTCTATCTATTGTATGACCTTGTTGCTTGGATGGTTTCTAATCGCCACCTGCATGATCTTGTTACTTAGTTGCATGATCTTGTTACTTGGTTGATTTTTGGATTCGTATGATTATTAGTATTCCAGTTGCACGCCTCTATTGTTATTACTATCATCACATGTTCTATTTTTATTTCTGTTATCGTATCGTTTCCGTTTTGGGTTTCGTTGTTCTATTTTCCTTGTGGGGTCGGGTCTTGCCGTGCGCCATGCACCTGACGTACACCTGTTTTCTCTGGTGTACGTCAGACTTAGGAGAAGAACAGGTTCAACAGGAGCCAGAAGATTCTCAGCAGGAGTGCCTTGTAGATGAAGCAGAAGAAGAAGCCGAAGTTTAGTTATTCCCTCTAGTTATCGATGATCTTAGTTTACTTTGTAGCATTTCCTTTTCCGCTTGATCATGTATTTCATATTTATTCAGTGTTCTTTGTTCAGATAGTTTGTATAAGGGCATGTTTGACCCGTATTTTATGTCTCGGATGTTATCCTATTTGTGATATGATATTTCTTTATTCTGAGTTTGTCTATTATATTCTTGCTATGTGTGATCGGGGACCTGTGACTTCGCATTGTACTTATTTCCAGACGCTTAGCGTATTAGATTGAGAAGAAGAGGTCTAGCACTTATCTCTCCCCAGTCTAATACGTCGCGGGCTTGTTCACGTTCCGATTCCCTGGTATTTTGGGAAGCGGGGCGTGACAGGTTTTTTGTGGCCCATGCAGGTCACGGTCCGATTTCACACTAGAGAATATAGTAGACAATTTTAGATACATATCATATTTCATCCGCTTGAGACTTCTTAACTCCCGTATCTATTTTCTTGCCCCGTGATAAGATTTCCTTTCGTCCCTATTATCCACTTTTGACTCCGGAACTTTCCATTGTTTCTTGTCTCGCTCACTGTTGACTTGCCTTCTTTCCTTATCTCTGTCCTTAGATCCGTCTTATTTTAATTCGGCCGACGGAATTTGTTTTAAGGGTGGGAATGTAAGGACATGAATTTTTGGATTAGTTAAATAATTTTTTGGTTTTTAAAATATTTAATATAATTTTTAAAAGAAGTATTTGGTATTTTCTCGATTTTCTATATTTTCTATGATTTAAAAATCGATTATATATTATGTAAATGATTTTGATATTTTAAAATTTGTTTTGTGTGATAAAAATTTAGAATTAATTTTTAGTTATCGCTATATAGTAATATTTTAAATAATATATTGTATATTAGATTATATACAAATTATTTCATCCAGATTGTATCAACGGCCGAAATTGCTGTATCGATGCGAAGTCATCCAGGATTGTATCAACGGCCGAAATTGCCTTTCTTGAGGGCTCAAGACAAATCCAATGGCTCATATTCATTGAAGATTACTATAAATAGGGGTAGAGAGTGAGGGGTTAGAGGTGTGAAAATTTTTGTAACTCCTTTTGGAGAGGAGGGCTACTCTTAATTGAGAAGGCCTTCCAAAATTGTAACTTTTTGTTGCAATTAATAATAATAATTTTTTCACCACTTTAAATTTTTCTCTTCTTCTCTTTGTTGGATGATGAAGATGAAGATGAAGATGGAAGAATTATTTGAAGGTTTGCATTTCTTTCTTTTTCTCTTTTATTGCTTATTAGTTTAGATTTATTTCTATGCTTGTAGTTAGATTTTATTTTCTTGTTAAATAGCCAAGAGGCTAGAACCCTCTTGCCTTAGATTTATTTCATGCTTATAGAGTAGATTTATTTTCTTGCATTTAATTCTTGCAATTTTATTTTGTAGTTTAGATTTTGCACTTTATTTTGTAGTTAGATTTTAATTTCTTATACTATTCACCTTGAGGCTAGAACCCTCTTGGGTTTAGTTTTTCTTTTTGTTTATTTTTATTTTGTTTGATTCGCCTTTAGGCTAGAACCCTCTAGGAAATCACCCTTTTCTAAGAAGTGGGTTCAATTTTAGATTACCCATATCTATAATTGAATCCACCATCTTTAATTTCTTGCATTTTCTTTTATTCTAGAATTTTGTTCTTCATTCTTGAATTTTTTATTTGTTTCTTGATTTTATTCATTTTTCCTTCTCACCTTATTGATCATACTCATTCTTTTTCAAATCCACTCTCACTTACACTTTGCATCTATTTACACACCATTTTCACTCTCTCAATCTCTTCACAATCACATTCACTTATCACTCCTATTTGTCACGCACACAAAATAAGAATCAATTTCATATTTTCTCCTACAAAACACCTTCCTCGTGGGATCGATATCTTAAATACTATAACTTGACACGGTTGTGCACTTGCAACCTTTTTGGTACATGTTTATGCCGCATCAATGACCAACAAATCCAAGCGCTGACAAACTAGTAAGGCGAACCAAGTAATCGTAACCAGGTCAATCAAGAAGATGAGGACACGGGTGCAAATGAAGCTCATAATGCCAATAATCCTCCCGTCAATGCAGGGGGTGGTATCGAGAATGCTAGTCGTAACGCCACACTTCCACCTCAGAATCGCGCTAACGAAAACACAGGTGAAAGTTTGAAGATCAAAAACCTCGAGAGCAAAATCAATACGTTGATTTCCGCTCATTAACTTCACGCCATTTGATGGGAAGGGTTCACCCACTCAGCATTTGATTTACTTCAAATCACACCTAGGGGTTATCTCTGGTAATGATCCTCTGATGGTACGGTCCTTCGTTGGCACTCTTCGTGGAGCCGCCTTCGATTGGTATCGCCGCCTCAAGCCAGGAAGTGTGAATAGCTGGGACGACATGGAGACTAAATTCCTCACCGACTTCTTCGACGATGACACCGAGACATCCATCGGGTCATTTCTTGACGAGAAACAGAAAGACGGAGAATTAATTGATACCTTCGTCAAAAAGTTCCGGAACAAGGCGATGAACTGTCGGGACCCGATCACTGAGGAGTTCATTCTCCAGACTTGCCACAACAACCTCGCATTAGACGTGTTGGAAGCAATGGGGACAGCACCGTCCCAAACATGGAAGGATTTGAAGGTCCAAGGAAAGCAAGCCGAGCGATTCCTCAAAAGGAAGAAGGCCGAAAGGAGCCAACCGATGGCTAATCCTCCGAACTCGAACTTCGCCTCCCATGGTAGGGGCAAGGCACCTGCAGCGGCTGTTGATCAAACGTCGCAACAGCAGCCCCCCCGAAGACAGCAGAAGACTTCGGGTTCAAGACCCCAAAAAGAGTACTCCTTCAAGGATGAAGATGTTCCAGCCATTTTCGAGTCCCTCCTTGAAAACAACAAGATCAAGCTGCCACCTGTCGTAAATCAGGAGGAAGCTGACAAAACTGCGGATTCGAAATACTGTGCGTACCACAGGAGGATCTTTCATCCCACAAAGGATTGCTTTGCGCTCAAAAATAGCATCCAAACCTTGGTTGAAGCCGGCGTTATATCGCTCAATTAAGACGAATGAACACTCCTACAAGTATAAGAGTATAAACTGCTCCTTACTACACTCCGACAAGTATAAGAGTATAAACTGCTCCTTCCTACACTCCGACAAGTATAAGAGTATAAACTGCTCCTTCCTACACTCCGAAAAGTATACGAGTATAAACTGCTTCTCAATACTCTAATAGGTATATGAGTCTAAACTGTTTCCTACCGTTAACGGGGAAGTTCCTGGAGAATTTTATACGTAATATTCTTAAGGATAACCCGATCATGCAATCGAATGCAATGATAAACTCAGTTTCGCGAAGAAGCTGGGGGTGGATGATTCATGTAACGGGAAGTTCCCGGAAGTACTATATGTAATTTTCTTAGGGATAACCCGATCATTAAGAACAAAGTGATAAACACTAAACCCCCACTGTGATTTCCGAACACTCTTTTGCTGAGACGAGATTCGATCGCTTCGTTGGATCAATCTTCCTTCACAAAACTCTCATTGGTGTTTGACGACTCATAGTCTTCCCCCACAAAATCCCCAACCGATCAGACTAATTGACGGTGGGACCACCAAAATTCCTTTCGGTTGAATCCACTCAAACTTCTATGTGTTTGTGCACTCAACATTCCCATTATTAAATTCCGGACATAATGCTTGGAATTTTGATCTGTTAATTGTTCGCGGGAAAAATCACCCCTTCGTGTTAAGTCCTTATCACTTAACACTAGTTACAAAAGATCCGGTCTTTTTATAAGATCCGGTTACAATGAAAGAAAAGAAAGATTACAACTTTTTATCCTTGTTTGTCGAACAAATCACGAGCTCCTGTTTTGCGGTCGCTCGCTTTGTGGGTTCTTCGCCTGCGCCGGGGTTTATCCGTGGACCACCACGCGATCTAGATCCGGTCGGATCTACGCAGTACGATGGGTATTATTTCACGAAGAAAATAATAGTCGGGGGGGATTGGTTCACCAAGGAAACAATCGCCCAAATCTCGGGATCAAAGACCAAGCTTTGATCCGGAGTATGCCTGCGTAGATCTGAGATCCGGTCCTCTCGAACTCTTGCCTTATTTGGCGTTGACGATCACCGAGCACCAGATCTGGATGAGCAAGTCCTCGAAGTCCTAAAGCTTGAATCTTTTTTAGATCCGAGTCTTCAATCCAGCAGGGCTTCGCCTCCAAAAAATCCAACCTTTACAAATGAACACTCAATGGCCTATTTATAGGCTCGATTCCTGATTTGGCAGTAAGTCGGATTCCTGATTTGGCAGTAAATCCGATTCCTGTTTTGGCAGTAAATCCGATTCCTGTTTTGGCAGTAAATCCGATTCCTGTTTTGGCAGTAAATCCGATTCCTGTTTTGGCAGTAAATCCGATTCCTGTTTTGGCAGTAAATCCACTTCTGAGTTCGAGTCCGAAACCGATCTTGATTCGGTCGTGATTCGTCCGAGTCCGATCTTGTTTGGATGACTCGTTGACTCCCCGAACCGTTGGCTTGATTCCGCACGCGAATGGATGTATTCCGTTGCTTGCGTGCGATTCGTCAACCTCGTTGCCTCGTTGGTTCGTCGGTTTGTGTCGAGCTATGCTAAGGGACCTTTAAGCAATTTTATACGCCTACAGATACCCCCTCCAAAGTATTTCAGCCTCATTCTTTTATAGAAGAGTCTAGAATACTTTGGATATGATTGTCCCAACCTTCAGTCGGTGTAATGGGACTTTGGAATGGCTTCTGTTCATGATTCCTTTAATCTTCCAGGCTATTCGGTGCTTTGTCGAATGTCTGTAAGAGTTCCGGTGCTGCATTTATTGTCTGCCCGTTGTTGGAATTTTAAACTTGAAGTCGATTCCTGATTTTCTAATCTTTAGCTGACCATCGATTGTTGGCGTTGAGTTTTTATTTGCGACGCGTTGTCCGGCGTAGTGTTGTTGAGTTATCCTTAAGAATATTTATGAAAAATATTCTCCAGGAACTTCTCAACCAAAAATAGGGAATACTTTATACTCGTATACCTTATTGGAGTATTAAGAAGCAGTTTATACTAGTATACTTTTCGGAGTATTAAGAAGCAGTTTATACTCGTATACTTTTCGGAGTATTGATTTTTTCATTGCAACGTATTGATCGGCGTTGACCTAGAGTTACGCGTTGTCCGGCGTTGACCCTAGGATTTTGAATGTCGTTGGATGCTTAAGTCACGAGACCAACTAATGAAGCTGATGCGTCAGTGACTCTCGTATTTATAGGATTTTTAGCAAACTCTCAGCCATCAACGGGTTTGATAAGCCTTTACCGACTACCGTTTGAATCGGGCTAGCATGCGGATTATCTAAATCCGTTCCGCATGTGACGTTGTGCTAAGAGAGTTAACGCTCTTAGTGCTACGCTCTTGAATACGTAGACTTCGTCTTTCTCACGGGAATCCGGCGACGCGTGTTAGGCGTTATCTTTAGGATTTTTGGCAACCCCCCAGCCTTCAACGGATTTGATTAGCCTTTACCGACTACCGTTTGAGTCGGGCTAGCATGCGGATTGTCTAAATCCGTTCCGCATGTAACGTTGTGCTAAGAGAGTGAATTCTCTGAGACTTTGTGCTATGATGTTGAATACATAGGCTTTGCCATTGTTACGGGAATAGGCTACCCGGCAACGTGTATTAGACGGTGACTTATCCCTACTTTGGCTTCGGGATAAAATACCCCAGACTGGTATTCTGGTGTCTTTTCAATCGGTAAAAGACTAAACCGGCGACGCGTGTTAGGCGTCGGCATATCCTTTCTTAGGATTCAGGATGAAATTCCCCATGTGTGTAAGACATGGATTTTGGTGTTATTAATAACATCCTGCCACAATGTTGAATATGTGAGCGGGCGTTCTTTTTAACGGTTAAGAACTAACCGGCAGCGCGGGTTAAGCGCAGACTTATCCCTGCTTAGGTTTCAGGATAGAATACCCAAGAATCGAACTCTGGTGTCTTTTTCTACGGAAAAAGACTAAACCGGCAGCGCGTGTTAGGCGCAGACTTATCCCTGCTTAGGATTCGGGATAAACTTCCTAGACTGAAATTCTAGTGTCTTTTTCAATCGGTGAAAGACCAAACCGGCAACACGTGTTAGGCGTTGACTTATCCCTACTTAGGATTCAAGATAAAATTTCCTGTACCTGTGAGGCACAAATTTCGAGAGTTGAAAAAGGTGGTGTCTTCTCTTGGGGCAAAGACGAACCCGAAATAGGAGAGGAAGAATTTTATATTCTATCTCCCGACACTGAAGAAGAAGAATTTTATATTCTATTTTCAGCTGGAAAGGAGACTCGAGGTGGGATCTCCACCCCCAGAATCCGGAACTAGGAGTGGGACCTCCACTCCGAGAATCGAAAACTTCGGATAATCCTAACTGTCAGAAGGTTTGATTACCGAACTAAAGGTGAATTTCTCGTTTATCGAGAGTGAATTATGGTTTTGACCCTAACTGTAGGAAGGTTTGACTAAATGGGAGTTTGAGGTGACCCTAACTGTAGGAAGGTTTGATCACTTGATTTGAAAGTGGACCTCTCGTTCATTGGAGGAATCGAGAGGGGATTTTGACTGTGGTCCTAACTATAAGAAGGTTTGACCAATCGGGAGATTTGAGACGATCCTAACTGTAGGAAGATTTGATCGCTCGATTTGTGGACCTCTCGTTCATTGGGGGAATCGAGAGGGGGAGAGTGTTGAGTGCACAGACGCGGTGAGAATTTGAATAGGAGTTTTTTATTCATCATCTTGCTGTGGTGACCGGATTATCCCTAAGAATACACTATATAGATTTCTTTTGGGAACTTCCCGTTACATGAATCATCCACCCCCAGCTTCCTTTGCAAAACTGGGTATGGTATTGTACTCAGTTGGGTGTCCGGGTTATCCTTAAGAATATCAAGCATGGTATTCTCCAGGAACTTCCCGTGAAAGAAAGGAAACAGTTTAGACTCATATACCTGTTGGAGTATGTAAGGAAGCAGTTTAACCTCATGCACTTGTTGGAGGATTGAGACTTATCGGAGTCGTGCCATTCTCAATTGGCTTACCTCAGCGTTATGACGCCAGCTTCAACCAAGGTCTGAATGCTATTCTTGAGAGCAAAGCAATCCTTGGTGGGATGAACGACCCTCCTGTGGTATGCACAGTACTTCGGGTCCGTAGTGTTGTCAGCTTCCTCCTGATTTGTGATAGGCGGTAGCTTGATCTTGTTGCTTCCAAGGAGGGATCCGAAGATGGCTGGAACGTCTTCGTCCTTGAAGGAATACTCTCTTTGGATTCTCGGACCCGAAGCCTTTTGCTGCCTTCAGGATTGCTGTTGTGACATTTGATTAGCACCATCAGCAGCTGCAGGTGCCTTGCCCTTACCACGAGAGGCGAAGTTTGAGTTGAGCGGATTAACCGTCGGTCGGTTCCTCTCGGCCTTCTTCCTTTGGAGGAAGCGTTCGGCTTGTTCACCGCGCACCTTCAAGTCTTTCCAAGTGTCAGACGGCGATGTTCCCATTGCTTCCAACACGTCCAATGCAAGGTTGTTGTGGCAAGTCTGGAGGATGAACTCCTCAGTGATCGGGTCCCGGCAGTTCATCGCCTTGTTCCGGAACCTCTTGACGAAGGTGTCGACTAACTCCCCGTCCTTCTGCTTCTCATCGAACAATGATCCGATAGATATCTCGGTGTCGTCGTCGAAGAAATTGGTGAGGAACATGGTCTCCATATCGTCCCAGCTGTTCACGCTACCTGGCTTGAGGCGGCGATACCAATCGAAGGCGGCTCCGCGAAGAGTGCCGACGAATGACCGCACCATCAGGATTTGAAGTAAATCAAATGCTGAGTGGGTGAACCCTTCCCATCAAACGGCGTGAAGTTAATTAGGTTGAACTTCGTCGGATATGGGATTGATTCCCACTCTCTGTGGTAGGGACAAGGAATGCCCGTCTTCTTTATCTCTTGAGCAGAAATCAACGTATTGATTTTGCTCTCGAGATTTTTAATCTTCAAGCTTTCACCTGAGTCTTCGTTAGCATTCTCGTTACCACCCCCTGCATTGACGGGAGGATTATTGGCGTTATTCGCACCTGTGTCCTCATCTTCCAGGTTGACCTGGTTACGACGACTTGGTTCGCCTTGCTGGTTTGTCAGCGCTCGGATTTGCTGGTCATGCATTTCTTTCATATTCTGCATGGCCATCTGCATTTCGAGTTTGAAGCTCTCTTGCTGTTTAGCCATGGCTTCTTCGAGCATCTTGGCCACTTGTTCTATGCTTATCATCAGTGACTCGCGGGGTTGTTCTTCGCTGGATACTATATTGTCTGATACGACAGCAGAGCAGGAATTCGATTCTTCATCTTCTGACGGTAATCTTGTCCGAACCCTACCATAAGTTCCTTGTGTAATGGCTCCAGACTACAGACGAGTTAGATACCAGGGTACTTCCGGAATTGACTCGAGATTATCCCTTTTTGATGCCCTTTTGCTGGTCATATTGGTAGTGACCCTCGGAAATTCTCCATC
>NC_033796.1:86017411-86037920 GCF_001876935.1 Asparagus officinalis | reverse complement strand
CCGCTCTTCTTTGCCGGAAACGCTTATGCCTTGGTTTTGGCGTTTCGGTACTAAGCCTTTCGAACACTGAAATTCTCTCGGGGACCGCCTTGATGCAGTTGCACTCAGACAGTACCGCCCGAATGAGCTTTGAACAAGGGCACTGAGTTTCTAGCCTTCGAGGACTTCTCTTTCTGGCTTTGCTCGTACCCCCAGTACGATAGTACAGCTCTTCCGTTTGAAAGTCGGAGCAACCTATCGTGTGTTGGCACGATTTCTCAGGTATAACGTAATCATCATCAGACGATAACGTTTCCTTCTGAGAGCGAATTACCTTCTTCGGACTTTCGAGAGTCACGCGCCTCGAAACGCGCCTTTGTGGGCGTGAATCCTCGACGGGCTCCTGAACTTCAATGCGCAGCATAGTGCGCTTGGGTGCCATAATTTCTTTGTCATGTTGAGGGTTGCGGTGACCCCCAACATGTTGATTCATTTGGGGCTTTCTTAGTGGGCCCAAACATCCTTGGATTGGAGCTTTGCTTCGCTCCTCGGGAAGTGGACCAAGGTGCTCCAAGACTGACTTCCTTTTCTGGGATGGTCCTGCGGGATCTCCCAGGGCAGTTGTGGAAATCATCGGCGGTCTGGATTGATTCGCCGAAGGTTGCACTTTCGACGGCCGCAGTTGCTGCTTTTTGGTCTGAACCGCCGCTTCAGACTTCGGCCTCCAAACTTTGCGAGTTGGTGGCGGCTTCTTGGCTACCTCTTTCTGCAGCTTTCTACGGGCTTCTTCGGCTTGAGTCCGCGCCTGTGCTGATAGTGCGCGACGTTTGCGGATACGTTCTTCCAGGGTCGAACGATTCCGTTTGACACAGACCCATTCCATTGTTGGCGGCTTGGAGGAACCACCATTCATCGATTGTTGAGGCTTTTTGCCTCTCTTGTTCTTCAGATCCGCGTTGTAGCGGACCCCGTCAACTGACTCCATGGCCTTTGCGAATCGTTTCGCAAGGCGTTGACGTTGCCTTTGGCGGGCTCTCTTCGAGAGAGTCACCACACCCCCTGCGGCATAAGGGTTGGCCAGAGCAGATCCGGCCTGGTTGGGAATTGGAGGAATCTCACCCGATGCGACTTTGGCATCAAACGGGGCGAGATCTTCGTTGGTGGCTTCGACTTCTTCAAACCAACGAGTTTTTCTCCTGGAGGAGAACTTGGACTTCTTGGACTTGCGGGGGGAGGTTGATCCAGACGAGGACAAGTATTCCTCGAACTTAGTTTGGTCGAACTCGTACTCAACCTCCTCCACGACCGGAATTGAAATCCGCGGCTGCGACGCATCGATCTCGTCAGCGAGATCGTCGGCTCCCACTGTGGTCGCCAGATTGTTCGCGATGAAAATCGTGTCTTTCTTTGTAATTGATTCCATTGTCATCTTAAATAACAGCTTTTTTTGAGTACAAAACGTCCGGTCTTTTTATAAGAATCGGTACAATGAAATCAAGAAAAATAAACAAAGATTACAACATTTCTCCTTATGTTCGAACAAATCACGAGCTCCGTTTGCCGGCTCGCTGTGCGTTCTTCCCAGCGCCGGGTTATCCGTGGACCACCGCGCGATCTAGAATCCGTCGCATCACGCTATACGACGCATTATTTCACGAATGGAAATAATACCGCGGGGGGATTGGGTTCACAAGGAACAATTGCCAAATTCTCGGATCAAAGGACCAAGCTTTCGATCCGGAGTATGCTGGCGAGATCGAGATCGGTCCCTCATCGAACTCTTGCCTATATTTCGGTTGACGATCAGCGAGCAAACAGATCTGGATGAGCAAGTCCTCAAAAAGTCCTAAAATTGAATCTTTTTAGATCTGATCTTCTAATCCAGCAGGGCTTCGCCTCCAAAAATCAAAACCTTTCATAATGAAAACACCTTGGTCCTATTTATAGCACCCAGATCTGTGCCAGGCACAGATCTGGGCTCTGAGTTGGCTCGGCCACAAGTGGCCGGCCACCGCTGGGTGGCTTCGGCCACCAGCACCTCAGGGGTGGCTCCTCGCATAGGCCGAGCAACCCTGGGTGGCTGGTTCCTCGAGCCCCTCAGGGTGTTTTGGGTTTTCCCCCTGTCATTTTGTCTTTGTTCCCATTGTATCCGTGTTTTCGGTTCGACTTAGACTCTGATTTCGGCCAGTAAATCCACTTCTGAGTTCGAGTCCGAAACTGATCTTAATTCGATCGTGATTCGTCCGAGTCCGCTCTTGTTTGGATGACTCATTGACTCCCCGAACCGTTGGCTTGATTCCGCACGCGAATGGATGTATTCCGTTGTTTGCGTGCGATTCGTCAACCTCGTCGCCTCGTTGGTTCGTCGGTTTGTGCCGAGCTATGCTAAGGGACCTATAAGCAATTTTATACGCCTACATCAATCTTTAACGAATTGTCAAACCCCTTCGTGTTAAGTCCTTATCACTTGACACTAAGAACCCCTACTGAGTGATTTGTACAAGTCAACACTCCAACTATGATTTGTACTCCCACTCCCACTGTTTAGCTGGTCAAACTTTCTTACAGTTAGGACCACAGCCAAAATCTCCTCTCGATTCCTCCAATGAATGAGAGATCCACAAATCGAGCGATCAAACCTTTTTACAGTTTGGATCCTCTCAAACATCCCACTCGGTCAAACCTTCTACAGTTAGGGCCAAAACCAAAATTCTCTCTCGATTTCTCCAATGAACGAGAGGTCTATTTTCAAATCGAGTGATCAAACCTTCCTACAGTTAGGGTCATCTCAAACTCCCCACTCGGTCAAACCTTCCTACAGTTAGGGCCAAAACCAAAATTCTCTCTCGATTTCTCCAATGAACGAGAGGTCTATTTTCAAATCGATGATTGTCAAACCCTTTTGTGTTAAGTATTTGTCACTTAACACCAGGAACTCTCTTTGACTGATCTGTACGAATCGACACTCCCACTAAAATTTGTACTCCCACTCTTACTGTTCACTCGGTCAAACCTTCCTACAGTTAGGGCCAAAACCAAAATTCTCTCTCGATTTCTCCAATGAACGAGAGGTCTATTTTCAAATCGAGTGATCAAACCTTCCTATAGTTAGGGTCATCTCAAACTCCCGCTTGGTCAAACCTTCCTGCAGTTAGTACCAAAACCACAATTCACTCTCGATAAACGAGAAATTCATCTTTAGTTCGGTAATCAAACCTTCTGACAGTTAGGGTTATCCGAATCTTTTCGATTCTCGGAGTGAAGATATCATTCCTAGTTTCACCTTTCCGGATTCTGGGAGTGGAGATCCCACCTCGAGTCTCCTTTTCAGCTGAAGATAGAATATAAAATTCTTCTTCTTCAGTGTTGAGAGATAGAATATAAAATTCTTCCTCTCCCATTTCGGGTTCGTCTTTGCCCCAAGAGAAGACACAATTTTTTTTAAACTTACAAAAATCCATGCCTTTTATGCATGGGGAATTTTATCCCGAATCCTGAGTAGGGATAAGTCAACGCTTAACACGCGTTGCCGGTTTAGTCTTTCACCGATTGAAAAAGATACCAGAATCTAGTTTGGGGTATTTTATCCCGAAGCCTAAGTAGGGATAAGTCAGCTCTTAACCTGTGCTGCTGGGTGGTTCGTTCCCATGAAAACGACCGAGTCTACGTATTCAGCATCGTAGCAACAAAAATCCATACCTTTTATGCATGGGGAATTTTATCCTGAATCCTGAGTAGGGATAAGTCAACGCCTAACACGCGTTGCCGGTTTAGTCTTTCACCGATTGAAAAAGACACCAGAATCCAGTCTGGGGCATTTTATCTCGAAGCCTAAGGAGGGATAAGTCAGCGCATAACACGCGTTGCCGGGTAGTCTATTCCCGTAAGAAAGATGAAGTCTACGTATTCAATATCGTAGCACTAAGAGAGTTAACTCTCTTAGCACAACGTCACATGCGGAACAGACTTAAACAATTCGCATGCAAGCCCGATTCAAACGGTAATCGGTAAAAGCACGTCAAATCTATTGAAGGCTGAGGGTTTGCTAAAAACCTTAAAGTCTACGCCTATTACGCGTCGCCGTTTAGTCTTTTCAGGCGAGAAAGACGAAATCTACGTATTTAATATCGTAGCACTAAAAGAGTTAACTCTTTTAACATAACGTTACATGCGGAACGGACTTAAACAATTCGCATGCTAGCCCGACTCAAACGGTAGTCGGTAAAGATTTATCAAACCCGTTGATGACTGAGAATTTTCCAAAAAATTCTATAAATATTTGTCATTGACGTATCAGCTTCATTAGTTGGTCTCGTGACTTGAGCATCCAACAAATTCAGAATAAGATCCACACGTGCAGATGAATTAGCTTTAATAGTTGGTCCTGCAGCCTAATATTTAGGACTGCCACGCTCCAATGCCTTAAGAGCTTAAACTGTGTAGACTCTAGCAAACGTATGAGTATAAACTGTGTTAACACTGGTCAACGCGTTACAGTAAAGATCGATGCCGGTCAACGCATCAGCAATTTCGCCAAAATAAGGCAAAAGATAACTCCAAGGATTTCAGTTACAATCAGATATGAATTTCCGACGGAGAGGATCAGTTCAAAGTCAACTCAATGGCACGAGCTAAGTTCAGAAAGTTACACACCAATCTTAGTTCAAGATTTCGATAGCGGTCAGACGATAAACGCAGCACCGGAAGAACTTCATCTATTCGATAAAACACCGAATAGACTGAAGACTGAAGAAGTCAAGAATTGAAGCAGTTCACAGGTCCCTCTATGAGATTGAGGAAAGGGTCTATCTTATCTAAAGCATTCCAGACTCCTCTATAAAAGAATGAGTCTGAAATACTTTGGAGGGGGTATCTGTAGGCGTATAAAAATGCCTATGGGTTCCTACACACAGCTCGAGACGAAATGCAGACGATAAGCATCATCATCCAAGTCAGGAAAGGATTATCTCGCCCCGTGAAAGCTAACGAATATACAAAGTGAGTTATTGGAGTGTACAAGTCACCGGAATGACGAAATACACAATACAAGTTCGGAGAAGTCAGAAAGTGTCGAACACCTCAAAGTGGACCATAAAATGAAGAGGCATTTAGACCATGCTACGATTTGAATCTGAAAAAGTTCAAAACATAAAAGTTGTAGGTCTCTTCGTCAGCTTTCCTAAAACACCCGAGGTAGTACGAACTGGCTCGCATGGCTGCGAGCCACCAAATGGTGACTCGCACCCATGCGAGTCACCAAATGGTGGCTCGCACAAATAATGATATTTCGGCCATGTTGTGATTTGATTCTGAAGAAACTCAAAATATAAAAGTTGTAGGTCTTTTCGTTAGCTTTCCAACACATCTTACATCACCTCATTCCGAGATCGTACGAGAGAGTTAGAGCAAAAACACCCGAGGTAGTACGAACTGGCTCGCATGGCTGCGAGCCACCAAATGGTGACTCGCACCCATGCGAGTCACCAAATGGTGGCTCGCACAAAAAATGATATTTCAACCATGTTGTGATTTGATTCTGAAGAAACTCAAATCACAAAAGTTGTAGGTCTTTTCGTCAGCTTTCCAACACATCTTGAATCACCTCATTCCGAGATCGGACGAGATAGTTAGAGCCAAAACACCCGAGGTAGTACGTGCGAGCCACCAAATGGTGACTCGCACCCATGCGAGTCACCAAATGGTGGCTCGCATAAAAAGTGATATTTTGGCCATGTTGTGATTTGATTCTGAAGAAACTCAAAACACTAAAGTTGTAGGTCTTTTCGTCAGCTTTCTAACGCATCTTGAATCACCTCATTCCGAGATCGGACGAGAGAGTTAGAGCCAAAACACCCGAGGTAGTACGAACTGGCTCGCATGGCTGCGAGCCACCTGGCCGAGCCACCCAGATCTGGGCCCAGATCTGAGTCCAGATCTGGTTTGAGATGCCTATAAATAGATTGGACTTTTGATAAGCTTTGAAGACTTGGACATTTTTAGATCTGGTTCTTGGCGATCATCCACGCCAAATAAGGCAGGAGTTCGAGAGAGATCAGATCTGAGATCTATACGATCATCCTCCGGATCAAAACTTGGTTTTTGATCCCGAGAAGAGTATCGATTTCGCTTGGTCGATTTTGATTACTTAGGGCTATTATTTCCTTGGTGAAATAATCTCCTCGACTGTTATTTCCTTCATGAAATAACACCCGTCATACCATGTAGATCCGACCGGATTAAGATCACGCGGTGGTCCACGGATTAACCCCGGCGCAGGCAAAGAACCCACACAAGCAAGAGACCGCAAAACAGGATCTTGCGATTTGTTCGAAAAAAGGAAAGTTGTAATTTTTCTTTTTTCTTTGATTTTGTTGTAACCGGATCTTATAAAAAGACCGGATCTTTTGTAACCGATAAACTGTTGCACAAGAAAACAACGACTTCAATGAAAACAATTTTCCCCGCGAACATCAAGGAGTTCCATGCCCGAGTGGAACGTGAGACAGACGGAAGATCAAGTGTGTGTGATCAGATAATGGAGGTGAGTATAGAGGTCCTTTCCAAGCCTATTGCAAGAAATATGGGATTAGGCTGGAGAAGACTCCACCCAAGATGCCACAGTTGAATGGACTAGCTGAGAGAATGAACCGAATTATTGAAGAAAGAGTTTGATGTGTACTCTCTCATGGCAAGTTGCCCAAATCATTCTGGGGAGAAGCTTTGGTGACCGTTGTTGACATAGTCAACCTCACACCATCAGTTCCTTTGGACGGAGATATCCCAGAGGAGGTTTGGTCAGACAAAGGGCTTCTTACAACCATCTCAAGGTGTTCGGATGCGGGGTATTTGTTCATATCCCCAAACACAAGCGAGCCAAGCTTGATGCAAAAACTAAGGAATGTATCTATCTTCGTTCTCCTAAGGGTGAGTTTGGGTACCGACTTTGGGATCCAATCAACAAGAAGGTCGTCCGAAGCCGAGATGTTGTATTCTTCGAAGACCAAACAATTAAAGACATCCAGAAATTGGAGAGGCCAAGATTGAGCAGCAAGAGCACAGACCTTACACCGGTCTGACGTGAGGATAATGCCATACCTAAAAACAATGATGCTGAAGATTATGAGCCTATCCTAGAACAAAACAACTAGGAGACTCATGATGAGTCAGTTCAGGAAGAACCTCAGTCTAGCTCTCCACTAGCACCCCAATTGAGATGATCTTTGTTTGCGGAAAAAGTCGCTGTATTCATTGCTGCATTCATTACAACTTTGATCGTTACAATGAAATAAAAAGATAGTCTTTTTATAAGACCGGTACACAATGAAAACAAAATAGATGCAACTCCTTTCAAACAAACGCAAGATCTGTTCATCATCTCTTGCTTGCGTGGGTCTTTTGCCTGTGACGGGGATGTTGATATCCGTGGACCACCGGGGCACTCAGATCTGGTCCGGATAAATCGGACAGAGTTTCGTTGATCCGCGTGAGATCTAGAAACTTTCTGATCCGGATAAATCGGACAGAGCTTCGCCTATCCGCGGGGGGATATGGAAGCTATAAGCGTATACCTCGGCTAAAGCGAGGTAATAGCTCTTCTTAGTATCAACGCTAAGGCCGATACTAAGGATCTGACGGGCGATGAAGGCTCTGATCAAGGCCTCTCCTCCTCTTGTTGAAGCACACGGGCACTCTTCACTGCAGCAGGGCTTCGCCAAGCTCTCCAAAATTCCTCTTTCTTTCCAAAGGCCCAAGGGGGCTATTTATAGTGTTTAGAGGGGTCTAGGGGGGTCTAGGGACCACTAGGGGGCGTGGACACCCCCTGGTGTCTCGGCCTTGGCCGAGACACCCTAGGGTGTCTCGGCCATGGCCGAGACACCCTTGGGTGTCCGCACCCCTTGATGGGGGTGTCTCGGCTTGGCCGAGACACCCCTGGGGTGTCTTGGTCTTGCCAAGACACCCCTCGGGTGTTTCGAGCTTGCCGAGACTCCGTTTAGGTGTTTTGTTGGTTCCCCTGTATATTCTTCGTCCGGATTCGGATTTGAGTGATTCCGGGTGCGTTGGATGCGCGACGAAGAGTTTGACCCGCTCTGGTGATTGGATTATCTGTAGAGTGGTCGAGGCATGAAGGGCGTTGTCCTTTTTGTGAACAGTGCCGGGCTTCCCGATTGGTCCGGGTCTTCGTGATTCCGAAGTCCTATCCGCTCATGTAACTCGTCGATTCACTTCAGTCGTTCGTCGACGTCGATTAGGCTCATGTGGATTGGATGGTGACGTTCATCGTCGCTCGTTAACACTGAACCGGTTGTGGAGAACTATAGGCAATTTTTGATGCCTACAGATACCCCCTCCAAAGTGTTCCTGACTCGTTTCTTTTATAGAAGAGGCTGGAATACTTTGGATGTGATTGATCTGGCCTTCAGTCGGCGTAGTTAGCTTCAACTCTTGACTCTTTCGATTTTCGATCTATCCGATGCTTTGACGAATAGCCGAGGTTCTTCCGGCGCTGCGTTTATCGTCTGGCCGTCGTCGGAGTCTCGAGTCTGCAGCTGATGAATTGAGTTTGGCTCGTGTCATTGAGTTGACTTTGAACTACCTCCGCCACATTGTGCTGGCTTAGGGTTTCGGATCCCCGTGTGTTGGCTTTTTATCGCAACGCGTTGACCGGCGTTGACCTAGGGTTACGCGTTGACCGGCGTCCACCCTAGGGTTTTGAATTGTCGAATGTTGACTTTGGTTGCAACGCATTGACTGGCGTTGACCTAGGTTTACGCGTTGACCGGCGTTGACCCTTAGGGTTTCGAATCGTCGAACGTGAATGGTGTGGATATTGAATCCTCGAACGTTGACTTTGATTGCAACGCGTTGACTGGCGTTGACCTAGGGTTACGCGTTGACCGGCGCTGACCCTAGGGTTTACGGATCGCCATTAACACAGTTTATACTCGTACGTTTGCTGGAGTATACACAGTTTAAGCTCTTAAGGTATTGGAGCATCGCGGTCCCGAATGTTGGGGTTGCAGGACCAACTGTTAAAGTTGATTCATCTGCATGTGTGGATTTTATCCTGAATTTGTTGGGTGCTCGAGTCACGAGACCAACTAGGGGAGTTGATGCGTCAATGACTCGCAGTTATAGAATTTTTGGCAAATCCTCAGCCATCAACGGATTTGATGAGCCTTTACCGACTACCGTTTGAGTCGGGCTAGCATGCGGATTGTTTAAGTTCGTTCCGCATGTGACGTTGTGCTAAGAGAGTTAACGCTCTTAGTGCTACGATATTGAATACGTAGACTTCGTCTTTCTCACGGGAATAGACTACCCGGCGACGCGTGTTAGGCGTTGACTTTAGGATTTTTGGCTAATCCCCAGCCTTCAACGGATTTGATTAGCCTTTACCGACTACCGTTTGAGTCGGGCTAGCATGCGGATTGTTTAAGTCCGCTCCTATGTGACGTTTAAGCTAAAAGAGTTAACCCTTTTAGTGCTACGATATTGAATACGTAGACTTCGTCTTTCTCACGGGAATAGACTACCCGGCAACGCGTGTTAGGCGCTGACTTATCCTTACTTAGGATTCAGGATAAAATTCCCCGTGCGTGTGAGGCACGGATTATGGTGTTATTAATAACAACCTGCCACAATGTTGAATATGTGGTCTTTTGTCCTTTTTACGGTCAAAGACTAACCGGCCATGTGTGTTAGACATAGGCTTTGGGATTTTTGGCAAACCCCCAGCCATCAACGGGTTTGATGTGCCTTTACCGATTACCGTTTGAATCGGGCTAGCATGTGAATTATTAAAACCCGTTTCACATGTAACGTTGTGCTAAGAGAATTGCTTCTCTTAGACTTAATGCTATGATTTTGAATACATAGACTTCGTCTTTCTCACGGGAATAGACTACCCGGCGACGCGTGTTAGGCGTTGACTTATCCCTACTCAGGCTTCGGGATAAAATTCCCCGTGCATCGAGTGCCCGGATTTGACAATCGTGTCTTTTCTAAAAGCAAAGACAGATTGAGAAACGGGAGAGGAAGAATTTTATATTCTATCTCCCGGTGCTGAAGAGGAAGAATTTTATATTCTATCTTCGGCCGGAAAGGGAACTTGAGGTGGGATCCCCCACCCCAGAATCCGGAAATGATGAACTGGGAGTGGGTTCTCCACTCCGAGCATCGGAAAGGTCCGAGGAGAGGAAGAATTTTATATTCTATCTCCCGGTGCTGAAGAGGAAGAATTTTATATTCTATCTACAGCTGGAAAGGAAACTCGAGGTGGGATCTCCACCCCCAGAATCCGGAAGGATGAAACTAAGAGTGGGATCTCTACTCCGAGAATCGTAACAATTCGGATAACCACTCGATTTTGAAAGTGGACCTCTCGTTCGTTGGGAGAATCGAGAGGGGATTTTGATTGTGGTCCTAACTGTATGAAGGTTTGACCAAGCAGGAGTTTGAGACGACCTTAACTGTCGGAAAGGTTTGATCACTCGATTTGAAGGTGGACCTCTCGTTCATTGGGGGAATCGAGAGGGAATTTTGGCTTTGGCCCTATAGGTTTGACCAGAACGCAAAGAGAGTGGAATACGGGTAGCAAAGAAAGTGCCAACTCGCATCATCACTCAAAGGGAGATTTTAATGTTAGGCGTTTAGGACCTAGCACGTTAAGTCTGAGAAACGCCAATGAAGGGCAAATGGAAATGTTGGTGGATCCACTGTCGCTTAGTTTGATCAGCGGATGGCTTGGTGAGGAAAGATTAACCTATCAGAGGATTGGGTCTCTTCTCACAAAAATAACTCATAAGAGTTAGAGAATAAGAAGAGACATTCCGACCTTCCGAGTTCGAACGTGAAATTCTTATTCACCAATTCCACAATGATTGGGTTATCCCTAAGAATACCCCTGTGGTATTCTTTCGGGAACTTCCCGATGCATTGGATAATCCACCCCCAGTTTCTCTCTTGGAACTGGGTTTGATTTTGTTATCTGGCTGGGTTATCCTTAAGAATATTAGTGTAATATCCTCCAGGAACTTCCCGTCAATGGTAGGAAATAGTCTTGTACTCTTTGGAGTATTGAGGAACAGTTTATACTCTTGTACTCTTTGGAGTATTGAGGAACAGTTTATACTCTTGTACTCTTTGGAGTATTGAGGAACAGTTTATACTCTTGTACTCTTTGGAGTATTGAGGAACAGTTTATACTCTTGTACTCTTTGGAGTATTGAGGAACAGTTTATACTCTTGTACTCTTTGGAGTATTGAGGAACAGTTTATACTCTTGTACTCTTTGGAGTATTGAGGAACAGTTTATACTCTTGTACTCTTTGGAGTATGAAGGAGCAGTTTATACTCTTATACTTGTCGGAGTTTTGAGAAACAGTTTATACTCTTGTACTCTTTGGAGTATGAGAAGCAGTTTATACTCATATACTCTTTGGAGTATTGAGAAGCAGTTTATACTCGTATACTCGTTGGAGTTTCGAGAAACAGTTTATACTCTTGTACTCTTTGGAGTATCGAGAAACAGTTTATACTCTTGTACTCTTTGGAGTATTGAGAAGCAGTTTATACTCGTATACTCGTTGGAGTGTTGTCGTTTTCAATTGGCTTACCCTAGCGTTATAACGCCGGCTTCAACCAAGGTCTGGATGCTATTCTTGAGAGCAAAGCATTCCTTGGTGGGGTGGAGGATCCTTCTGTGGTACTCGCAGTACGTTGGATCCGCAGAATCGCCATCTTCCTCTTGATTCGTGATGGGCGGGAGCTTGATTTTGTTGTTTTCGAGAAGGGTCTCGAAGATAGCTGGAACGTCCTCGTCTTTGAACGAGTACTCGTTTTGGAGCTCCTCGTCTGAATTCTCCTGTTGTTCCCAGGACTGCTGTTGCGACGTTTGATTATCGTCAATAACCGTTGCAGGTACGTCCTCTTCATTGCAGGTACGTCCTCTTCATCATGAGGTACGAGATCCGAATCCAGAGGGTCAACCATTGGTTGGTTTCTTTCGACCTTCCGCCTTCTGATGAAGCGTTCAGCTTGTTCTCCTCGAGCCTTCAACTCTTTCCAGGTATTGAGCGGCTCTATTCCCATCACGTCCAAGATGTCAATGGACAAGTTGTTCTGACAAGTCTGCAAGAGGAATTCCTCCGTGACGGGATCCCTGCAGTTCATTGCCTGATTGCGGAAGCGTTTGATGAAGGTATCCACCGACTCTCCGCCTTTTTGTTTCTCGTCGAAGAGGGTCCTGATTGACACTTCGGTGTCATCATCAAAGAATTGGGCGAGGAACTTGCTTTCCAGGTCCTCCCAGCTGTTGATGCTTCCGGGCTTGAGACGGCGGTACCAATCGAAGGCAGGCCCGCGAAGGGTGCCAACGAATGACCGAACCATCAAAGGCTCGTTGCCCGAGATTACTCCCAAGTGAGACTTGAAGTAGATCAGATGTTGAGTGGGCGAGCCCTTTCCGTTGAACGGCGTGAAGTTGATCAGGTTGAACTTCGCCGGATACGGGATCGAATCCCACTTTCTCGGGTAAGGACACGGAATGCCGGTCCTCTTCACCTCCCGAACAGACATCAGGGCTTCGATTTTTCTTTCGAGCTCCTTTATCTTTTCGGCCTCACCCATATCCTGTTTTGGATAAGTTTCGAGAGGAATCATACGGCCACCCCCAGTGTTGTCACTACTGGTGGGTCCACCCCCAGCGCTATCATCACTGGTGGGTCCACCCCCAGCGCTGTTAATTTTAGTGGGGCCACCCCCAGTATTCTTGGGTGGTGCGTTGGCCATGACGATTTCGACCACCTCCGGCTCGCTGTTGACTGCAGCGTTCTGGGTGCGACGGTCGGACTCAACTAGCTGGTTTGACAAAGCTCGGATTCGTTGATCGTGCATTTGTCTCATCTCTTGCATAGCCACTTCCATTTCAAACTTGAAGATTTCCTTCTGCTTAGTCAGGGCCTCTTCAATGATTTTGGCTATCTGATCTGTATTGACCATGAGCACCTCTCGAGCTTGCCCTATGCTAGACGTTGTGTCGTCAGAAGCGAGAGCGGAATAGGAATCCGAGAGTTCATCATCGGAATGTACTCCCTCATGGATCCCACAGTAATTGTCATATCTGACGGCTTCTAGCTGAAGCTGAGCTGTTCCCGAATTGACCCTGCTTCCTGGAGAGGAATTAGGGTCGGAATCACTTGAAATGATTGGGGATTTTCCCTTGTTGACCATGTTGATAGTCACTTCTAGGGGTTCATCATCTCGAGCAATCGATCCTCTTTGGTGGGAACGCCTTGATTTGGGCTTTGTTGTTCCATCGGAGATTCCCTCGAATATCGAGACCCTCTGTGGAGCGGTCTTGGGGCAGCTACAGGCTGATAATACTGCCCTGATAATTTTGGTACACGGACAGTGAGAATCCGCTTCCCGGGTGTTTCTCTTTCGAGATTCATCCACACCCCCAGCCTGATAGTACAACTCATCGACGTTGCCGTCGGAGTAACCTATCGGCTGCTCACATGGGTTCTCAGGTATAACGCGTTCGTTTGTTCGACGCGTCTTCTTCTGAGTAGACATTGCCTTGTTGGCCTCTGCAAGAGTCGCACGTTTGGAATCACTCCTTTGTGAGGGAGAAACCTTAACGGGCTCCTGGTCCTTTGCACGCACCGCCGAGCTGGTTATTGCAGAGGCCGATTTGTTAGGAGATCGTGTACGATCCCCAGTCTGGATGTTGGCTCGAAGCTCCTTCAACGATCCCCAGCTTTCCTTGACAAGCGCTTTTCCTCGATTCTCGGGTAGAGCGTCGATACGGTTGTTCAGAGGATTCTTGAACTTGGGGAAATCCACGCTGCGGTGGGGCTTTACCGAAGGTTCGGGACCTGAAATGGACGAAGGTTGGAGAGCAATATTACCTGCTTTTACCTTAGGCGTCGATTTGGCCTTCGGCATCCAAACTCGTTCGGATTTCGGCGATCTCTTAACTGCCTCTCCCTTTAGCATTTCTCGTGCTTTTTGGACTAGGGCTCGGGCATGCGCACGCAAGGCGCGACGCTTCTGGATTCGCTCCTCGAGAGTAGAACGGGTTCTTTTGACTTGAACCCATTTGTTCGTTTCTTCTTCGGAGGAGGGGCTGGTTGTTTGCCGTGGTTGCTCCTGGCGTTGCCTGGATTTTAGATCCACGTTATAGCGGATCCCATCCATTGGCTCCAAAGCCTCGGCCAGCTGTCGAGCAAGACGTTGACGCTGTCTTTGTCGTGCTCTCTTTGATAATGCCGGAGCGTCTTCAGAAGTCATCTCCTCGGCGGAAGAGGAATCCGGATCTGCGATCTCGACCAGGTTGGACGACGTGGGGACGTCGCGTGGTGCAAGTGCAGAGGCGGCAACGGGGTCTTGGATTTTTGAACCGAAGGACCTGCAATCATTTATGAAAGAGGTTACCTTTCTGTACCCGTTTGGAGAGGCGGATCTGGAGGAGGAGGAAGAGAGGCCTTCTTTGAACCGTTGTTGATCGAGCTCGTGTTCTTCATTCACCCCGATCTTGAGTGCTGGTTGCGTCACGACGGCGTCGGTTGCGATGCCGTTGGCTCCCACTGTGGTCGCCAGTCTGTTTGCGGAAAAAGTTGCTGTATTCATTGCTGCATTCATTACAACTTCAATCGTTACAATGAAATAAAAAGATAGCCTTTTTATAAGACCGGTACACAATGAAAACAAAAGAAATACAACTCTTTTCAAACAAACGCAAGATCTGTTTGTCATCTCTTGCTTGCGTGGGTCTTTTGCCTGTGACGGGGATGTTGATATCCGTGGACCACCGGGGCACTCAGATCTGGTCCGGATAAATCGGACAGAGTTTCGTTGATCCGCGTGAGATCTAGAAACTTTCTGATCCGGATAAATCGGACAGAGCTTCGTCTATCCGCGGAGGGATATAGAAGCAGAGCTTCGTCGATCCGCGTGAGATCTAGAAGCTATAAGCGTATACCTCGGCTAAAGCGAGGTAATAGCTCTTCTTAGTATCAACGCTAAGGCCAATACTAAGGATCTGACGGGCGATGAAGGCTGATGTAGACCACTCCTCCTCTCGTTGAAGCACACGGGCACTCTTCACTGCAGCAGGGCTTCGCCAAGCTCTCCAAAATTCCTCTTTCTTTCCAAAGGCCCAAGGGGGCTATTTATAGTGTTTAGAGGGGTCTAGGGGGGTCTAGGGACCACTAGGGGCCATGGCCGAGACACCCCTGGGGTGTCTAGGCTTTTCCTAGACACCCCGGGGTATTTCGACCGGCCGGGACTCCGTTTAGGTGTATTTTGTTTGTTTCCCCGTAGATTCTTCGTCCGGACTTGGATTTGAGTGATTCCGGGTGCGTTGGATGCGTGACGAAGAGTTCGATCCGCTCTGGTGATTGGATTATCTGTAGAGTGGTCGAGGCATGAAGGGCGTTGTCCTTTTTGTGAACAGTGCCGGGCTTCCCGATTGGTCCGGGTCTTCGTGATTCCGAAGTCCTATCCGCTCATGTAACTCGTCGAATCACTTCAGTCGTTCGTCGACGTCGATTAGGCTCATGTGGATTGGGTGGTGACGTCCATCGTCGCTCGTTAACACTGAACCGGTTGTGGAGAACTATAGGCAATTTTTGATGCCTACAATCTTCAAGGGACCGAATGCCATCTTCCCGATATAGCACAGACGAGTTTGTGATGCTCACCGATGAGGGGGAGCCTCAAAGTTATAAGGAGGCCATAACTGACAGTCATAAAGTGGAGTGGATAAGAGCCATGCAAGAGGAGATGCAATCCTTGCATGAGAATAACACTTATGAACTAGCGAAGCTACTAAAAAGGGAGACGAGCCTTGAGGAATAAGTGGGTGTATCGAATCAAGACCGAAGATAGTAGTTCAAAGCCCCGCTACAAAGCTCGGTTGGTCGTAAAAGTATTTGGTCAAGAGAAATGTATTGACTTTGAAGAAATATTCTCTCCAGTGATAAAGATGTCATCCATCCGAGTTGTTCTTGGCCTAACAGCAGTGCAAGACTTGGAGATCAAGCAGCTTGATGTCAATATAACATTCCTTCATGGTGATCTAGAGGAAGAGATCTACATGGAGCAGCCTGAGGAGTTCAAAGTTCCAGGCAAAGAAAATTTGGCGTGCCGCCTAACGAAGAGTTATATGGTCTTAAGCAAGCACCTGGGCAATGGTACAAGAAGTTTGACTCTTTCATGGCAGAACATGATTTCCAAAGGACGGAGAGCGATCATTGTGTCTTCATAAAGAGGTATGCTGGTGGTGACTTTCTCATACTTCTACTCTATGTTGATGATATGTTGATTGTTGGACAAGATCGTATAAAGATAGCTTCTTTGAAGAAAGATCTAAGCAAGAGCTTTGTCATGAAAGATTTAGGACCAGCTAGACAAATCCTTGGGATGGGGATCACTCATTATAAATCAAAGAACTTGCTATGGCAAAGCTCTTGGGACCAGCTAGACAAATCCTTAGGATGAGCTCGAAGCAAAGTCCCACAAGTGAGAAAGAAATGGAGGAAATGAAGATGATTCCATATTCATCTGTAGTAGGCAGTCTCATGTATGCAATGATATGCACAAGACCCGATATTGCCTATGCAGTTAGTGGTGTTAGTCACTTCCTGGCTAATCCGGGGAAGGATCACTGGGCTGCAGTCAAATGGATCCTCCGGTATCTATGCGGTACTTCCAAGAAGTGTTTTTGAAAATGGAAAACATGTGCTAGAGGGATAGACAAATGCAGACTTGGCCGGTGACATTGATTCTAGGAAATCAACGTCAGGATACCTAACTACTTTTGTAGGGGGGCTGTTTCCTAGCAATCAAAGTTACAAAAGTGCGTTGCATTGTCCACTACTGAGGCAGAGTACATCGCAGCTACTGAAGCTTACAAGGAGATGATGTGGATGAAGAATTTGCTACTTGAGCTGGGAGTAGATCAAGATAGGTAAGCGTGACAACCAAAATGCAATTTACTTAGTAAAGAATTCAACTTTTCATTCCCGCACAAAGCACATTGATACACGGTATCACTGGATCCGAGGAGCTCTCGAAGAAAAGCATATACATCTTGACAAGGTTCACACAGATGAAAACTAGTCAGACATGATGACCAAGGTAATACCATCCATGAAGTTTGAAGATTGCTGTCAAGGTGCTGGTTTGCTACTACCTCCCAATTAAGTCGGGAAGGGGAGATTTGTTGGGATCCCTCCTTAATTGGGAAGATTCTAAAAATTCTAGAACTTTCTGGAGAACTCTAGAGAAGTGTAGAATTCTCTAGAAGCGTGTGGAATCCTCTAGAATATTCTAGAGATGTGTGGAGTCTTCTGGAACATTCTGGAAGAGTATGGAATAGAATGGAGGAGTGTAGAGATTCCTTAGAAATCTCTAGAATGTAAAGATATGTGTGGAGAATTCTAGAGAGCTAATTTCCACCCTTGGATCAAATTAATCCCCACCACTCATTATGAAGGTGGAGTAGTATAAATAGGGGTGGAAGCCTTCATTCATATCCATCCAAGACAAGAAAACAATCCACTTCCTAGAGTGAGAGAAAACCTCTAATATAGAGAGTTAGAGAGCCTCTTTGAGAGAGAAGTGAGATAGCTTGAGAGTCCTAATCCTCAAGCTCGAGTGAACCACCGAAGTGAGACAGTTTTGTAAAATATAAATTTTTATAATCCTACTATTCTTTTGTGTAGTGGAAGAACCTCCATATTGAAGGACTATAAACTCTTGTGCTCCCATTACTATCTTAATTTATAAGTGTCTATCTTAACTTCACGAGGCGGGAAAGACCGAGTTTTCCCATCAAATTGAGATGGTAGTATTCTATAGATAAACAAATAAAAGTTAAAAGTAGCAATTAAAACTATTAAGCACCAAATATTATTCTTATGTGAGAAAGTAAAATAATATGTTATCTGCATACATACATAGACAGTCAAAAGTATTACCCCCATAAATATAATCTGATAAGTTAAAAGAAAATTAAAAAATTTTATAGGAATATTCCTTAAGTTAACTGTCGGTGGGCATGTTAACACCATAATGAAGTTTGGTGGTTAATATGCAAATTTGATAGATTTGGGGGTATGTAGGCAAATAACCCTATAATATAATATATTATAATATTATGTTGTATTTGTTATATTTTATATTGTACTTATTAGATATTATTTTCAAATAATAATATATTTAATTATTTTTTACATTAATTTGTTATTGTTATATATTATATTGTTATATATAATTGTTATTATTCTTATTATTATATTATGTTACTATTAATATTTTGTTAATTCCTCCTTTATGTATAATAAGAAATTGGTGGTACTTTTAAATACACAAAAAAAATGTCACACATCATCTTAGAAGACGACAAATGAGCACCTAATTCTATATTCACCTAAAACTTCTCATCGAATTAAATCTATATCCATAACTCAAAGGTACTAATTATAATTAAATATTTAATAATCCTGATCATAGTTTACTACTATTGTTAGTGTTACTGCAGGGTATCGTTTTCTAGTAAATCTTTTATGAAAATGATAAAATGGATTTTGAGCAATCATACTCCCTTTATAAGTGGGAGTTTGGGAAAACCTTTCCATGGACAAAAATACCATTGATCCTTTTTGATATTACATTATTATCATATTCCATTCTAATAAATTTTAATCAATAGGTATAAGCTTCAATTATCCTATCATATCCTAATTAATACGTATATAAGCTCCTATTTAATTTAAATATGTTAAAAATTATATTAAGTTATAGATAATTGTCTCCCTTTAAAAGTGGGAATTTCGGAAAAACTTCACGGACAAAAATATCATTGACCCTTTTAGATGTTATATTATTATCATATTCGATCCTAATTAATTTAAATTAATAGGTATAAGCTTCAACTATCCTATCATATCCTAATTAACATGTATATAAGCACATATTTGATTTAAATATGTTAAAATCATATTAAGTTATAGATATTTGTTCAACCTCCACATTTAGGCACTAATCTAGAAATTACAAATAAAAAACTTTAGAACTTATAACATTTATGTACTAGAGAAAACATATAGGTTTCGTTTGGTAAGGGGTTAAGGAAAAAGGATTAAGGAGAATGACTAACTTAGTTAACCCTTCACGAGAGGTTAATAATAATTTAAATACATTTGGATTTGATAGTCAAGATGAAGGGTTAAGTTTTTTGTGTTTAGCGAATAAAGAAATAGTTTAGAAGGCTAATTACCATAAATAGCCTAAATTATATTCTTTTTTTTAAGTTTTATTTTACATTTCTAGAGTGAGTAACCTTTAATCCTCCTCTTTAGGTGGATTTGTTAACCCCTCTAAATGAGGGATTAACTAACTTTAACCATTGTAGAAGGTTTATTAACCCTATGAATAAATTAAGCTGTTTGGACGATTCAGGAGGGGCCTTAACTCTTGGCTTAAACTCTTGCCAAATGGGGACATAAATATTTAAAAATTTGAAGTACCTAACAAGGAAAAAAATAGAACTTTTTACCTTATCATTTATTTCTTTATATTTAAATTTAAAAATAAAGATAATAGATGTTATTATGAAATATTGTCACCTCCTAAATTATTTTTGTAATTAAGGAGGCAAATGTTAATTCTTCATGAATGACCAAGTTAGAAAATATCTAAAATCCATAGAATTTGCACAACTCATGAAATATCCAAAAGACCTAATTTTGCCCGTCATTCATGATACCCAAATCCCTATACCCATTAAGCTTAAGAAATCCAATAGAAGACCCCAAACCTAATCTATTTCACAACTCATCTTCTCTAATGAGATAACAAAATAGTGAACTCATCTTCTAAAGTGAATACAATAACAACTAGGAACTAATCAACCAATCATCAATCCTAATTCACATGGATTCTATATATCTACATATTTCAATCTTAAATTTATGTATTATTATATGTAAACACTCAAAAATTCCCTATAATACTTTCTACTAAATTTATTTTTTTTCGTTTTAATTTAATTTTTTCATTTTGATTAACCTTCTCTTTTTTTTTTCTATTCACTAAACAAATTCAAGCTATAAAGCAATTATGTCTACAATACAGTTATGGTGAAGATATAAGCTCAAAAAAAGAAAGGATCACATGCAATGCACATGCATCCCAATTAATTATTTATTAAAAAAGCACCATCAATTTGTCATGAATTTGTTTCTATCTAAAAACTTACTATTGAAATATTTTTTGACTTCAATCTTATGATTTCATAAGTTTAACCTTCAACCCTTTTCTTCCAAAAAAAAAAAAAAAAAACCTTCAACCTTGATGACAATTGCTAGATTATTTTAAATGTCATCTTACACCATTAGAAAATTAACAAAAAATAATTTTGCCTATAATTTACATTACAATAGAATAATATGCTATAATTTAAAAGAAACATTTTCTTAAAAAATTAGGGAGGGAGAGAGGGTTTGGGGTGGGGGGGGGGGGG